>NC_138294.1:56241606-56594106 GCF_965601325.2 Salmo salar | reverse complement strand
GCATTGATCACTCCATATAACCTATCTGTCTATATGCCTGTCTGTCTGACTTCCTGCCTCTTATAGAGATATTTTTACCATCCTTCTCCTACAGGCCCTCAATATATTAACTTCAATAGATGTACTGTCCTAACATAAATGTACATTTCAACACACACTCACACACACACACACACACACACACACACACACACACACACACACACACACACACACACACACACGCATAAAAGACGATGTGAAGCATAAATCTACCGTCCTTTCCTCTGCCCAGGCCATGTTCCCAATGTTCCCTGGCTAATGTGTGTGCACACAGGCTGTTTGCTCATCTCAAAAGATAACAGGAGGAGGGCGTTACTTTACCTCTGAGCAGACGGACTGACACACAAAGGCATATCAGGTTACATATCAAACCTCTCTTCATATCAAACCTCACTACATGCCCTCTTTTTATCTCTTCATTTGATGCTTTTTTCTTATGTTTGCCAACATAGCTGAGAGTTCATTTAGGTTGTGCCAAAAGTGGGGTTGTACATGTAAGCTCCTTGTGTTGTATGGTCTTGTATAGTTCCTTAGCTAACCCAGTTTCCCTCTCTGCCGCTCTTGTCTTGTCTCAGGAGAAAGGAGTCAGCGTGCCGCGACCCTTCTCCAGTGGACCCAGTGCCTTCATTCCAGAAGAGGAGGTGAGAAAATACTTTCTTTCTGTGCCTTGAGTGTCACGTCCTGACCAGTATAAGGGTTAATTGTTATGGTAGTTTGGTCAGGACGTGGCAGAGGGTATTTGTTTTATGTGGTTCGGGGTGGTGTTTTTGTAGAAGGGCGTTTGATTTATTATTTCCGGGTTTTGGTTTATGTTCTATTTTTATGTATTTCTATGTTTAGTCTAGTGAGTGCTTCCTCGTTGCCTCTGATTGAGAGTCCTATATATGGGTAATTGTATACCTGAGCAACCATTGTATACCTGAGCAACCATATACCTGCTGCATTTTGGTCCTCCTTTCCCAACGACAACCGTGACATTGAGGCTATATTTCCCGTCCTGCTGACTCTCTCTCGTTCTTTCTCACTGTCACTTTCGTTTAATCTCTCTCGCTTTTTCCCCCTTGTCTTTATCTTCCCACCTTTATCTTCACCTTGCCTTGAACTCAGAGGTATTAAACCATATTTCAGATTACAGCAGCAGCAGCTTTACTGTAAAATGGTTCAATACACAATGCCTGACTGAAACCCCTCTCTTCCCTGTCCTGCCTGACCCCTTCCCCCAACCCTCCTCCCTGCGTCCAGATTGTGGAGGCGTCCCAGGTGGACCCCCAAACAGAGCAGATCCTGGCCGAGGCCTACTCTCTGTCGGGCCACGTGGACCATCTGACCCAGGTGATGGGACTGCACCCCCACTACCTGGAGTCCTTCCTGCGTAGCCAGTTCTACCTGCTGAGGATGGACGGCCCCTTGCCTCTCCACTGCCGACACTACATTGCCATCATGGTAAACACTGATATAGGATGAACCTAGAGATTGTCATTGGGTGTGTCTGAAATTACACTCTATTTCCCTATCCTCCTGTGACCCGAGAATTCATATTTTTTTATATATATTTTTTTTAAATCACATTTTACAAATAATTGTTTTTTGAAGGAAAATGTTATTTATTTTATGTGCACTGTAGTGGAAATAAAGAATCGGTTGATTGTAAATATGAAAAATGTAACATTACAGTAAATGGGTACAGTAGGTGAAAAACCTAAACTCAGCAAACAAAGAAACGTTCCTTTTTCAGGACCCTGTCTTTCAAAGATAATTCGTAAAAATCCAAATAACTTCACAGATCTTTATTGTAAAGGGTTTCCCATGCTTGTTCAATGAACCATAAACAATTAATGAACATGCACCTGTGGAACGGTCATTAAGACACTAACAGCTTACAGACGTTAGGCAATTAAGGTCACAGTTATGAAAACACAGGACACTAAAGAGGCCTTTCTACTGACTCTGAAAAACACCACAAAAAAAGATGCCCAGGGACCCTGCTCATCTGCGTGAACGTGCCTGAGGCATGCTGCAAGGAGGCATGAGGACTGCAGATGTGGCCAGGGCAATAAATTGCAATGTCTGTACTGTGAGACGCCTAAGACAGCGCTACAGGGAGACAGGACGGACAGCTGATCGTCATCGCAGTGGCAGACCACGTGTAACAACACCTGCACAGGATCAGTACATCCGAACATCACACCTGCGGGACAGGTACAGGATGGCAACAACAACTGCCCGAGTTACACCAGGAACGCACAATCCCTCCATCAGTGCTCAGACTGTCCGCAATGGGCTGAGAGAGGCTGGATTGAGGGCTTGTAGGTCTGTTGTAAGGCAGGTCCTCACCAGACATCACCGGCAACAGTGTTGCCTATGGGCACAAACCCACAGTCGCTGGACTGAGCTTGTTGTCATTTCAGGCAATCTCAACGCTGTGCGTTACAGGGAAGACATCCTTCTCCCTCATGTGGTACCCTTCCTGCAGGCTCATCCTGACATGACCCTCCAGCATGACAATGCCACCAGCCATACTGCTCGTTCTGTGCGTGATTTCCTGCAAGTGAGGAATGTCAGTGTTCTGCCATGGCCAGTGAAGAGCCCGGATCTCAATCCCATTGAGCACGTCTGGGACCTGTTGGATCGGAGGGTGAGGGCTAGGGCCATTCCCCCCAGAAATGTCCGGAACATCTCACAGCAAGAACTGGCAAATCTGGTGCAGTCCATGAGGAGGAGATGCACTGCAGTACTTAATGCAGCTGGTGGCCACACAAAATACTGACTGTTACTTTTGATTTTGACCCCCCCTTTGTTCAGGGACACATTATTCCATTTCTGTTAGTCACATGTCTCAGTTGTTGAATCTTGTTATGTTCGTACAAATATTTACACATGTTAAGTTTGCAGAAAATAAACGCAGTTGACAGTGAGAGGACGTTTCTTTTTTTGCTGAGTTTAGTTAGCGCATCCTGATATCCACTACAGAGCACATTTATAAAGCTCTTATTTAATGTGAAAAAAGATAGCACTGCTCTGAAAACTTACCAAACTATTCCTGAGATATTTATTAGAAACATTTAAAATATCAAATAAATTATAATTACACACATTTACCCTTCCCCCTTCCATAAATGTGCTAATTGAGATGGCAGCCATTTTGAAAAAGCAGGGAGAGAAAGTTATCAAGGTCACACACATATACATGTGATATCCTTGAAAAGCCCAGAATGGCCTCTCAAAGGTACAACAGGACTTAACACAGTGGCATGCATGGCCTCAGACATATGGACCAAAAACCAATGTCCATTAGAGTGGACAAAAATGTATTGCTGTGTCTCAGGAGCCTATATAGTGCACTACTTTTGACCTGAGCCCTAAAGGAGTGTACTATATATAGAGTGCCATTTCCAACTCAGCCGTTGTTCCCTGCAAGGGTTGAGGTTAGGAATGGTGGTAAGGTAAGCTGATTATACGGGCAGCTTCTACCTGCAGTTGCATGGTACGGGATAGGTCAAAGGTCAAGCTAAGCCTGCATATACACATCCTCCATTAGAGCCTCCCTCTCCCTGCTCAGGGGAACTACCTAACACAAATCTCCTGCTGACCCATATTCATATTTCTCTAATGACCCATTTCCATAATAACCAATGGCTCTTTCCCGGAGTGACTGATGATGTTTTCCGTATGATCTTAAAGGTTTCACCTCAGTTCTGAGATGACCTTGGGGTGGTGCTGGACTGAGGACGCTTCTGTAGCTAGCAGAGAGAAAGAGGTAGTGGAGACATTAAGCAGGGCAGTGTTTGCCCTGTGCTCAGACACACTGGCCTCCACACCTGTGGAGCTTTGGTGTGCAGCCAACTCAGATGGTCCTACCAACCCCCTCGACCCCGGCCCCAGCCCACTTCCAACTCACCCTCTTCCTGATGTGGCCACTCCACAACTAGGTCAAAGTCAGCCCTCTCACTCTTAAAGACACAGTATATTATGTCATAAGGAACAGCTGAATGCAGTGCAGTGTTGAAGAACCATGTGGAAACATTTAATGTACAGAGTAAAATATGTCATGTTTAGAATTTAGACAAATACAATATGCATATACTGTAAACCGTTAATTTAAAGGTCATGCATTTTACAGAAAATATTTATGCTTTATATTAGTCTGCTTATTTACTTAGACATTACATTGTAAAATAATAATTGCATAATGATGACATTTTAGTTTTTTGAGAAATTCTTTGAAACAAGCAACACTTTCTACGATTTAGTACTTGCTGAATGCCAGCTAAATCTGGACTGTCAAATACAGTGCTACCCAGAAGACGGTATATATAACATTAATATAAAGACAATTTAGACAGTAATAAACATACACAGTTCATACAGTAAAGGAAGAGTTTTCCCAGTGAGCTAGAGTTCCTGTAAATAAAAAAACCTCTGTGTGTCTCCAGGCTGCAGCGCGTCACCAGTGTTCCTTCCTGGTGTCTCTGCATGTGCGTGAGTTCTACAGGATGGGGATGTGTCTAGACTGGCTGAAGGGTCTACAGTACGCCCCTCAGAGACTGAGGAACCTCAACGAGATCAACAAGATCCTAGCACACAGGCCCTGGCTCATCACCAAAGAGCACATTCAGGTTAGAACACAGACGTGCATAAAACATACTCATATTCAAGTACATTATCTACATATGCACATACGATATATATATATATATATATATATATCTATTCACTAACACACACACACACGCATGCATGCATGACTTTTAGCCACGTACTCACACATAAAGTAACTCCCACTAAACGTCTTTCTCTCCCTCTACCTCAGAACTTGGTGAAGACAGGGGAGCACAGTTGGTCTTTGGCGGAGCTGGTCCATGCTGTGGTCATATTGGCCCATTTCCATTCCCTGGCCAGCTTTGTGTTTGGCAGTGGTATCAACCCCCAGGTGGATCCACAGCATGCCAATGGCTTCCAGTCCGTTTACATCAGTGACTACTGTACATGTGACTTGGCCAGCGACCATCACCTGGACCGAGACCTCAGCAGCACCAGCCCCGTAGTGAAATGACATGCATGACTTACTGTTGATCTATGCTTTACTGAGTTTATTTAGCTATGTGTGTTTGGAGGGATTGTGTTGGAAATGTAATCTAAGAATGTGTGACTCTATTGTCACATTAATAGAGTTCTGGTTTTATGTGTGTTTTTCAGACCACAGACTCGGTCAGTGAGTTAGAGGCACTGATGGACAGAATGAAGAGGCTGCAGGAGGAGAGAGAGGAGGATGAGGCCTCGCAGGAGGAGATGGCCACACGCTTCGAGAAAGAGAAGAAAGAGAGCCTCCTGGTGGGCTCTGGGGGTACTGCAACCACACCTGTTCCTGTGGTCTGTTTCTCACTGAGTACTAATGTAAACCTGTCAGTGAGGTCATGACTGATTATAAAACATCTCCATTGTGACTGCAGATATGAAGGATGAGGTGATGCCCACATCCAAAGTGTCTCGGTTTGTAGAGGATGCCACCTTTGGGTACCAGCACTTTGCTCGACACGGAGAGGACAACCCACCAACATTTAGAGCGCAGGTGGGGGATAATTACAAATCAAATGAATGTAAATTCCACTATCATACCATAAGTGCAAGACCTGTAGATTTAACAGTCACTTCCTAACACCTAAATGTCTGCCTGCCTGCCTGCCTGCCTGCCTGCCTGCCTGCCTGCCTGCCTGCCTGCCTGCCTGCCTGCCTGCCTGCCTGCCTGCCTGCCTGCCTGCCTGCCTGCCTGCCTGCCTGCCTGCCTGCCTGCCTGCCTGCCTGTAGGACTACTCGTGGGAGGACCATGGTTTCTCTCTGGTCAACAGGCTTTATTCAGACATCGGGCTGCTGCTGGATGACAAGTTCCGGACAGCGTGTGACCTGACCTACTACAACATGGCCAGTCACGAGGACGTAGACACCACCATGCTCCGACGTGCACTCTTCAACTATGTGCACTGCATGTATGGCATCAGGTAAGACAGTGCCTTCTATCCTCAGCCACATACACTTCTCATGCACTATCAAGTGTGGACACTTAGTGTCAAGTTAGTGGGATAATGATTATATTTAAATGAGTGTGTAAGTGATTGTTGAAGCCTTGGAATAGTCCCTGAAGTGCCGTATAAATGGCCTAGTAGACAGTAAAGTGATGCTCCAGTCTGATCGTATGATTTGTTTGATGTCCTGTCTGCAGGTATGATGACTATGACTATGGGGAGGTGAATCAGCTATTGGAACGCAGTCTGAAGGTCTATATAAAGACGGTAACATGTTATCCAGAGAGGACCACTCGCCGCATGTACGACAGCTACTGGTGCCAGTTCCGCCACTCCGAGAAGGTTAGAAAACTGTCAGTGCTCGTGCTTGTGTTCGTGAGAGGGCATAGTCTTATGTTGTTTGTATTCTTTGCAATCAAGCATTCACCGTCCACAGCCACAAAAATGAGATTGTGAATCCTGATATGTTTTTGTAACTAGGCCAGAGTTCAGTGGCAGGACTGGTCATGCTGTTTGATTGTGTTTGTGCAGGAGGCTTTGGCTCATGAGTACACTAGGACTATTGAGCAGAGCTGAAGAAAATGAAGCTCTTGGCCGCAGGAACATGCTGTTATTGTGTTTGAGTTGTTCTGCAGAGAGGCCCCCTGTTGGAATCTGACTGGGCTGAAAGAGATGAAAGATGAGCAAGTTACACCATGTATCATTAGGACCAGCAGGGTAGAAGGGTCATTGTCTTGTTCTTAAAGCTCATGTCAAGACAACCTGGAACAAACATCTAAACTCTGACGTAATGAGGACAGCAGCATTCACTTTAGTTAGTAATTATCATGTCTGTACAAACAGCTTTGTCTTTGGCCCCCATTAAAAGTATTGTCTGAATCAAATCTCTCACCACGTTTACATATGAGACTCAGTGAGATGTCTTTTGTAGCCTTGTGCTATTTTCTGCAAATGCATATCCATACCATGCCAGTTATATAAAGTAACTGTACTGTGTTATAGTATGTACTGTATGGTATGTTAATCCTCAGCCTCCCTGTCCCGCTCCAGGTCCATGTGAACCTACTCCTAATGGAGGCCAGGATGCAGGCAGAACTGCTATACACCCTGCGCGCCATCACACGCTACATGACCTGACCCTGACCGACCACAGCGGGTTGTCTTTCTCCAACTGACCAATAGAAAACCCCAGCCCTCTACAGTCCTCATCACCCCACCTCCCCCAACACCACCACCGGCCTTCCCCTTTCCACAGCCCCAGGAACGAGGCCTCTTGGAACTAGAAAACTGTCTCTCTACCAGGCATATGACTCTTAAACTGGCCCACTACTGTGTGGTTGGGTGGGGACTTTGAGGTCTTTTTAGCTTAATGCCCTTGTAAAGAGGAAGTTTGTTAAGATGAAGGAAATCCTATTGTGGGTGTATACAAGTGAAAACGGGTGCACATGACTGACTATTATCATCCTCCTTTGCCAAAATCATAATGGCAGTTTGGCTTCAGTGACATGCAGTGAAGTGGTTGGAGTTCATGACTAACTTTTGGAAATTGTTTATCCAAGCAACCTCACAAAGTACTGAACTCCAGCTCTAAGGAGGATACTGAATAGCCAGAAACAGTGTTACACAAGAATATACCTCTGAATGTAATGACTTGATTTGGGACAGACCCACCAATATCAGAAACAAGATTAGAAGGTTATCTGATTGACAGAGCCAAGCCCTTTTGTGGCACTCAGATATTTAAAGAAGTGCAATATGGTCTTCATTCTCCTTACCTTTTTTTATGATATATTTTGCAACTTAAAAGGCTGTGACAGAATACTTATGCTTTTCAGTATATTTACACCTTTGTCAATAAATTAGGCTAAGTAAAATATTTATTGAGAATTATTTCTCTGCAATATTTGTCCTAATAGAGACTGTATCGCAGCAGGGAGTGCACAAGCAACATTATCAGCAATTGTAGGATTTTTTTATTGAGTTATTGCTTTCCCTCTCTCATCCTGTTTGTGACATATTTCTGTCCCAAATGTTTCTAACAGGGTCTGTAAGACATTCATATTGCCTACTTGTCTATATTTCTACCAAATATGCAGTGTACAGTACAGATGTTAGATCCATGAGACATTTAAAATAAAACATGTGTATTCCATTAGGAAGTAGAGTACATTTCAGAACTGAGATAAGCTACAGTAGTGCTGGGAATGTGCTCTTGGTTTTTGTTTTGTTTTGAAGTATCACCACATGCAAATGCCTAACCCTAAAATTTGCACTGTTAACTTTGAGCCTCACCAGCATTTATTTGATGCTTATTTCTTCATCAGTGTAGGGTTGGAAAAGTCATGCCGCTTCTGTGAATGATTTTTGCTCTTTGCACATTTGTATCTGCACGTTGGAACGTTGGTAATTCCCAGTTGGAAATATGCAAGAAATGTTTGTATTTCCTTAAATCCTCTCCCTTCTCTCGAATCTTTCTCAAATATTAAGACATTGCATTGTATGTCTCAGATGCAAAATGTGTTAAATATTAGCACCTTTGTGTGAAGATAGTTTAGATGCATTGATCAAATTCTTTAAACATATCTCTGCGAACTCAGATGCCATTCACCAAAGTACTATTTACTGTTTGCCAACCTACATTATATTTTTATAGTGTTTTAATTTGGGGGGGATAAACAACTTGTATTAACAAGAACAATTAGGTAATGTATCATTCGAATTATAACCGATGAAGCTGAGTTGTCTAAACTTTACAAAATTATAGTCTACTGGTCTGAGAGTTAAAGCTGCACTTTTGTTTCTCTTACCGAGATTGTGCTTCAAGATTGTTGCAATAGTTTTGGGAGGTCGTGTCTTCTTAATCAAAGCCACACTGTCGTTTTTCAATTAAAACAACTGTAAAATTAAAACTGTACAACTGAAACGTTATTTCACACAGTGCCTGTAAGGAAATAAAAAAGAAGTTAAGAAATACATCTACATATGTGTTCTGTTTATTTGATTTATCAACATGCATCCCGGTAACTTGATGTATGATACCGGTATGTGTGCTACATATGAAATCTGTTTCATCAGTCAACATTTTTCATATCATAAAAATGTATTTATTTTTAATTTTTTTTATTTCACCTTCATTTAACCAGGTAGGCCAGTTGAGAACAAGTTCTCATTTACAACTGTGACCTGGCCAAGATAAAGCAAAGCAGTGCGACAAAAACAACAACACAGAGTTACACATACACAAACGTACAGCTAATAACACAATAGAAAAATCTATGTACAGTGTGTGCAAATGTAGAAGAGTAGGGAGGTAAGGTAATAAATAGGCCATAGAGGCAAAATAATTACAATTTAGCATTAACACTGGAGTGATAGATGTGCAGATGATGATGTGCAAGTAGAGATACTGGGGTGCAAAAGAGCAAGAGGGTAAGTAATAATATGGGGATGAGGTAGTTGGGTGTGCTATTTACAGATGGGCTGTGTACAGGTACAGTGATCGGTAAGCTGCTCTGACAACTGATGCTTAAAGTTAGAGAGGGAGATATAAGACTCCAGCTTCAGCGATTTTTGCAGTTTGTTCCAGTCATTGGCAGCAGAGAACTGGAAGGAAAGGCGGCCAAAGGAGGTGTTGGCTTTGGGGGTGACCAGTGAAATACACCTGTTGGAGCTCTGCTACGGGTGGGTGTTGCTATGGTGACCAGTGAGCTGAGATAAGGCGGGGCTTTACCAAGGAAAGACTTATAGATGACCTGGAGCCAGTGGGTTTGGCGACAAATATGTAGTGAGGGCCAGCCAACAAGAGCATACAGGTTGCAGTGGTGGGTAGTATATGGGGCTTTGTTGACAAAACGGATGGCACTGTGATAGACTACATCCAGTTTGCTGAGTAGAGTGTTGGAAGCTATTTTGTAAATGACATCGCCAAAGTCAAGGATTGGTAGGATAGTCAGTTTTACGACGGTATGTTTGGCAGCATGAGTGAAGGAAGCCGATTCTAGATTTAATTTTGGATTGGAGATGCTTAATGTGAGTCTGGAAGGAGAGTTTACAGTCTATCCAGACACCTAGGTATTTGTAGTTGTCCACATATTCTAAGTCAGAACCGTCCAGAGTAGTGATGCTAGTCGGGCGGGCGGGTTCGGGCAGCAATCGGTTGAAGAGCATGCACTTAGTTTTACTAGCATTTAAAAGCAATTGGAGGCCACGGAAGGAGAGTTGTATGGCATTGAAGCTCGTTTGGAGGTTTGTTAACACAGTGTCCAAAGAAGGGCCAGATGTAAACAGAATGGTGTTGTCTGCGTAGAGGTGGATCAGAGAATCACCAGCAGCAAGAGCAACATCATTGATATATACAGAGAAAAGAGTCGGCCCAAGAATTGAACCCTGTTGCACCCCCATAGAGACTGCCAGAGGTACGGACAACAGGCCATCTGATTTAACACACTGAACTCTATCTGAGAAGTAGTTGGTGAACCAGGCGAGGCAGTCATTTGAGAAGCCAAGGCTATTGAGTCTGCCGATAAGAATGAGGTGATTGACAGTCGAAAGCCTTGGCCAGGTCGATGAAGACAGCTGCACAGTACTGTCTTTTATCGATGGCGGTTATGATATCGTTTAGGACCTTGAGCGTGGCTGAGGTGCACCCATGACCAGCTCAGAAACCAGATTGCATAGAGGAGAAGGTACGGTGGGATTCGAAATGGTGGGTTATCTGTTTGTTAACTTGGCTTTCAAAGATTTTAGAAAGGCAGAGCAGGATGGATATAGGTCTATAACAGTTTGGGTCTAGAGTGTCTCCCCCTTTGAAGAGGGGGATGACCACGGCAGTTTTCCAATCTTTGGGGATCTCAGACAATAAAAAAGAGAGGTTGAATAGGCTAGTAATAGGGGTTGCAACAATTTTGGTGGATAATTTTAGAAAGAGAGGGTCCAGACTGTCTAGTCCAGCTGATTTGTAGGAATCTAGATTTTGCAGCTCTTTCAGAACTGTCTGGATTTGGGTGAAGGAGAAGCGGGGGGAGGGGGGGGTTTGGGGGGGGGCTGGGCAAGTTGCTGCATGGGGTGCAGAGCTGTTGGCCGGGGTAAGGGTAGCCAGGTGGAAAGCATGGCCAGCCGTAGAAAAATGCTTATTGAAACTATCGATTATCGTAGATTTATCGGTGGTAACAGTGTTTCCTATCCTGGGTGCAGTGGGCAGCTGGGAGGAGGTACTCTTATTCTCCATGGACTTTCTTCATGGAATTAGTGCTACAGGAGGCAAATTTCTGTTTGAAAAAGCTAGCCTTACCTTTCATAACTGACTGAGTATATTGGTTCTTGACTTCTCTGAAAAGTTGCATATTGCGGGGGCTATTCGATACTAATGCAGAACGCCACAGGATGTTTTTGTGCTGGTCAAGGGCAGTTAAGTCTGGGGTGAACCAAGGGCTATATCTGTTCTTAGTTCTACATTCTTTGAATGGGGCATGCTTATTTAAGATGGTGAGGAAAACACTTTCTCATTCTTGAGATCGAAGAACTGTGCAGTGGTGTAAAGTACTTAAGTAAAAATACTTTAAAGTACTACTTAAGTAGTTTTTTGGGGGTATCTGTACTTTACTATTTATAGTTTTGACTACTTTTACTTTTACTTCACTACATTCATAAAGAAAACGTTTTACTCCATACGTTTTCCTTGACAACCAAAAGTACACGTTACATTTTGAATGCTTAGCAGGACAGGAAAATAGTCCAATTCAAGCACTTAATCAAGAGAACACATGGTCATCCTTACTGCCTCTGGCCTGGCAGACTCACTAAACACAAATGCATTTTTGTAAATAATGTCTGAGTGTGCCCCTGGCTATCCATACAGTAAAAAAAAATATAATAAGGAATTTTAAATGATTGATACTTTTACCTTTGATACTTAAGTATATTTTGGCGATTACATTTACTTTTGATACTTCAATACATTTAAAAACAAATACTTTCAGACTTTTACTCAAGTAGTATTTTACTGGCTGACTTTCACATTTACCTGAGTAACTTTCTATTAAGGTATCTATACTTTTACTCAAGTATGACAATTGGGTACTTTTTCCACCACTGAAACTGTGGAATGAAAATGTGGCTATTTTGAAAAACGTTTCTCACACGCCTACTACAAAATCGCGTTTCAAAATTGGTGTTTGACCTTTCCGAGTTCCGTATGCATTGTTCATACGCTGTGATAACAGCGTCTACAATCCAAAGAAAAGGGCCCTTTCTCTTCTGATAGTGTGAGGAAAAAGGTACATTTCCAGCCAACTATTCCATATGAGTTTGTTGTTTTTGAAAGAGAAAGATAGCTAGTTATGTTATTATTTTAGTAAACCTGTAGCTTGCATTACCTTATGGCTGTTATTCTTCCAGCACACTAACGTTAGCTGGCAGCATGTAAGAAAGCTTCCTACACTACAGTAACTACTAACGTTAGCGTAGACAAGTGTGTTGGTGTTTGCTCAGCAATAATCAATATCGATGTTATAATAAAACCCACACAATTGTGAAATCGTGTGTAACTTAGCTAATATAGCTAGCTTGGTCGATTGGTTAACTATATGCAAGCCTATATGGATATTTTGATTAAGTAGCTAGCTAACGTTAGTGGCTAGCTACTAGCCAATTCATCGCAGACTTCCACCGGGTTGTTTTTCTCATGGCGAGTTAGCTAACGTTAGCTAGCTAAATACGGATTGATTTCTGTTAACGTGACATAATATGTTGATAAAATATTGAATCTATTTATATTTGTTGCCCTCTGTTCCAGCCAGCTATAATTCAATTCAATGGGCTTTGTTGGCATTGGAAACATGTTTACATTGCCAAAGCAAGTTAAATGGATAAACAAAGTGAACCGTAAATATTACACTCACACAATATTACAGAGCCACCAAAAATGACAACAGCCGCGAGACCGACGTTTGAGCCGGCGAGAGGAGGGAGAGGGAAGGGAGAGGGCGATCTCAGTGCGTTGTCCAAACAGTACTCAAGCCGAGATCTGCCTGGTCACACTAAGATCAAGTACAGGTGAGTGACACAACACCAGCTGGCCTTGTGGCATCTTGGCATCAGTCTTTGCCCTTGTGGCCAAGTCTTGCACCAGTAGTTGGGAACAGGTCCCTCTGGTTAAAGATATTGTGCTGTCTCATCCAGTGTGTCTCCCTGTGTGATCCCCTCAGGCAGCTCACCCAGGATGCCCCCGAGGAGGTGCGTGCCCGGGACTTCCGCAGGGAGCTGGAGGAGAGGGAGCGTGTTGCTGTCCGGGAGAAGACTAGAGAGAGGGGACCGAGAGGTGAGTCTCCAGGCATACAAATAAACCTAGACTCGAGATACATTTTGACCTGAACGTAAAATATGTCTGTGTTTAACTGGGTGTAAAGAAGAGCAATGGGATTTTTGCATCTGACATACTATTATGCCCAAAGTTTTGTTTATTTTGTTGACATGAGTCATCTGCAGGGGATTCAAGCCAGCATCAATAAATGGTGGTTTGTCTCTCTTCAATTTTCAGAACACACCACATCCTCATCTTCATCCTCAAAGAGGCCCAGACTAGATCAAATCCCTGCTGCCAACCTGGATGCAGATGACCCTCTCACTGACGTAGGTGCCACCTGTTCATCCACCAGTCACCTTAAAGTCTGTGCTTTTTTTGAAAGCTCAGCCTCTAACCTTCATTGTTTTGTGGTGTAGGATGAGGAGGAGGATGATGACTCTGAGGAGGACAGTGATGATGATGACACTGCGGCTCTGCTGGCTGAATTGGAGAAAATCAAGAAGGAGCGGGCTGAGGAGCAGGAACGCAAGGTAAGTCGCTACAAGACAATCAATCGCTGCTAGGTCAGTTACGCCAGTTGAGTCCAACCAAGTGCAAATATTTTTCAGGTGTTGCTGAGTAGGAGCAGCGAATAGGGCTCTATTGACTCGTTAAATTAATGGATTGTTTTGTTTGATATTATCTCTGACATTTTCAGACTTTAAAGGTCATCTAATGTAGAGAGGAGCATCTGTTGTGTACATCCAGCCTATTTCACCTATTCATTTGGGATTGAGGCATTTAGCTAGAGTTACAAAACAGATTGTGGGGAATGTGAAATCATTCTTGATTTAGATCACTTGAGGTCTGAAAATATCGGACATAATTTGATCATGTGAACTGTAACATTCTAACGGTGTAATTAATACATCGCAAAAATAATCATTTGGCTGTGTTTATGAAGGTCTTAGGTAACATTAGAATATGAAAAAATATATATATTTCAAATAATACTAGTATTTGTATTATTTTATGTTACTGTAGACTATATTTAAAACAAAAAACACCAAGATTCAAGTGTTAAATCAGTTTTATTCATAGGGTGCCTTTGTTACAACAATGAAAACAGAAAGCATATTTGTTGAAACACGGCAATAGCTTTTTTTATAACCTCAAAATAAATAGATAAATAATCCAACCAGCAAGACGCACAGTCAAAATGAAAACATCCGAGATCTACACATCATTATAAGCAAAACTGTGGGCTTGATAATTAGTGAAAATCGGCACAAAAGCAATAATGGCATTATAATGAATGTAAGTGTCGATATGGCAGCAGTCAAAACATTTATTGTCAGCTTGTGCTTACACGGTGTGCGTATTCACGAAATGGCATCAGTTGGAGTATGTCCATGTTACATAAACAACGAAAGCTGGTGAGTGCATTGCTGATGTTGTTTTTTGCTTGAGATGTAGGGTCTGCGCTCTGTGGTTACATTTTGGGCTGATAATCGGCCTGTAGCATTGTCACCGGCTTGTTCTACCAAACTGCCGTCCCTTCCTGTCTCACCTTTCATTTGTTTCTGTCTTTTTTCGCGCGTAGGCCTCGGTTCAGGCTGAGGCTCAGAATCAGAAGAATAATCATCAGAGGTCATGGTTAATTTCTTCCCCAACTGAGTCGTTTTCGTTCAGATTTTGTAGCAATGCTAACTCAGCATGTGCATCCATTCGTCTTGGGTCTTCTTGCCATTGTAAATTACACACACTTTCAATGTGTAGCCTACTCCAAGTAGACCAGGGTGGACTGATATAGGGTACATACCATTTTGAGATTCTAGTTAGAATAGATCAATACAACAGAATGGCCGGCACTGTTCTTCATTCACAGTTGGTGATTACATTATTTATGCATCGATGAGCGAGGGGAAGCAAACAACACCCATTCTCCCCCATCATACTTCATTTATTTCATCTGTTATATGTGTTCAGTTAGTTTTGGTTTAGGTTCAGTTTCGAGGAAATGATTGCATTGATTATCAACTGAGCACGGCACCTTCAGCTATCGGGAAGAGCGGAGCAGCCCTACTGTTGGGAGGGGGGGCAACGGGTGGGGGGGGGGGGGGGGGCATTCAAAAAAATGACTTGCCCTCCTAAAACGGGTTATAGCTCCAGTTCTGTTTGTGATATTAATATTCTAACGACAGTGTTATACAGACTTATTTAGGAAAAATCATGACTTCAAACATGTCGGAGTAATAAAAAGTTGTCGTTAATGTGCAGTCCAAATGACTGCTTTAGCAGTTCTAGTGTTAAACATGTTGACCTTTTTTTTGTAGATTCTTTTTATTTTTTTAGATTAGTGCTTGTGTGCAACCATCTTTAATCAAGGCCAATCAGAAAGCGTTGCTAAGAGCAATACTTCAGCGAATGAGAGCTTTGCGCATGGTCCTCTCTGACCAACATGTTTCGTGTCCTGTGCCAGGAGCGGGAGCAGAAAGCAGAGGAGGAGAGGATCCGCATGGAGAACATCCTTAGTGGGAATCCTCTGCTCAACCTGGCTGGACAGCAGCAGCAGCAACAACAACAGATGGTCCCCACCCCGACTGCCTTCAGCGTCAAGAGAAGGTGTTGAGAGACACACACACACACACACACACACACACACACACACACACACACACACACACACAACTTCTTAGGGCATGGCTGTGGATGACTGTTGTTTTACATCCTCTCCTGTCTCTTCCTCTCTAAGGTGGGACGATGACGTCGTGTTCAAGAACTGTGCAAAGGGAGTGGATGAGGCACGCCGGGAGAAACGCTTTGTCAACGACACTCTGCGCTCGGAGTTCCACAAGAAATTCATGGAGAAATATGTGAAGTAGGACTGCTATGAAGGTGTTCTATTTCTCTCTGCTCTGTTCCCAGTTCTAAGAGGACAAGGAGGACGTGATAGAGATTGGTCTGAAAACATTGAATGAGCCTGAAGAATGGTGTCATCCGTTGACATGGAACACGTGCGATATCCTCTGTATATAAAGTCATCTAATGCCTGACCTGAAAACAAATTTAAACTCGTTTTGTTTCGTGTACAATCATTTTCCACCCCTGAAAGGAATGGTTGCAATAGTGACATCATCAATGTCAACTTTGTTGTTATTGAACTTTTACCTTTTTTAAGCGCCAATGTCAATAAACGACAACAAAAAAGAAAACTCTATGTCTGTGAGAGGGCCTTGATGCTTTTTTCAATGATTTTAGCTTTGTGCCCGGGAGTTAGAATTTGCAATGACTTCCATTAAAAGCTCGGCAGCAAGCCTTTTTTCCTGTCCTTTCAACAACAACAAAAAGGGCTTTGTGGTACATTACCTTCATGACTGATGCCTTTCATTGAGGCGATGAAGAGGAGGTTCAAACCTTTGTAGAGGATGTTAAGTCTAACTGAAGTGAAGTTTATGTTCAATTCTGGAGCTAACCCAGGATAACTGACAACTGCATAGCAGTTGCATTGTTATTATTTAGGCGATGTCGAGGTGTAACTGCGTTGAAGCTATCAAATCTGTGAGCGGCTGCTCTTGTCATTGTCGCGAAACCACATCCGTCCTTAAATCCCTCTCGCGTTAGAAGTTCAGAACGAGAAAGTGTAGGCTATATGGAAATGACACTCAAATTGAAAATCGTGAAACATAATAAGGATTGATATCAGCCTAATTGAGGTGTAGATTACAACACACATTCCAGTGTTTGAACTTGTAACAGGTTGCGTGGGATTTATCCTAATGTGACTTGTGCATCCAATGTCAATGTCCACGATAGGTATAACGGGAGCCACTTGCTGATTTCACAGCTTCAACACAGTTACACCTCCAACATCGCCTAAATAATAAACAATGAAACTGCTATGCAATTGTCAGTTATCATGGGTTAAGGCTGATCTGATTGATTCAAGCCCACGTCTGTGAGCACAGAATCTGGACTCTGGGGTAGATGTAACATAATAAATGTAAATCTGTCTCCATACATTTAGTATATGTTACATTTTGTATGTATTAATTCATTAGCTAAAATTCTTAAGTTGTCTGTGATGAGATCCGAACACGCAACCTTTGGGTTGCTAGACGTTCGTTTTTCTACGCCCCCACCCTGACCAACCTCCCTCCTTTTTAGTTTTTGCCTCATGTTACCTGTCTTATGTAACCAAATGTTTAAAAAAAAATCTCTGTGCCCTTGAGCAAGGCACTTAACCGTAATTGCTCCTGTAAGTCGCTCTGCATAACTAAAATGTAAATGTAACGTGAAATACTAACTTGAGTGTCCCGGATTTATATTTGCTATGTTACGTTTAATCTGAGACCAGGCTGATATTGTGCACCACACAGTTCAACATTGCAGAGAAACATG
The DNA here is from genome assembly GCF_965601325.2 of Salmo salar. NCBI lineage: Eukaryota > Metazoa > Chordata > Actinopteri > Salmoniformes > Salmonidae > Salmo > Salmo salar. The sequence continues at coordinate 56,576,361 of NC_138294.1, read as the reverse complement.
AAAAGATTCATAGAGAACTGTTGTCTAACTATGATGAGCTAAGCTGTTCCCACTGAATAATGGTCTTTTTAGAGCAAAGGTATGGTTTCTCCGCTTGTGAATTTAAGCTTGCCAGAAATAATTTTGTCTCATGGTGAAAACGGAAAAGCTCTGTATATTTGTATATATACTGAACAAAAATATAAACGCAACATGTAAAGTGTTGGTTTCATGAGCTGAAATAAAAGGTCCCAGAAATGTTCCATACGCACAAAAAACCTATTTCTCTCAGATTTTATGCACAAAGTTGTTTACCTCCATGTAAGCGAGCATTTGTCTTTCTCCAAGAAATCCACCTGACAGGTGTGGCATATCAAGAAGCTAATTAAACACCATGATCATTACACAGGTGCACCTTGTGCTGGGGACAACAAGGCCACTCTAAAATGTGAAGTTTTGGCACACAACACAATGCCACAGATGGATTTGAAGTTTTGAAGGAGCATGCAATTGGCATGCTGACTGCAGGAATGTCTGCCAGAGAAATGAATGTTAATTTCTCTACCATAAGCCGCCATACACAGTCTGCCAAATCCTTTAAAACATTGTGTGGGTGAGCGGTTTGCTGATGTCAACGTGGTGCCACATGGTGGCGTTAGGGGTATGGGCAGGCATAAGCTATGGACAACAAACACAATTGCATTTTATCGATGGAAATTTGAATGCACAAACATACCGTGACGAGATCCTGAGGCCAATTTTTATTTTTGATATCTGTGACCAACAGATGCATATCTCTATTTCCAGTCTTGTGAAATCCATATATTTGGGCCTAATGAATTTTTCAAATGACTGATTTCCATATATGAACTGTAACTCAGTAAAATCATTGAAATTGTTGCACGTTTATATTTTTGTTCAGTATACTTTTTCAGCTCCTAGTGGCGCAAAGGTCCTCAGCGGTTCATCTTCACTCCAGTGAACTCTGTTCTAGGCAGTTTTCTTGACTTCATTCCATGTGGTTCCTGCTTTCATCTTCTACTTACTTCAAAGTTAGTAGTAAAGAATGGTACACACTGTTTTCGGGAGACAGGTAATTGAGTATGTCTTTTTGCGAAACATAGCAAAATAGTTTACTGACTGAATGCAACCCATGTTTTGGTTTGTTCAATTATGATTTTCAGTAAATGTACAATGTTACTTTTCTGACCTTGTAAACAAGGTTTTCAAACATTTTCAGAGGAAATGGAAATAAAATATGAGCGAATGCACTTCAGTTTGTTCTCTAACCATGCACTTTGGTAGGTGAAGACAGTATGCTTTTTCCTTGTCACTTAACAGGAAACAAGTTTTGACTGATAATCTTTGGTATTCCAATACCCACAGTCCTCAGATGTATAGGAATCATTATATTCTCTTCTGTTCTCTTTCACTTTCACTCAAAGGATGATCGCTAATCATAAAACGATTTTCTGCTTAAAAAAAAATAATATAAAATGGCATTTAAATCGGTATAAATCAATAACTAATTCACTGTTTGTCACAGAAACATAAAACTATGTATGATTTATTCTATAAATGTCTAGCATACTTTTACAACCTTTGTTTTGAGGAAAAATTCCAGTTTTGATTTAATAGAAATGCATAAAAACTATAAAATGCCATTTAAAGCGGTAAAAATCAATAACTAATTCACCGTTTGTCACAGAAACATAAAACTATGTATGATTTATTCTATAAATGTCTAGCATACTTTTACAACCTTTTGTTTTGAGGAACAATTCCAGTTTTTAATTGATATAAATACATAACATCTACAAGAAATCTGCCTCCAGAAATGACAGCTTCTTCCAAGTGGGTGTGTGACACCTACCCCCATTGCCTGCTGCACTGCTGCTTGGATTCCACCTGGCGATCTGTTCACCGTCTGCCTTGGCCTGTCTCCCCCTGTCTGGTACAGGTACCTCCACCACACTCACCCCTCTCTCCCGAGTTTTCGCTCACCTCCAGCCCACACGCACTGTTGGGGCGAGTGACTCTGAGCTTGGCTAGCCCCAAGTCATTATATACTGCTCAAAAAAATAAAGGGAACACTTAAACAACACAATGTAACTCCAAGTCAATCACACTTCTGTGAAATCAAACTGTCCACTTAGGAAGCAACACTGATTGACAATAAATTTCACATGCTGTTGTGCAAATGGAATAGACAACAGTTGGAAATTATAGGCAATAAGCAAGACACCCCCAATAAAGGAGTGGTTCTGCAGGTGGTGACCATAGACCAGTTCTCAGTTCCTATGCTTCCTGGCTGATGTTTTGGTCACTTTTGAATGCTGGCGGTGCTTTCACTCTAGTGGTAGCGTGAGACGGAGTCTACAACCCACACAAGTGGCTCAGGTAGTGCAGCTCATCCAGGATGGCACATCAATGCGAGCTGTGGCAAGAAGGTTTGCTGTGTCTGTTAGAGTAGTGTCCAGAGCGTGGAGGCGCTACCAGGAGACAGGCCAGTACATCAGGAGACGTGGAGGAGGCCGTAGGAGGGCAACAACCCAGCAGCAGGACCGCTACCTCCGCCTTTGTGCAAGGAGGAGCAGGAGGAGCACTGCCAGAGCCCTGCAAAATGACCTCCAGCAGGCCACAAATGTGCATGTGTCTGCTCAAACGGTCAGAAACAGACTCCATGAGGGTGGTATGAGGGCCCGACGTCCACAGGTGGGGGTTATGCTTACAGCCCAACACCGTGCAGGACATTTGGCATTTGCCAGAGAACACCAAGATTGGCAAATTCGCCACTGGCGCCCTGTGCTCTTCACAGATGAAAGCAGGTTCACACTGAGCACATGTGACAGACGTGACAGAGTCTGGAGACGCCGTGGAGAACGTTCTGCTGCCTGCAACATCCTTCAGCATGACCGGTTTGGCGGTGGGTCAGTCATGGTGTGGGGTGGCATTTCTTTGGGGGGCCGCACAGCCCTCCATGTGCTCGCCAGAGGTAGCCTGACTGCCATTAGGTACCGAGATGAGATCCTCAGACCCCTTGTGAGACCATATGCTGGTGCGGTTGGCCCTGGGTTCCTCCTAATGCAAGACAATGCTAGACCTCATGTGGCTGGAGTGTGTCAGCAGTTCCTGCAAGAGGAAGGCATTGATGCTATGGACTGGCCCGCCCGTTCCTCAGACCTGAATCCAATTGAGCACATCTGGGACATCATGTCTCGCTCCATCCACCAACGCCACGTTGCACCACAGACTGTCCAGGAGTTGGCGGATGCTTTAGTCCAGGTCTGGGAGGAGATCCCTCAGGAGACCATCCGCCACCTCATCAGGAGCATGCCAAGGCGTTGTAGGGAGGTCATACAGGCACGTGGAGGCCACACACACTACTGAGCCTCATTTTGACTTGTTTTAAGGACATTACATCAAAGTTGGATCAGCCTGTAGTGTGGTTTTCCACTTTAATTTTGAGTGTGACTCCAAATCCAGACCTCCATGGGTTGATAAATTGGATTTCCATTGATTATTTTTGTGTGATTTTGTTGTCAGCACATTCAACTATGTAAAGAAAAAAGTATTTAATAAGATTATTTCATTCATTCAGATCTAGGATGTGTTATTTTAGTGTTCCCTTTATTTTTTTGAGCAGTGTATATATTTATTTTTCTTGTACATTTTGCTATTTGCCTCATGACTCCTGCATACTTTGTTGACTACAAACTTTCTTTACCCAACCGTGGGACAGACTATGTTCCCACACTCGGGACTCTGACTCTCTATTGGTTACATGGACTTTTGGCCTCCCATCCTATTCTAACCACCTCTCGCCGGTTTTGTATTAATGTTACCTGATGAAGTTGCTGTACAATATGATCTTGTTGCCATCTGATGCACATTCAGATGTCATAAATCAGCACTGCAGATCTCTCCCCGTACTATGCCGTGCCTTGATTGTATTACTGTTGATGATATCTGGAAATGTGCATGTACACCCTGGCCCATCTACTGTTGCTAGCCCCAATTCTGACTTGTGCTCTGATATCTGCTTCACTGATTTCTGCTCTCGTAAAAGCCTGGGTTTTCTGCATGTTAACACTAGAAGCTTATTACCTAAAATGGATCAATTGAATGTGTGGGTTAACTGCTCCAATCCAGATGTGTTGGTCATTACTGAGACGTGGTTAAGGTGTTTTGAATACTGATGTTAACCTTTCTGGTTATAACCTTTTTCTGCAAGACAGATCTTCCAAATGTGTGTGGGGGGCAATCTTTACCAAGGATCACCTTCAGTGCTTTGTTGTCTCTACCAAGTCTGTCCCCAAACAATTTGATTTGCTGTTTTTAAGCGTTAAACTTTCAAATAGCTCTTTGTTTACTGTTGCTGGGTGCTATCGTCCTCCATCAGCACCGGCCTGTACCCTACCTGCTCTAAGCTCTCTCCTGGCCCCTTACACTAAGTCTGAATTTGTCCTCCTAGGTGACCTAAACTGGGCATGCTTAAACCACCTGACCAAGTCCTAAAGCAACGGGACTCCCTAAATCTTTCTCAGATTATCACCAATCCCACAAGGTATGACTCAAAACACCCAGAAAAGGCTACTCTCCTCGATGTTATCCTCACAAATAATCCTGATAGGTATCAGTCTGGTGTTTTCTGTAATGACCTTAGTGATCACTGTTTTACAGCCTGTGTTCGTAATGGCTCCTCAGTGAAACGACCTGTCCTGATTTGTCATAGACCCTAGCTAAAAAACTTTAATGAGCAAGCTTTCCTTTATGAACTGGCCTCTGTAACATGGTATAGAATCAGCTTGATCCCCTCTGTCGAAGACGCTTGGACCTTCTTTTTTTATATTTTCAGTGGTATTGTTAACAAACGCCCCCATAAAGAACAGGTTCAGCCCCTGGTTCGACCCCTGGTTCAAGAATTGCATTTGGCGAATGGCTCGGCACACGCATACTCAGGCTGACTGGCTATCGTTCAGGCAAATGAGAAATAAGTGCGTTCAGGTTTTCCGAAAGGCCAAAGTTAGTTACTTTAAGGAGCAGTTCTCTCTCTGTGGGTCCAACCCCAAGAAGTTCTGGAACACGGTTAAAGACCTGGAGAATAAACCCTCCTCCTCACAGCTGCCCATATCCCTTAATGTTGATGATGTGGTTGTTACTGACAAGAAGCACATGGTTGAGCTCTTTAATCACCACTTTATTAAGTCAGGATTCCTATTTAACTCAGCCATGCCTCCTTGCCTGTCCAACATTTCTTCATCTCCCACCCCTTCTAATGCGACTATCCCCGATGCTTCTCCCTCTTTTCCCCCTGCCCCACTACAGTTTCTCCCTGCAGGCAGTCACTGAGTCCGAGGTGCTAAAGGAGCTGGGTCAGATGGTTTAGACCATTTCTTCTTTAAGGTTGATGCCCCTATCATTGCAAAGCCTATCTCCAACCTTTTTAAACTGTCTCTCCTTTCTGGGGAGTTTCCAATTGCTTGGAAGGCAGCCACAGTTCGTTCCTTATTTAAAGGGGGAGATCAAGCTGATCCTAACTGTTATAGGCCTGTTTATCAAAAGTGTTGGAAAACTTGTCAATAATCAACTGACTGGCTTTCTTGATGTCTATAGTATTCTCTCGAGTACGCAATCTGGTTACCGCTCAGGTTATGGATGTGTCACTGCAACCTTAATGGTCCTCAATGATGTCACCATTGCCCTTGATTCTAAGCAATATTGTGCTGCTATTTTTATTGACTTGGCCAAAGCTTTTGATATGGTAGACCATTTCATTCTAGTGGGCTGGCTAAGGAGAATTGGCGTCTCTGAGGGGTCTTTGGCCTGGTTTGCTAACTACCTCTCTCAAAGAGTGCAGTGTATAAAGTCAGAAAATCTGCTTTCTCAGCCACTGCCTGTCACCAAGGGAGTACCCTAAGGCTCAATCCTAGGCCCCACCTTCTTCTCAATTTACATCAACAACATAGCTCGGGCAGTAGGAAGCTCTCTCATCCATTTATATGCAGATGAAAGTCTTATACTCAGCTGGCCTCTCCCCGGATTTTGTGTTAAATGCTCTACAACAAAGCTTTCTTAGTGTCCAACAAGCTTTCTCGACCCTTAACCTTGTTCTGAACACCTCCAAAACAAAGGTCATGTGGTTTGGTAAGAAGAATGCCCCTCTTCCCACAGGTGTTATTACTACCTCTGAGGGTTTAGAGCTTGAGGTAGTCACCTCATACAAGTACTTGGGAGTATGGCAAGACGGTGCACTGTCCTTCTCGCAGCACATATCAAAGCTGCAGGCTAAAGTTAAATCTAGACTTGGTTTCCTCTATCGTAATCGCTCCTCTTTCACCCCAGCTGCCAAACTAACCCTGATTCAGATGACCACCCTACCCATGCTAGAATATGGAGACATAATTTATAGATCCGCAGGTAAGGGTGCTCTCGAGCGGCTAGATGTTCTTTACCATTCGGCCATCAGATTTTCCACCAATGCTCCTTATAGGACACATCACTGCACTCTATACTCCTCTGTAAACTGGTCATCTCTTTATACCCATCGCAAGACACACTGGTTGATGCTTATTTATGAAACCCTCTTAGGCCTCACTCCCCCCTATCTGAGATATCTACTGCAGCCCTCATTCTCCACAAACAACACCCGTTCTGCCAGTCATATTCTGTTAAAGGTCCCCAAAGCACACACATCCCTGGGTCGCTCCTCTTTTCAGTTCGCTGTATCTAGCGACTGGAACGAGCTGCAACAAACACTCAAACTGGACAGTTTTATCTCAATCTCTTCATTCAAAGACTCAATCATGGACACTCTTACTGACAGTTGTGGCTGCTTTGTGTGATGTATTGTTGTCTCTACCTTCTTGCCCTTTGTGCTTTTGTCTGTGCCCAATAATGTTTGTACCATGTTTTTGTGCCTCTACCATGTTGTGTTGCTACCATGTTGTTGTCACGTTGTGTTGCTACCATGCTGTGTTGCCATGTTTTGCTGTTATGTTGTTGTCTTAGGTCTCTCTTTATGTAGTATTGTGTCTCTCTTGTTGAGATGTGTGTTTTGTTCTATATTTTTATTGTATTTTTTTATTAATTTTTCTAATCCCAGGCCCCCGTCTGCGCAGGAGGCTTTTTGGTAGGCCGTCATTGTAAATAAGAATTTGTTCTTAACTGACTTGCCTAGTTAAATAAAGGTAAAAAAAATATATAAAAACAAAATGTCATTTAAAGCTTTATAAATCAATAACGTTTTCACTGATTATGACAGAATCATCAAACTACGTTTGAATTATTCTATAAATGTCTAGTATACTTTCACAACCTTTGCTTTGAGTAGAAATATCAGTTTTGATTTGATAGAAATACATAAAATCTATAAAATACCATTTAAAGCAGTATAAATCAATAACTAATTCACTGTTTGTCACATAAACATCAAACTAGATATGATTTAGTCTATAAATGTCTAGTATACTTTTACAAACTTTGCTTTTAGTATAAATTCCAGTATTGATTTGATAGAAATACATAATATCTCAAATATTGCATTTAAAGATGAAGAAATCTAATTCAGTGATTGTCTCAGAAAAAAGTGAAAATATGCATTTATTTGCAATAACTTTAAAGAAATTTTAATTTCAAGTGCAATTTGTTCTATATGAAGTTAGACAATGTTTACATAAAGTTGTACAATGTTTACAATCTTAAGTTGTATGCCAAATCAATGTTCACATTTTTAGTGCAACAGTTCCACATTTTAAAGTAGTTACAAGGCACAACAGTCCTTTATTTATACGTCTCTAATCTAACAGCAGAGGCCCCTTCCAATCATTTTCTACTTTGGCTTTGTTGAAGTCCTTCTTTGTCATCCCCAGACAAGCTGAATGGTACCATCTCTGGTACACAGAGCATGCTATCTGCAGTATTAAAAACATAAAACAGGGTTATGTTTATTTACCTGTAAATTACAGTTCTGGAATACCCAAATTCTGTTACATGCTTTTACAATTAGGAACATTTTCAAATCAAATTGTTAAATTGACTTTAAATGACATGCATTTGACCACAACCCTGACAGAAGCACACATAACTGAGGTGTTAATCATCGTTGAGTATTCAGGCAATATAAATCACATAGTAATAAAGGCATACATTTGCAAAAAACGTATGCGTTGATAAAAAAGGTATCACACATCAATGTTGTAATATCAAACATTACAATAATGGCAGTCTTTGAAATCCAAATCAGTTTAATCGTCACTTGTGCCAAATACAACTTGTGTACCTATTACAGGGAATTGCTGTCATAGTATATATCTAGTATCTCTCATAGTAGAATAATAAAATAGAGTCATGATAATAGAACATTAGAGCAATAACTAGGCTTGCAAAGGGCCAGAATATTTCCCAAAATTCATCAAAAAAGTTAGCTTATAACAGTGAACCTTTTTGTGGGATACACATAAGGCAATTCTAGGTATTGTGGCATATTTTGGTTAAACTATCCCCAATTCAATGGAATTGCAACCCTCTGCATGCACAGTGCATTCTTCCATCACAAGTACAGTGCACTCTTCCAATACATGTACCACTGATTCTCAAGATCTTGCACACTAATGAGATGCTATTGAGCCCACGCCACTACACTGTCTGACCCAAGGACTACATGCTTTCTGGTAAGTTTTGATTATAATATTGAGTGGGGTGAATATATTTTCTATGACATACATGATTTTCTGTTAACTAGTAAATAGTAGCCTACAGCAAAGTGTGTTTAATACATTTCTAACTTGTTACCAATTTCTGCTAGTTAGTTTTTGCTAACATGTGGGGTTTAGCTTGCTTGAGCCTGCTAACTGAGGAGTATTAATTCACCTGCTTTCATACATGTTTCATTTTAAAACATGTATCTTACAAAGTCGTTTAATCTAACTGCTTAACTATTTATCTGTACATGGAATTGTATTTGTTGTTTTTTTTACTCATTTTTTGTAATCTTTACAGGAAAATGCCACGGGCACTATCTGATGTGTGGAGACATTTCACTGCAGCTAATGTAGAAGGAAAATTTGCAAATACTGTGCCAAATCATATGTGAAGACTGCAACAAAGATGCAGAATCATCTGGCCAAGTGCATAAAGTTCCCTCAGCGCTCACAACAAGCAACCTCTGACAAAAGTCCCTCTACTTCTATTTGAGGTGAAAATGATGAATCAGACACCTTATCGATAGTAACAGCTCATGGTCCTCCTGGAATCACAAGTTTTTGTTGCCTCAATGGAGGAACGTAGTCAGAGAAATGCTGATGAATGTCTTGCTCGAGCTGTGTATGCAACTGGTTCACCTCTGATGCTCACAGGCAATGTGTATTGGAAGAGATTTCTGAAAGTTCTTCGCCCAGCATACACCCCTCCAACCAGACATGCTTTATCTACTCATTTGCTGGATGCAGAGTTCAACAGAGTTCAAGTGAAGGTTAAGCAAATCATAGAGAAAGCAGACTGTATTGCAATCGTCTCTGATGGGTGGTCGAATGTTCATGGGCAAGGAATAATTAACTACATCATCTCCACCCCTCAACCACTATTCTACAAGAGCACAGACACAAGGGAGATGAGCTGAAGGCAGTCATCAATGACCTTGGACCACAGAAGGTATTTGCACTGGTGACAGACAATGCTGCAAACATGAAGGCTGCATGGTCTAAAGTGGAGGAGTCCTACCCTCACATCACACACATTGGCTGTGCTTCTCATGCATTGAATCTGACAATGCCATCCTGTCTGATGTTCAGACACTGCTTGCAGATGTAAGAGAAGAAATCCGTACTGCCCTGCCCACTTCACTGTTGCTCCAAGCAGAGGAAACTGCAGTTCTGAAATACATCAAAAAGCATGAAGACTTCTGCCTACTCGCCGCGCAGACATGTTGGACCCCAAGTATGCTGGCAAGAGCATCCTGTCTGGTGCAGAGATCAACAAGGCCTATGGTGTCATTACCACCGTGCCTGGCCACCTTGGCCTGGTTGAGGGCAAGGTTATTGGCAGTCTGGCAAAGTACACTTCCAAGCAAGGGCTTTGGGATGGAGATGCGATATGGCAGTCGTGCCAACATATCTCATCAACCACCTGGTGGAAGGGACTTTGTGGATCTGAGGCTCTTTCCCCTGTTGGCTCCATCATCCTCCAAATCCCACCAACGTCAGCCGCCTCAGAGCGCAACTGGTCCTTGTTTGGGAACACACACACCAAAGCACGCAACAGGCTGACCAATACAAGGGTTGAAAAATTGGTGGCCATCCTGGCAAATTTGAGGCTTTTTGAGCCTGACAACGAGCCATCCTCAACAAGGTTGGAAAGTGACAGTGAAGATGAGGCCTCAGAGTCTGATACTCAAGAGGTGGACATTGAGGAGGTCCAGGGAGAAGACATGGAAGCCTGAGAGGAAGACAACCAAAGCTTTAGTTTCGAGACTATCATTTTACAGATGTATGTTGAAAGTATTTTTGGGAGATGCGATGGATCATTGGGAATCATTCAATATTCTCTTTGTTTTGTTGTTCAGTGAAATCATCCCATGTGAAGAGTCAACTCATTTAATTCAAGTTCAATTCGTAACTAAATTGTTTTATTTCTATTGGAAGGATTTAATCATTTGCAATTTGTCTACTTATGATAAGGTAAAAGGTTTATGTTTCTGTCTCCATATGATATTGTAAATGTTTCTAATGCAAAAAACATCTACATTTAAATGGTATTAATATTAATTTGCATATATTTCTGTGAATTCCCATATATTCCTGTTAATTCCTATATATTCCTGTTAATTCCCACAGAAAGTTTCCACCTCTGAATATTCCCCAAAATGTTCAACCCTAGCAATAACACAAGGATAACCCTGATAAAAAAGTGTCAAGACAAAGTCTGATACTTCTAAATGTCTTGAAGGATGAAACTGCATGAGTTTTCATAGCCTCCTATTATATTACACCAAGACAAACCCAGTTGGTCAGATGATCATCAGTTTTCTCTGGATGATGCAAAGCACACATGGAGCCATCTTGCTTCGCATTGAAGACTGGAAAAAAAGAGGACCCCATTTTTATGTATTGTTGACACATTTAAAGATGCTTTCTGGAACCCATAGTTCAAAAGGTTGTGCTTCAAAGACAAAATCTGTCCCTCACAGTTGCATACTACATTGTTCTCTCACTGTCTGTGCTTTGCCCCCTTCCCACACCCTGTACCAAAGGGTTCCCCAAAGATCGTCTTTCAGCTTTATACGACCCATTGGAGTCAGAAGTTTACCTGGAAAACACCTAGTCAATCTTGTTGTAAGCTACTGTAAGTCTGAGAATCTCCCTCCTTTTTCTGTATTTCCTGTTAGCCTAATACAGAATAAAAAATAACACCTCCCCCTAGTGGCCAAGACATAAAAACAGCAAATTTCCATGAGATCACCATGTGGGATTTAGAAATACAGTCGTGGCCAAAAGTTTTAAGAGTGACACAAATATTAATTTTCACAAAGTTTGCTGCTTCACTGTTTTAGATATTTTTGTCAGATGTTACTATGGAATACTGAAGTATAATTACAAGCATTTCATAAGTGTCAAAGGCTTTTATTTGACAATTACATGAAGTTGATGCAAAGAGTCAATATTTGCAGTGTTGACCCTTTTTTTGTCAATTAACTTCTGGGCCACATCCTGACTGATGGCAGCCCATTCTTGCATAATCAATGCTTGGAGTTTGTCAGAATTTGTGGGGATTTGTTTGTCCACCCGCCTCTTGAGGATTGACCACAAGTTCTCAATGGGATTAAGGTCTGGGGAGTTTCCTGGCCATGGACCCAAAATATCGATGTTTTGTTCCCCGAGCCACTTAGTTATCACTTTTGCCATAAGGCAAGGTGCTGGAGTCATGCTGGAAAAGGCATTGTTTGTCACCAAACTGTTCCTGGATGGTTGGGAGAAGTTGCTCTCGGAGGATGTGTTGGTACCATTCTTTATTAATGGCTGTGTTCTTAGGCAAAATTGTGAGTGAGCCCACTCCATTGGCTGAGAAGCAACCCCACACATGAATGGTCTCAGGATGCTTTACTGTTGGTATGACACAGGACTGATGGTAGCGCTCACCTTGTCTTCTCCGGACAAGCTTTTTTCCAGATGCCCCAAACAATCGGAAAGGGGATTCATCAGAGAAAATGACTTTACCCCAGTCCTCAGCAGTCCAATCCCTGTACCTTTTGCAGAATATCAGTCTGTCCCTGAAGTGGCTTCTTTGCTGCCCTTCTTGACACCAGGCCATCCTCCAAAAGTCTTTGCCTCACTGTGCATACAGATGCACTCTCACCTGCCTGCTGCCATTCCTGAGCAAGCTCTCTACTGGTGGTGGTCCAACCCTGCAGCTGAATCAACTTTAGGAGACGGTCCTGGTGCTTGCTGGACTTTCTTGTGTGCCCTGAAGCCTTCTTCACAACAATTGAACCACTCTCCTTGAAGTTCTTGATGATCCGATAAATGGTTGAGTTAGGTGCAATCTTACTGGCAGAAATATCCTTGCCTGTGAAGCCCTTTTTGTGCAAAGCAATGATGACGGCATGTGTTTCCTTGCAGGTAACCATGGTTGACAGAGGAAGAACAATGATTCCAAGCACCACCCTCCTTTTGAAGCTTCCAGTCTGTTAATCGAACTCAATCAGCATGACAGAGTGATCTCCAGCCTTGTCCTCGTCAACACGTCACACCTGAGTCAACGAGAGAATCACTGACATGATGTCAGCTGGTCCTTTTGTGGCAGGGCTGAAATGTAGTGGAAATGTCATTTGGGGATTCAGTTCATTTGCATGGCAGAGGGACTTTGCAATTAATTGCAATTCATCTGATCACTCTTCATAACATTCTGGAGTATATGCAAATTGCCATCATACAAACTGAGGCAGCAGACTTTGTGAAAATTAATATTTGTGTCATTCTCAAAACTTTTGGCCACGACTGTATATGTAACATGAATTTCAATAATTACAATAATCAAACCTACATCAAAGTACATTAAACCTCCCAAAATGTATTTTCCAGTATCAGTATTTCCTTTTTCAGGCTTTTTTCCTGGCAATAGATTCAACTGTTCAACACTTACAGCCAAATTTTTAATACCCCGGGTATTCCCAGAACACATTCTGGAAAGTCCACAGATTCAGTGGTCACTTTATTAGGTACAACCCCCTTTGCATCTGGAACAGCGTGAATTCAAAACAGTTGATGGAACTGGGAAAGGAGATAGACTGTTTTTAAGTCCAGTTGGAGTTTATTATAGTCAGTACAAACTGAGTGTTGGAATTATTAAAAAAGCAGTTTTGGAACTTTTCTGAGTTACCAAAGACCATAACAGACTGTGCTGTCATTTTGCACATTCTAAAGTTCAAACAAACAGTAACAGAATACCTGAATACTTCTCTGCATGCTTTAGTGTCTAGCACGCCAAGACCACTGCACTTGGTGTATGTAGGAGCAATTTATTTTCGTGAATAGGGTGGATGAACCTAATAAAGTGCCAACTGAGTGTAGATATCACAAACAACTCCTTTTGAGCAGTGTCTGTCCGTTATAAGTTTGATCAATGGGTATAATGGTAAATATGATCCCCAAGGACCTCATAGGCTCACTTGGATATATAGAGTTGGAGACTTGGAAGCCAGAAATCTTTCTGATTGAGAGGGGGTCAAATACTTATTTCCCTCATTAAAATGCAAATCATTTTATAACATTTTTTGCATGCGTTTTTCTGGATTTTTTTGTTGTTATTCTGTCTTTCACTATTCAAATAAACCTACCATTAAAATGATAGACTGATCATTTCTTTGTCAGTGGGCTACTGTACACAATCAGCAGGGGATCAAATACTTTTTTCCCTCACTGTATATATACAGTGTATACGTATGTTATGGTTGACTCTTAGTTTTCCTTATCTCCATTGTGGAATGTCCATGTTGATCCTCTTGGTTATCTTGGTCCTCTTGATCCATTCACCTGTCTTCTTTGTTAGTCAGGCCTGACCCCTTCATCCCATAGTTTTTTCCTGTAATCTAATTTAATATGACTGAAGATGCAGAATTTTCTGCCAGGCCCCTTCCAATAGGGTATAACAGACTCGTTAGAACTTCGACCACACGCCCTCTAAACGAACTACATGCCCTCTATCAAATCAAAACTGGAATTTTTCCTCGAAACAAAGATTGTAAAAGTATGCTAGTCATTTATAGAATAAATCATATCCAGCTTGATGATTCTGTGACAAACGGTGAATTAGTTATTGATTTTTACATTTTAAATGGCTTTTGGCGAATGTCTGTTGAATGTGTGAATACAAAACCAACTTTACCCCTTAACAGCAACCGTCTAATCGTTTTTCTCTGACATTCGTCTTGGCACTCAAAATGAAGCCGGGAAATTAGGATAGCTTTTCTCAAATAGTTTTTGTTTCACCAAAACACACATTTCTACAAAGACAATCACCACTACATGAACTTTCTTTGCAGAGAATCCAATTATATGTAGGAGCAATGTCATTAAAAAACGATGTCATGACGTGGCCCTCTTTGGGTATAGCGAGTGCCTTCCCGCGCTCTCCCGCTTACACTCACGTTCTGTTATCTCAGGTCGTAAATTCCTGGAGGTGACTCTCTCCCTCATGCAGTATAGAGAGAGGGTTCACAGTAGAACAAAGGAACTTCTTCTACCTCACAGAACTTGAGAACTGAACAATATCCATGTTTTGGAGAATGTGTAAACGGTTGGTGGAGAATCCAGCTACGACCGGTCCATTTTGTCTAATGTTTGTGACCTCATGAGAGACAATACAGCCACATTACCATAACTCTGTTTATACAAGAGTCTCCGTTATGAGATTTGCATCTAATTATTGTATAAAATGAATGAGTAAAGATGAAACTATTTGTGAAATGATGTAATGTGAATTTAAACAGTTTAATGAAAGAGAATCCAATTCACTTTAAAATTTAACTAAGTCATTGGTCCGCCCCATGAGCACAGACATTGATCTGGCGTGACAGCACAGCCCTTTTCTGCTGTTCCAAATATAAACCCCACCTGGAGAAGCCCACTTGAGACCATGCGTACCTCGATTACCGAGAGGGTTAAGGTTTGAGTAGAGACCATGCATTCCTCGGTCATCTGAGGGAACTAAGGTTGCAACGATTGTTGAATTCCTAACCAAACCACATGGAGCATTGGCTACACTGGTGGAAATGGTTAAACTCTGAGACTATCGATACCGACAGAATAAGAGAAAATCTTCGATACTAATTACTAGTCTGCAGCTAGAATTTATGTCGAACTGGAATGCGAAGACCGACAACTGCCGAAACATCTATTTTATGAGAACATTTCTGAATGGGACTCTGAAGTATCCATTCTAACTACGAAAGACTCCAGGGACACAAAGAGATGTTCAGATGAACTTTCCAATACAAAGACGGACAATTCCAACAGAGATCATGACGACACACTGAGCGTAAATATACACTGCTCAAAAAAATAATGGGAACACTTAAACAACACATCCTAGATCTGAATGAAAGAAATAATCTTATTAAATACTTTTTTCTTTACATAGTTGAATGTGCTGACAACAAAATCACACAAAAATAATCAATGGAAATCCAATTTATCAACCCACGGAGGTCTGGATTTGGAGTCACACCGTGGAAAACCACACTACAGGCTGATCCAACTTTGATGTAATGTCCTTAAAACAAGTCAAAATGAGGCTCAGTAGTGTGTGTGGCCTCCACGTGCCTGTATGACCTCCCTACAACACCTGGGCAAGCTCCAGATGAGGTGGCAGATGGTCTCCCGAGGGATCTCCTCCCAGACCTGGACTAAAGCATCCGCCAACTCCTGGACAGTCTGTGGTGCAACGTGGCGTTGGTGGATGGAACGAGACATGATGTCCCAGATGTGCTCAATTGGATTCAGGTCTGAGGAATGGGCGGGCCAGTCCATAGCATCAATGCCTTCCTCTTGCAGGAACTGCTGACACACTCCAGCCACATGAGGTCTAGCATTGTCTTGCATTAGGAGGAACCCAGGGCCAACCGCACCAGCATATGGTCTCACAAGGGGTCTGAGGATCTCATCTCAGTACCTAATGGCAGTCAGGCTACCTCTGGCGAGCACATGGAGGGCTGTGTGGCCCCCCAAAGAAATGCCACCCCACACCATGACTGACCCACCACCAAACTGGTCATGCTGGAGGATGTTGCAGGCAGCAGAACGTTCTCCACGTCGTCTCCAGACTCTGTCACGTCTGTCACATGTGCTCAGTGTGAACCTGCTTTCATCTGTGAAGAGCACAGGGCGCCAGTGGCGAATTTGCCAATCTTGGTGTTCTCTGGCAAATGCCAAACGTCCTGCACGGTGTTGAGCTGTAAGCACAACCCCCACCTGTGGACGTCGGGCCCTCATACCACCCTCATGGAGTCTGTTTCTGACCGTTTGAGCAGACACATGCACATTTGTGGCCTGCTGGAGGTCATTTTGCAGGGCTCTGGCAGTGCTCCTCCTGCTCCTCCTTGCACAAAGGTGGAGGTAGCGGTCCTGCTGCTGGGTTGTTGCCCTCCTACGGCCTCCTCCATGTCTCCTGATGTACTGGCCTGTCTCCTGGTTGCGCCTCCATGCTCTGGACACTACGCTGACAGACACAGCAAACCTCCTTGCCACAGCTCGCATTGATGTGCCATCCTGGATGAGCTGCACTACCTGAGCCACTTGTGTGGGTTGTAGACTCCATCTCATGCTACCACTAGAGTGAAAGCACCGCCAGCATTCAAAAGTGACCAAAACATCAGCCAGGAAGCATAGGAACTGAGAACTGGTCTGTGGTCTCCACCTGCAGAACCACTCCTTTATTGGGGGTGTCTTGCTTATTGCCTATAATTTCTACCTGTTGTCTATTCCATTTTCACAACAGCATGTGAAATCTATTGTCAATCAGTGTTGCTTCCTAAGTGGACAGTTGGATTTCACAGAAGTGTGATTGACTTGGAGTTACATTGTGTTGTTTAAGTGTTCCCTTTATTTTTTTGAGCAGTATATATATTGATTGCAATTATTCCAAATGAGTGAGCGTTCACGTGCAAAGGATTAGCATTTCAATTATTATAATTATCAACTGTGTAGTGTCTCTTGTCTTTCCCGGTCTTCTCAGTCCACACCCACTTCCCTTATCATTTCCTTGTAACCATATATATTGTTGTTTGTTTATGCATTTCTGTGATTATTTAGTTAGTTATTAAATAAATTATTAAGACAATTGATGTATGGATGATTCATAGCAAAGACTGGGTTCGTGCAGATAACTAACAACATTCGACGTTTGGAATGAGACTAACGTGAGGTAAAGAATGATTAATTAATTAGAAGACTAATTGGTCAGATATTAAAATATCTGAAAAGTTATATTAGGAAAATTATAACTTTTTAATCTGAAGATTTTCCTTGGTGCCCCCGCTTCCTGGTTAATTACAGTTACACGATTAGTTTAATCACGTAATAATAATTACAGAGAATTGATTTGATAAAATAAGTCTTCACTTTAATGATGCCAAAGACAAGACATATAAGAAATTGTTAAACTTACATTTAAATCAAATGTTAAACCAAATTCAATTTGGTGGAAATGTTGGGGTTTTCCTACCAAGGTCATTGCTAAGGTTTACCAATTTAGAGCCAATCATTTCCAGACACTACATGTCTCTTAGCTGAGTACTTCAGTATTACAAAAGGAAAGGGATTCCATGATTTGTATTGAAACACCACTGGCCGGTCTCTCTCCAACTCTCCAACTCCTGTCCCCTTTCTGAGTTATCAAGGCTGAGCTACAGTATGACCACAGTGATCTACTGTCTGTCCCTCCTCGACTACCTGGGCCCCTCTGTCCCTCTGACTCACCACAGACCACAACAGACTCAGATGTTTTTCCTACATATTAAACTCTACTATTACCTCCTCACTCCTCATAGGCTGGTTTTTGCCCAGGCACACCAAGGTAAAGGTAAAGAAAAGAGTGTCACCTAGTAGTGATTGAACTCTGATTAAGGCTCTATTCAATCTGTATCACTGAAGCGTTATAGATTACACGATAGACATCAAAAGATAATTTCCTATTGAGACAACATATGCAGTGTTTACCGTGAACGCAGTCTCCGCTAACGCGGGAACATTGCCTTCAAATTTCAATCACGCTGTAATGCTGACCTTCCGGTTTGTTTACATAGTATGCTAGGATAACTGACATGGCAGGTTAGAGAACTAAAACAGCTGGTTATGTGAATTAAGGTAGCAGGTTATGAGAATGGGGTTAAGGTTAGGAAAATGGTTAGGGTTATCTACAATGCTAAATAAAGGTTACAAAAAAAAGCTACAATGCTGTTATCAACAACTGTTGTCCCCGATGCAACCACTAGATGGCGGAGTAGATTTAGGCTACTCCATCTAGCCACAACCGTAAAACAACCTAAACAAACCATCTGTGGCGACAAATCATCAGTATCTTATTTAGACTACGTACAATCGGCCCACGTCTATTCATGTTGTTCCAGTCCCAATATATAATTTATCATGGCATTAAACAAGATGGTATGCTACTGATTACGGGATCCCATGGCCATTTCACAAAACAGTGAGGGAGCTGTCCTAATATGAACCATATTAACTTTCCAAATGAGAAACTCAAGATCCTATTATATAATCTCCCTGAAGTACCCATAGTCCTTCTCGGACTTTGCTATCAAAGTAGGACTCTTTGGTGTGCATGGGCCTTGTGGATATCGATTACCACACGTAATTGCATCCTGGGAGGAACAACAATAAACACCTTAACCAGCTTACAGCAGATGGTTCATTCAACCACTTTCCCTTTCTTCAGGGGGCTGGAGGTCATACTCGAAGCCTCACCAGTCCCATTTGGGTTAGAATTTCCGAAAGAGAAAGTGTAGGCCAGAGGTGTGGACTTGAGTCACATGACTTGGACTCGAGTCAGACTCGAATCACAAATATGATGACTTGCAACTCGACTTTGACGTTAACACCAATGACTCGGGACTTGAGCCTTATGACTCGACCTGACTTGATACCCTCCCCAAGCCCAAATATTAAAAATGATGTGTGCAGCGCATCAACTCTTTATTTAACGGATTACAGTTTGAATCGGACAGCAGCCAATCAAATTGTGCCAGCTGAGAAAAAGTTGTGCCTGGCAGTGCAGAGGAACGTCGGTGGGTGAATTCAGATGGAGCCCTTGGAAAGATGATACCTAAAATTAATATTTTTGGATATAAAGAAGACGCTGTATCAACAAAAAACGGATTGCAAAACTTGCAAAACATGCAGGAAGAAAATTACAGACTGAGGCGCAACAATTTCCAACTTTGTTCGACATTTGAAGCTGCACAAAGAATGGTAAATCGTGGCTAATATAGCCGACAGCTATATATTTTATTACTTTACTAGTGTATCATGTAGGCTAACGTAATGTTAAATCAATGAGCCTCCACACAGTCAGTCAGTGCGGGAACGTGATCATTGCACCCAAGATTGAGCTACAACTGGCTAGGCAGTTGGTAGCCTGGTGTAGGCTATATAGAAATAATTACGCTCAAATTTAAAAAACATTAAACGAAATAATGAGGATTTCTATCTAATGTCGTAGGTGTAGATTACATCTCACATGCCATGTTTCCGAATTTGTACAAGGCTGCATGGGTTTTCTCTTATTGCGACTCCGTGCAGCCAATGGCAACATCTGCTTTAGGTATAATGCCAGGAGCTGCTTGTGGATATGATTCCTCCTATTCCTTTTGTAGATTAGTCCTAATCTTCAATTTGTTGAAGGCACAAAGACCCCTGAGTACTAAAAGCGGTGAGGCAAATTCTTTCTGTACCGTTATCTAGTGTTCAAAGTTAACAATCATTCACTAATCTCTCAGCTGTTCCTAGGATAGGACATCTGGTATCACAGATCCTATGATAATTGTGGAATGGCATCATATTCTATTATTTTGCATAATATCAATGACAATAGCAGCAGAAAAACCTGCCAAATTACATTTGGTTGATCTCCTATTAACCATCTCAGCAGTGTACAGTCGTGGCCAAAAGTTTTGAGAATGACACAAATATTAATTTTCACAAAGTCTGCTGCCTCAGTTTGTATGATGGCAATTTGCATATATACTCCAGGATGTTATGAAGAGTGATCAGATGAATTGCAATTAATTGCAAAGTCCCTCTTTGCCATGCAAATGAACTGAATCCCCCCCCCAAAATTCCACTGCATTTCAGCCCTGCCACAAAAGGACAAGCTGACATCATGTCAGTGATTCTCTCGTTAACTCAGGTGTGAGTGTTGACGAGGACAAGGCTGGACATCAGTCTGTCATGCTGATTGAGTTCGAATAACAGACTGGAAGCTTCAAAAGGAGGGTGGTGCTTGGAATCATTGTTCTTCCCCCGTCACCCATGGTTACCTGCAAGGAAACACGTGCCGTCATCATTGCTTTGCACAAAAAGGGCTTCACAGGCAAGGATATTGCTGCCAGTAAGATTGCACCTAAATCAACCATTCATCGGATCATCAAGAGCTTCAAGGAGAGCGGTTCATTTGTTGTGATAAAGGCTTCAGTGCGCTCAAGAAAGTCCAGCAAGCGCCAGGACCGTCTCCTAAAGTTGATTCAGCTGCGGGATAGAGGCACCACCAGTACAGAGCTTGCTCAGGAATGGCCTGGTGTCAAGAAGGGCAGCAAAGAAGCCACTTCTCTCCAGGAAAAACATCAGGGACAGACTGATATTCTGCAAAAGGTACAGAGATTGGACAGCTGAGGACTGGGTTCAAGTCATTTTCTCTGATGAATCCCCTTTCCGATTGTCTGGGTCATCCGGAAAAAAGCTTGTCCGGAGAAGACAAGGTGAGCGCTACCATCAGTCCTGTGTCATGCCAACAGTAAAGCATCCTGAGACCATTCATGTGTGGGGTTGCTTCTCAGCCAAGGGAGTGGGCTCACTCACAATTTTGCCTAAGAACACAGCCATGAATAAAGAATGGTACCAACACATCCTCCGAGAGCAACTTCTCCCAACCATCCAGGAAGAGTTTGGTGACGAACAATGCCTTTTCCAGCATGACTCCAGCACCTTGCCTTAAGGCAAAAGTGATAACTAAGTGGCTCGGGGAACAAAACATTGATATTTTGGGTCCATGGCCAGGAAACTCCCCAGACCTTAATCCCATTGAAAACTTGTGGTCAATCCTCAAGAGGCGGGTGGACAAACAAAACCCCACAAATTCTGACAAACTCCAAGCATTGATTATGCAAGAATGGGCTGCCATCAGTCAGGATGTGGCCCAGAAGTTAATTGGCAGCATGCCAGGGCGGATTGCAGAGGTCTTGAAAAAGAAGGGTCAACACTGCAAATATTGACTCTTTGCATCAACTTCATGTAATTGTCAATAAAAGCCTTTGACACTTATGAAATGCTTGTAATTATACTTCAGTATTCCATAGTAACATCTGACAAAAATATCTAAAGACAGTGAAGCAGCAAACTTTGTGAAAATTAATATTTGTGTCATTCTCAAAACTTTTGGCCACGACTGTATTACATGTAATATGCCTCATAGGAATGGCCTCCCAAACTCCAACACCTGTCCACTGCTTTGAGCTGCAGGTGACTAGTCCTCCTCCCTGGTACAATTATCTAATAGGATAATGAAAAACATATAATATATTTAGATTTATTCATGATTTATTCAATTTACAATATTTCACAGTGTGTGTGTGTGTACTTATGTGATTGGACTATCAAAATGAACAAATCCTGCAGAAGGGGCCACTGGTCTAGATTTGGTCATGAGTCACTGAAATTCAGAGATATTAATTGGAGTCAGATTATAAAATAAGAAATAAGAGAGAAAGCTATATACAGGGTCAGTGTCAGTACCAAATTTACAATGATACTGCAGTATTTGAGGTAGTTGCAGTGCCTTCAGAAATTATTCATACCAATTGATTTATTTGACATTGTGTTTCAGCCTGAATTCAAAATGGATTAAATTCATTTTTCTCTCTAACCCATCTACACACAATATCTCATAATGACACATTCAAAATATGCTTTTAGAATGTTTTGCTAATTTATTGAAAATGAAATACAGAAATAACTAATATAAATACATTACCAGTCAAAGGTTTGGACACACCTACTCATTCCAGGGTTTTTCTTTATTTTTACTATTTTCTACATTGTAAATGTAATGGCTGTCTTCGTCCTCAGACGAAACAGAGAAGTCATCGTCTGAGAAAGTGGACCAATACGCAGCGGAGTTAGTGTTCATCTTTGAATTTAATTAAGCAAGAACACTATACAAAAACAAAACAAGGAAACCGACAGCCAAACACTCCTGTCAGGTGCAAAACACTAAACAGAAACAATCCCCCACAAAACCCAAAGGAAACACATGCTCCTTATGTGTGATTCCCAATCAACAACAACGAACTTCAGCTGTGCCTGATTGGGAGCCACACACGGCCCAAAACAAAGAAATACAAAAACCTAGAAAAAGAACATAGAACGCCCACCCAATGTAACACCCTGGCCTAACCAAAATAAAGAACAAAAACCCCTCTCTATGGCCAGGGCGTTACAGTAGAATAATAGTGAAGACATGAAAACTATGAAATAACACATATGGAATCATGTAGTAAACAAAAAAGTGTTACACAAATCAAAATATATTTTATATTTTACATGCAGCCACTCTTTGCCTTGACAGCTTTACACTCTCTTGGCATTCTCGCAACCAGCTTCATGAGGAAGTTACCTGGAATGGATTTCAATTAACAGGTGTGCCTTGTTAAAAGTTCATTTGTGGAATTTCTTTCCTTCTTAATGCGTTTGAGCCAATCAGTTGTGTTGCGACCAGTGGCAAATTTAGCATGTAAGTCTTGGTGGGGAAAAAAATAAATAATTGTGGAATGCATGCCAGAAAAGCCACTACACAACACAACACTAAACAATACATTAATTGCACAATAAAGGTGACAAACTGTGCCCAAAAACTGTTAGGGCCAACATAAAGCTGTCCCAACATCTTACCACTGCTACACCTGGCTATCAGCGGAGCATTGTCTCGCAGCGAGACAGTTCAATCAGCCTCATTTACTGCCTTTTAAAAAAACATAGCTGATATTGCTGACTTGCTTAAACAAATGTGGTTTCTGAAGACAATTGAGATGTACAAACGATGGCATAAGGGGACGACAAGCGGATAAGAGGCAATCCGTTATTTCGATTAAGACATTAATGAGCGAGCTAGGACGTAATGTTCGTCAATATAACTATTTATTTAGCACTTTTGAAATGTACAGCGACAGAATTCAGATCATGGGCCGTTCTTACAGTGTTCTCCCTGTACACCAAGTCAGAACCGTAGGATAAATAAAGGGGGAATATAATCAGACAATGAGCGCACTTACAATATTTGATGATTACATTTCTCTAAAACAGGTTAAAGGCTACAATAGAACAGTCAGAACAGTAGTCGAAATTAAGAGGGGTAAATAGACCAAATTATTAGGGTGAGGCACATGGGCTACTAACATCTTACTACACAACATACACTTAGTATTACTTTCTTAGCTACAGTGTACATATCTCCCTGGCATATTACATAATTTACGAAGCAGCATACAATACATTTTTGGACTCACATTGTTCATGCTGTGCTCACTTGAACTGGAAGGTGGCGCGGCGGTCCTCCGAGTTAACAGTTGTTTTGAGCGCTGCACAAGTCCTGCTTCATTGACAGCATGGTCAATATTGAATGTTTATCATTCTAAACTTGGAAAAGAGCCCCTTTATCCCAGATTTGGGACCACACAGCAACTCCATTGATTACTTCCAAACCACTCGTTGAATTTGCGATTTCCAACTTGTTGTGTAATGTTTATGTCCAATGGCCAATGAGCACTGATACGTTTTATCTATAATTTCTCTTCATTATTTATCTTCATATGACACAGATTAAAAATGATTTGCCAGTAGATTGTCAACTTGATTCATGATGATGACTGCTAGCTAAGATTTTGAAAGTATAATGTTGATATGATCAGTCCAATCAAAGCTACTGTACATATAATGTGATTTGACGTCATTTATCTGTGGCTAATGACCTTGAGCCTTCTTGGATGGGCACTTTTATGGCAGCAGCCGAAGGGCTAAAATGTTCAAGGTTTCCTCTTACACATGGCAGTGATGTAAGATAGAACACTGAGTCAATCACAGCGCAACGCTCCGTATTTTCTGCTGTCTTGCCCCACCACCACAGAAAGCACTGAGCTAGGCTGAAACACCTGCATTTAGGAGCTGCCTTACTCAAGAAAACAAAAAAGAGACCTGTTTGTATGCGGCTTTCAATGATATATATTATTTTTTACATTGTTTGCAAACTGATATGTGACACGTATTAATGGCAAAATAACATGCCAAACAGGCAAGCCCCACCTGCCCTGAATGATGGGTCACCACTGGTTGTGACAAGGTAGGGGTGGTATACAGAAGATACCCCTATTTGGTAAAAGACTAAGTCCATATCATGGTAAGAAAATCTCAAATAAGCAAAGAGAAACGACAGTCCATCATTACTTTAAGACATGAAGATCAGTCAGTACAGAACATTTCAAGAACTTTGAGTTTCTTCAAGTGCAGTCGCAAAAACCATCAAGTGCTATGATGAAACTGGCTCTCATGAGGACTGCCACAGGAAAGGAAGACCCAGAGTTATCTCTGCTGCAGAGGATAAGTTCATCAGAGTTAACTGCACCTCAGATTGCAGCCCAAATAAATGCTTCACAGAGTTCAAGTAACAGACACATCTCAACATCAACTGCTCAGAGGAGACTGTGTGAAAATTCATGGTTGAATTTTGACAAAGAAACCACTATTAAAGGACATCGATAATAAGAAGATACTTGCTTGGGCCAAGAAACACGAGCAATGGACATTTCACTGGTGGAAATCTGCCCAAATTTGAGATTTTTGGTTCCAACCGCTGTGTCTTTGTGAGACCCTGTGTGGGTGAACGGATGATCTCTGCATGTGTGGTTCCCACCGTGACGCATGGAGGAGTTGTGATGGTGTGAGGGTGCTTTGCTGGTGACACTGTCAGTGATTTATTTAGAATTCAAGGCATACTTAACCAGCATGGCTACCACAGCATTCTGCAGCGATACGCCATCCCATCTGGTTTGCGCTTAGTGGGAATATCATTTATTTTTCAACAGGACAATGACCCAAAACAGACCTCCAGGCAGTGTATGGGCTATTTAACCAAGAAGAAGAGTGAAGGAGTGCTGCATCAGATGACCTGGCCTCCACAATCACCCGACCTCAACCCAATTGAGATGGTTTGGGATGAGTTGGATCGCAGACTGAAGGAAAAGCTGCCAACAAGTGCTCAGCATATGTGGGAACTCCTTCAAGACTGTTGGAAAAGCATTCCAGGTGAACCTGGTTGAGAGAATGCCAATAGTGTGCAAAGCTGTCATCTAGGCAAAGGGGGGCTACTTTGAAGAATCTCAAATCTCAAATATATTTTGGTTACTACATGATTCCACGTGTTATTTCATAGTTTTTATGTCTTCACAATTATTCTACAATGTAGAAAATAGTATAAATAAAAACCCTGGTACTGCAGGTTGTAACAACTTTGATGTTTTGAATACTTCTACTCTATTCATTGTAGCTTGTAATGAATAATAGTAATTCATAATAATTAGTAATAGCATTGTAACATGTGAAATTGCTTGAGACTTACATGTATTCTCAGTCCATCTGCAGTTTTTGTATTTTCCTAAACACTGTCTTATCATTCCTTAAGAATAACTGAACATCCAACCATAAACACCCTTTTGATATGTTGTAGTGTTGTCAGTTTTATTCTTGTGTGGGGTGATTTCATAATCAAAATTAACAACTTGAATCAGACTTCAATAAGCCTCTATTTTTATTTAAAAGAACAAAAACACTTGAATATCCTTTGTCATACAGTGATTTACCTATGAAACCAAAAGTGCGTGGTACTTTACAAAGAAGTTGGGACAGTCAGTGCATCATTGTGTCTGTGGTATATAAGACACAAAAATAAGAACCAACAGGACCATCTACATTAATATGCAAGTGAAATAAATAGCAACTAATATCTAACATCAATCAATATGAAACTGTATAAAAACAGACTAACAGCAACATCTCATACTCATTTTGAAGGATTGCTTTGAAGTATTGCTAAATAACATTATGAACATAAATACTGCACCATTAGAGTAACACTAGCGACTTTCTCTACAGTCTCTTCCATTCCACATGCACTTTACACACAAACATGCTTTATACTTCAATGCACATTGGCTGCGTTTACACAGGTAGCCCAATTCTGGTCTAATCAGATCTTTTTTTTGTTGTTGAGACAATGCAATTGCTTAAAAGACCAATTAGTGGAAAAAAAGATCTGAATTGGGCTGGCTGTCTAATTGCAGCCTTCGATACTTAGTCCTAGATTCAATCAGATCACATGTTAACCGGCGATAGCTGACACCCGCATAGCTGGTCTTTTTGCGGTGTCGGATGTGGAACTGCATTAGAGCTGTCAAATCAGAGCGGCTGCTCGTGTGGTCATTGTCACGAAGCCACACTAGTCCCACTTACATTAGAAGTTCAGAAGAAGAAAGTGTAGGCTATATAGAATTAATGACACTCAAATTGAACTAAATAAACTAAATAAGGATTTACACAGTGTACAAAACATTAGGAACACCTTCCTAATATTGAATTGCACCCCCTTTGCCCTCAGAACAGCCTGAATTCATCGGGGCATGAACATTACAAGGTGTTGGAAGTGTTCAACAGGGATGCTGGCCCATGCTGATTCCAATACTTCCCACAGATGTGTCAAGTTGGCTGGATGTCCTTGGGTGGTGGACTGTTCTTGTTACACACAGGAAACTGTTAAGCGTGAAAAACCCAGCACCGTTGCAGTTCCTGACACACAAACTGGTGCGCCTGGCACCTACCATACCCCATTCAAAAATCTTAAAAAGCTTAAATCTTTTGTCTTGCCCATTCACCCTCAATGGTACAGATACATAATCCAAGTCTCAAGGCTTTAAAGTCCTTCTTTAACCCATCTCCTCCCCTTCATCTACACTGATTGAAGTAGATTTAACAGGTGACATCAATAAGGGATCATAAGCTTTCACCAGGATTTACCTGGTAAATTACTGTCATGGAAAGAGCAGGTTCTCCTAATGTTTAGTACACTTAGTGTATATCAGCCTAATCAAGGTGTAGATTATAACACACATTCCGGTGTTCGAATTTGTAACAAGCCTGCGTGGGATTATTATTAATACAACTCATTGCATCCAATGTCAATGTCCGCGACAGGTAGAATGCGGGGAGCCGCTTGCTGATTTGACAAATCCAACGCCGTTACACCTCCGACATCACCTAAAAAACAATGAAAGTGCTATGCAGTTGTCGGTTAAGCGGGTTAACGCAGAACTGATTGAATCTAGCCCTTAGACGTATTGAGTTACTCAGATCCCCGAAGAAAGAATAAAATAATCTGCTATTCCTTAGAAAATAAAAGGTTCAATATAAATACGTTACCACTTAGGTACCGAGGCTGAAGTTTGCTGGTTAAAATGAGGGCAAGGCTTTGTTCATGTCGCTAGCAATATTAGATAACTAATCACAGCTTTTTAAATAAATAATGACCCAGTCTGACAAACACCTTGTATCTCTGGCAGTAAACACAGAAAGAGAACATCTCTATGGGGAAACTGTGGACCACAGTTCTATAAACAACTTTTGTTTAAATTCTAGAGAACAAATTAGTAGGGGCTTGATCGATCCTCATAAGAACAAAAGGTACAATTTTATTGTACTAAGGTAGATACGGTAACATAGCAACACAGCACTTAAAAAAAATAAACAAGCTATTGATCAGCAGGTAGCCTAGTGGTTAGGGCCAGTGACCGAAAGGTCGCTGGTTCCAATCTCCAAGCCGACTATGTGAAACATCTGTTGACATGCCCTTGCGCAAGGCACTTAACTCTAAGTCCCTCTGGAGAAGAACGTCTGCTAAATGACTGAAAAGATAAAGACCCTAGTTCACACTTCAGATCACTCTCTGACGTACGTCTTTCCCACCACAGCAGGTCTTGTCCTTGTTGTCTTTCTTCAGCCCGTCGTCCAGCCACAATGTAGAAACATCTGAAAGGAAACAAAAAGATCAGACTGAACATCTCAATCTTGCCTATGGTGTGAGGAAGTTGACCATACCTGAAAGAGAGAGACTATCCAGTTGGGCTGGTCTGTGACTCACTGACACCTTTCCCGGTCAGAAGAACAAGGCAACTCAGAGTGTTACACACAACAGAAAACTTTACTTCCAGAGGACATATGAGATGGATGTGGTTCTATCCACGCACTCTTGTCCACTTGGAGAGAGTGACCCAGTCTGACAAACCTGAGCAGGCAGAAGACCTGTCAGGTGTCCTGCCCCCTAGTAGTAGAGGTCACTGGGAGTTTGGGGAGACAGTTTATGATCCCCATAGTCTCTCCGGCACCGTCAGGAGATGGGTGGAGTGAACTGCATGAAGTTATAAAACTCACAGGCAGAGGAATCTATAATAATACCAATCAATTTGTGAACCAATAACCTAGTCTACCCACCCACCCACTCACACACCTCTCAGCTCAGAAGAGTTTGTGTCCTCCTCTCCAGGCTTGGTGCAGTCTTTGCTGTCCTTGTATGAAGTGGATTTTTTACCATCCACCACATCTGTCTTCACCTGGCCCAGAGTCTGCAGCAGACACATAGTGTCAAAGGCCTCACCGCCTCCTTCCCTCAGCAGCTCCAGCACCTGTAGCAATACACCTCACATAAATAGATATGGCGATACCTCAATGTAATACCAGACATAATGTCTCTCTGGGATAACATAATTCCAAGCATATTTTCCCAAGTGGACACTACCTAAAGTTGTCCATTGTGGTTTCAATGACTCAATTAGTTGGAGCACAAAGCTTGTAAGTTATTACTTAAAAACCTAAAATGGGCAACATATGGTCACTGCTGAATGACCACCGGCCTATCATATGACTAAACATGTATAGTAGTGTTGTTACCCACCTGCAGACACTTATAGGACTTCAGCTCACTGAGGTTCTCCTCCAGGAAGAGCAGGTACACGCTGAGGTCGTTGTAGAAGGGCGTGTCCAGGTCCAGAGCTCCGAAGGCCGGCAGCATCTCGTAGGGCCGGAGGAAGCGGGAGCTCTGTCTGGCCGGGCCCAAGGCAGCGTACACCAGCAGGGGAGCCAGCAGGATGTACACCCCCAGGTTGATGTAGCTTAGCAGCCTGAACACCCCCACCGCCACCAGCTTACACTGCACCGCCACCGCACTGTTGTTCCTCAGCACCCCTGTCCGCACGTCACAGGCAAACTCATCGGTGATGGAGGCTAGACGAATGTAGTAGCCCAGGTAGAGGCAGGCCAGCAGCAGGGTGAGCAGGGTTAACAGCCGACACGCCAGGTACTTCACCACCAGCCAGCGGGAGAAACGCTTGGTCTTCAGGTACTGCTCCACCAGAGGGTATTTAAAGCAGCCTTCGGTCAGGTCCAGGGCACTGCCATCACACAGGGAGATTAGGTGGGGCAGGACAGTAGAAGTTCGAGAAAATGGGACTAGCACTCATTATGCAGTTGCGTCAATTTTGCATATTTTCATTCTCCGAGCAGACTAGAGGTCGACCGATTAATCGGAATGGCCGATTAATTAGGGCCGATTTCAAGTTTTCATAACTATCGGTAATCTGTATTTTTGGCCACCGATTAGCCAATTATTTTTTTACCTTTATTTAACTAGGCAAGTCAGATTAAGAACACATTCTTATTTTCAATGATGGCCTAGGAACGGGGGTTAACTGCCTTGTTCAGGGGGGATTCGGGGATTCGTTTTTGCAACCTTCCGGCTACTAGTCCAACGCTCTAACCACCTGCCTTACATTGCACTCCACGAGGAGCCTGCATGGCAGGCTGACTACCTGTTACGCGAGGGCAGCAAGAAGCCAAGGTAAGTTGCTAGCTAGCATTAAACTTAACATAATCACTAGTTAACTACACATGGTTGATGATATTACTAGTTTATCTAACGTGTCCTGCGTTGCATATAGTCGATGCGGTGCCTGTTAATTTCTCATCAAATCACAGCCTACTTCGACAAACGGGTGATGATTTAACACTGTCATTGCACCAAACCTAACCATAAACATCAACGCCTTTCTTTAAAATAAATACACAAGTATATATTTTTAAACCTGCATATTTAGTTAATATTGCCTGCTAACATGAATTTGTGTCACTTCTCTTGCGTTAAGTGCAAGCAATCAGGGTATATACAGCAGTTTGGGCCGCCTGGCTCATTGCGAACTGTGTGAAGTCCATTTATTCCTAACAAAGGCCGTAATTGAAGGTTGTGCAATGTAACAGGAATATTTAGACTTAGGGATGCCACCAGTTAGATAAAATACGGAACGGTTCCGTATTTCACTGAAATAATAAACGTTTAGTTTTCAAAATGATAGTTTCCGGATTCGACCATATTAATAACCAAAGGCTCGTATTTCTGTGAGTTATTATGTTATAATTAAGTCTATGATTTGATATTTGATTGAGCAGTCTGACTGAGCGATGGTAGGCAGCAGCAGGCTCGTAAGCATTCATTGAAACAGCACCTTCATGCGTTTTGCCAGCAGCTCTTCGCAATTCTTCAAGCATTGCGCTGTTTATGACTTCAAGCCTATCAACCCCCGAGATTAGGCTGGTGTAACCCATGTGAAATGGCTAGCTAGTTAGCGGGTGCGCGCTAATAGCGTTTCAAACGTCACTCGCTCTGAGACTTGGGAGTGGTTGTTCCCCTTGTTCTACATGGGTAACGCTGCTTCGAGGGTGGCTGTTGTCGATGTGTTCCTGGTTCGAGCACAGGTAGGAGCGAGGAGAGGGACGGAAGCTATACTGTTACACTGGCAATACTAAAGTGCTTATAAGAACATACAATAGTCAAAGGTATATGAAATACAAATCGTATAGAGAGAAATAGTCCTATAATTCCTATAATAACTACAACCTAAAACTTCTTAACTGGGAATATTGAAGACTCATGTTAAAAGGAACCACCCGCTTTCATATGTTCTCATGTTCTGAGCAAGGAACTTAAAAGTTAGCTTTTTTACATGGCACATATTGCACTTTTACTTTCTTCTCCAACACTTTGTTTTCGCATTATTTAAACCAAATTGAACATGTTTCATTATTTATTTGAGACTAAATTGATAGTATTTATGTATTATATTAAGTTAAAATAAGTGTTCATTCAGTATTGTTGTAATTGTCATTATTACAAATAAATACTTATTTTTTTTAATCGGCCGATTAATTGGTATCGTCTTTTTTGGTCCCCCGATAATTGATATCGGCGCTGAAAAATCATAATCGGTCAACCTCTAGAGCACATGAACTTCATTTTAGCATGTTTGTATGCATGTGTACAGAAAAAGAAAGAAAAAGTCAACTTCAAGTGAGTGCTGGATAATTAAATCATTGCACTATGCACTATTGCACTTTTAAGAACTGTTAATTGAAGAAAATAAATTAGCATATTCTGCAACTGCCCATTACTGATCTGATAAACAGCACTGCCTATAATCACAGTTCAGACAGATACACATTGTATTTGACTGCTGACCCCAGCCAGGCTTAGTCTCCAGCAGTACGAAGTCAAACGATAAAACAAAATCCCTAATTAGTCCATTCGTCACTACCTGTGCTTCTAGCTAATAAGGTTTCGCTCTCCCTCTGCCTCTCAATGAAAATAGAGCATTTGATCTCATCTTCTATTCCCATGTACCAGTGTTTTCTGTGTGATTATATAGCGAGTGTTCCCGCTCTGGTATTGGCACATGCACTCTGGCCAACAGCTCGGCAAAAACAGTATGGGTATAGCCCACATGAGATTATTATGGACAAAAGAGTGAGATTGTTTATTTGTCAAACGGCAGCCAAGCATAGATGATCATGTCACCAGAATAAGACCCTCGATATTTATTGGAAAGGAGCATCAAGCTCATCACCTTGCACTTTCACCATCCTCTGAAGTTCATCATTAATTTAATCTGTAGCCTAATAAACTGCATGCTTTTCCGACGAGTCGTAGTGGGAGAACCACATGTAAGGGTGTTTAACTGGCGGCAGAGAAGTCAGACGCAGGAGAGAAATAACTGTGTTTCCAACGGCGCAGTTTATTTACAAAAAACCCACCAGAAAACATAATAATAAAAATCAATGGGTAACATAACCCGACGCACACCAGTACATACGTACACTTACAATAGACAATCACCGACAAGGAAATGAGGGGAAACAGAGGGTTAAATACACAACATGTAATTGATGGGATTGGAACCAGGTGTGATGGAAGACAAGACAAAACCAATGGAAAATGAAAAATGGATCAGCGATGGCTAGAAGGTCGGTGACGTCAACCGCCGAACACCGCCCGAACAAGGACAGGGAACAACTTTGGCGGAAGTCGTGTCAGTACCCGCCCCTGACGCGCGGCTCCAGCAGCACGTTGACACCGACCTCGGGGATGACCCGGAGAGCGAGGCCCAGGGCGATCCGGATGGAGACGGTGGAACTCTCGCAGCATAGAAGGACCCAACACGTCCTCCACCGGAACCCAGCATCTCTCCTCCGTACCATACCCCTCCCAGTTCACGAGGTACTGAAGGCACCTCGCCCGACGTCTCGAATCCAGTATGGAACCAACGGAGTACGCCGGGGCCCCCTCAATGTCCAGAGGGAGCGGAGGAACCTCCCGCACCTCGGATTCCTGGAGCGGGCCAGCCACCACCGGCCTGAGGAGAGACACATGGAACGAGGGATTAATGCGGTAATCGGGGGGAAGCTGTAACATGTAACAAACCTCGTTCACTCACCTCAGGACTTTAAATGGCCCTACAAACCACGGACCCAGCTTCTGACAGGGCAGGTTTCGGGTCGAGAGCCAGACCCGGTCCCCTGGTGCTAACACTGGGGCCTCACTGCGGTGACGGTCTACGCCAACTTTCTGGCGCAGCACGGCGTGCTGAAGGTGAACATGGGGCGGCGTCCCATGTTTCCTCCGAGCACCGGAACCAGTCATCCCCCGCAGGAGCCTCGGTCTGACTCTGATGCCAAGGAGCCAGAACCGGCTGATACCCCAATACACACTGGAAGGGAGAGAGGTCAGTGGAGGAGTGGCGGAGCGAGTTCTGGGCCATCTCTGCCCAGGGCACGAACGCTGCCCACTCCCCCGGCCAGTCCTGGCAATAGGACCTCAGAAACCTACCCACATCCTGGTTAACTCTCTCCACCTGCCCGTTACTCTCGGGGTGAAAACCTGAGGTAAGGCTGACCGAGATCCCCAGACGTTCCATGAATGCCCTCCAGACCCTCGACGTGAACTGGGGACCCCGATCAGACACTATATCCTCAGGCACCCCGTAGTGACGGAAGACGTGTGTAAACAAGGCCTCCACAGTCTGTAGGGCCGTAGGGAGACTGGGCAATGGGAGGAGACGACAGGACTTAGAAAAACGATCCACAACGACCAGGATCGTGTTGTTACCCTGTGAGGGAGGAAGATCGGTCAGGAAATCTACCGACAGGTGTGACCACGGCCGTTGTGGAACGGGTAAGGGTTGTAACTTACCTCTGGGCAGGTGTCTAGGAGCCTTACACTGGGCGCACACCGAGCAGGAGGAAACATAAACCCTCACATCCTTAGCCAAAGTGGGCCACCAGTACTTCCCACTAAGACAGCGCACCGTCCGACCTATCCCAGGATGACCAGAGGGTGACGTGTGGGCCCAATAGATCAGACGGTCGCGGACAGCAGACGGAACGTACAGGCGCCCAGCTGGACACTGAAGGGGAGCGGGCTCTGCACGTAACGCCTGCTCAATGTCCGCGTCCAGCTCCCACACTACCGGCGCCACCAGGCATGAGGCGGTATGGGAGTGGGATCCATGGGCCGCTCCTCTGTGTCATACAGCCGGGACAATGCGTCTGCCTTAACGTTCTGGGAGCCTGGTCTGTAGGAAAGGGTAAACACAAAACGGGTGAAAAACATGGCCCACCTTGCCTGGCGAGGGTTCAGTCTCCTCGCTGCCCGGATGTACTCCAGATTGCGGTGGTCAGTCCAGATGAGAAAAGGGTGTCTAGCCCCCTCAAGCCAATGTCTCCACGCCTTCAAGGCCTTGACGACAGCTAACAGCTCCCGGTCCCCCACATCATAGTTTCGCTCCGCCGGGCTGAGCTTCTTAGAGAAGAAAGCACAGGGGCGGAGCTTCGGGCACTGAGAGAGCACAGCTCCAATCCCCGGACACGTCCACCTCCACTATGAACGCCAAAGAGGGATCCGGATGGGCCAGCATGGGAGCCGAGGTAAACAGAGCCCTCAGGTGACTAAAAGCCCTGTCCGCTTCAGCTGTCCACTGCAAGCGCACCGGGCCCCCCTTCAGCAGTGAGGTAATGGAAGCCGCTACCTGACCAAACCCCAGATAAATCTCCGGTAGTAGTTGGCAAACCCTAAGAACCGCTGCACCTCCTTTACCCTGGTGGGAGTCGGCCAATTACGCACATGCTGCAATGCGGTCACTCTCCATCTCCACCTGAGGTGGAAATGCAATACCCTAGGAAAGAGACGGACAGTTGGAAGAACAGGCATTTCTCAGCCTTGACGTACAGGTCATGCTCCAACAGGCGACCAAGCACTCTGCGCACCAGGGAGTACATCAAAATGTCATCAATATACACCACCACACCCTGCCCGTGCAGGTCCCTGAAAATCTTGTCTGCAAAGGCTTGGAAGACTGATGGCACATTCATCAACCCGTACGGCATGACGAGGTATTCATAGTGCCCCGAGGTGGTACTAAAAGCCGTCTTCCACTCGTCTCCCTGTCGGATATGCACCAGGTTGTAAGTGCTCCTGAGATCTAGTTTAGTGAAGAAGCGCGCCCCGTGCATTGACTCTATCGCTGTGCCGATGAGCGGTAGCGGGTAACTATACCTAACAGTGATCTGATTCAGACCCCGATTGAAAAAGGAGGGCGCAGACCTCCCTCCTTTTTCTTCACAAAAAAGAAACTCGAGGAGGCTGGTGAAGTGGAGGACAGAATGTACTCCTGACGCAGGGATTCGGAGACATATGTTTCCATAGCCTCCGTCTCCGCCTGTGAGAGGGGATACACGTGATTCCTGGGAAGTGCAGCGTCTACCAGGAGATCTATCGCACAATCGCCCCGTCGATGAGGTGGTAATTGAGTCGCCTTCTTTTTGGAGAAGGCAAGAGCCAAATCGGCATATTCAGGGGGAATGCGCACGGTGGAGATCTGGTCTGGACTCTCCACCGTAGTAGCACCAACGGAAACCCCTTAACCTGTTATGGCTAGGGGGCAGTATTTTCACGGCTGGATAAAAAACATACCCGATTTAATCTGGTTACTACTCCTGCCCAGTAACTAGAATATGCATATAATTATTGGCTTTGGATAGAAAACACCCTAAAGTTTCTAAAACTGTTTGAATGGTGTCTGTGAGTATAACAGAACTCATATGGCAGGCAAAAACCTGAGAAGATTTCATGCAGGAAGTGGCCTGTCTGACAAGGTGTCGTTCTTCTTGTCTCTGTTTATTGAAGAGTGAGGATCTTAGCTGTCCCGTGACACTTCCTACAGCTGCCATGGGCTGTCAGAAACAGGCGGCAAAACACTGAATCGTGGCTTTGCAGGCTCTGGCTGAAACAAAGTAGCGCGTTTGGGTAGTGGCTGGTTACAGTACTGTGAGACTCAGGCTCGTGCCCGCGTCGACCGAAAGCTTTGTTTTCTTTCCTCTGTTTAGCTAAATGGACATTCCCGGTCGGAATATTATCGCTTTTTTTTACGAGAAAAATGGCATAAAAATGGATTTTAAACAGCGGTTGACATGCTTCGAAGTACGGTAATGGAATATTTAGATTGTTTTTGTCACGAATTGCGCCATGCGCACGACCCTGATTTACCATTTCGGATAGTGTCTGGGACGCACGAACAAAACGCCGCTATTCGGATATAACGATGGATTATTTTGGACCAAACCAACATTTGTTATTGAAGTAGCAGTCCTGGGAGTGCATTCTGACGAAGACAACAAAAGGTAATCAAACTTTTATAATAGTAAATGTGATATTGGTGAGTGCTAAACTTGCCGGGTGTCTAAATAGCTAGCCCGTGATGGCTGGGCTATGTACTTAGAATATTGCAAAATGTGCTTTCACCAAAAAGCTATTTTAAAATCGGACATATCGAGTGCATAGAGGAGTTCTGTATCTATAATTCTTAAAATAATTGTTATGCTTTTTGTAATTTAGTAAATTGTTAGCAAATTCCCCGGAAGTTTGCGGGGGGTATGCTAGTTCTGAATGTCACATGCTAATGTAAAAAGCAGTTTTTTGATATAAATATGAACTTGATTGAACAAAACATGCATGTATTGTATAACATAATGTCCTAGGTGTGTCATCTGATGAAGATCATCAAAGGTTAGTGCTGCATTTAGCTGTCTTCTGGGTTTTTGTGACATTATATGCTAGCTTGAAAAATGGGTGTCTGATTATTTCTGGCTTGGTACTCTGCTGACATAATCTAATGTTTTGCTTTCGCTGTAAAGCCTTTTTGAAATCGGACAGTGTGGTTAGATAAAGGAGAGTCTTGTCTTTAAAATGCTGTGAAATAGTCATATGTTTGAAAAATTGAAGTTTTTGTATTTTTGAGGAATTTGTAATTCGCGCCACGCCTATCATTGGATATTGGAGCAGGTGTTCCGCTAGCGGAACGTCTAGATGCAAGAGGTTAACACCTACCTGAGCACTCTCGCGACCACCCTGTGAGAGCCCTCTGTGGCCAAGAAATAGTGGGGTTATGACAAGCTAACCAGGGTAGGCCTAGCACCACAGGAAGCGTGGAAAAGACTAAGGAGACAATAAGGAAAAGACTAATTCTCTCCGTGTGACCCCCTACGTCACCATGCCCAAAGGAGTGGTGACCTCCCTAATTATCCCTTACCCTAATGGTCGACTATCTAAGGCGTGAACGGGGAAGGGCACATCCACGGGAACAATGGGGGTCCCTAAACTATGAGCTAACGCTCTATCGATGAAATTCCCAGCCGCACCTGAATCTACGAGCGCCTTATGCTGGGAATGCGGGGAAAACTCAGGAAAAGTGACAGAGACAAACATATGTGCAACAGAGGGCTCTGGGTGAGAATGGTGCCGGCTCACCTGGGGTGACGCCAGAGCGCCCTGCCTGCTGCCTCGATTCCCAGAGGAACCAACCCGGCACCGACCGGTAGTGTGACCTCTGCGGCCACAGATGGTGCACGAGCGGGAACCCCCTCCGTTCTCCTTGCGCACCGTCCCTCCCAGCTCCATGGGTATCGGAGAGGGGGTGCGGGAGGATGGAACCACCAGACCCCGATCTGGACGTCCACGAGTAGCCAGCAGGTTGTCCAGCTGGATGGACAGGTCCACCAGCTGGTTAAACGTGAGGGTGGTTTCTCTGCAGGCCAGCTCCCAACGGACGTCCTCGCACAGACTGCAGCAGTAATGGTCGATCAGGGCCCTGTTGTTCCATCCCGCGCTGGCAGCCAGGGTCCTAAACTCCAGGGCGAACTCCTGGACGCTCCTCGTCTCCTGCCTCAGATGGTAGAGATGTTCACCCACCGCTCTACCCTCGGGCGGGTGGTCGAAGACCGACCAGAAACGGCGGGTGAACTCCTCAAACTGGTCCGATACTGATTAATCGGCCGATATATATAAATATATATATTTGTAATAATGATAATTACAACAATACTGAATAACACTTTTATTTTAACTTAATATAATACATAAATAAAATAAATTTAGTCTCAAATAAAAAATGAAACGTTCAATTTGGTTTAAATAATACAAAAACACAGTGTTGGAGAAGAAAGTAAAAGGGCAATATGTGCCATGTAAAGAAGCTAGCGTTTAAGTTCCTTGCTCAGAACATGAGAACATATGAAAGCTGGTGGTTCCTTTTAACATGAGTCTTCAATATTCCCAGTTAAGAAGTTTTAGGTTGTAGTTATTATAGAAATTATAGGACTATTTCTCTCTATACCATTTGTATTTCATATACCTTTGACTATTGGATATACTTATAGGCACTATAGTATTGCCAGCTTAATCTCGGGAGTTGATAGGCTTGAAGTCATAAACAGCGCAATGCTTCAAGCATTGCGAAGAGCTGCTGACAAACGCAGGAAAGTGCTGTTTGAATGAATGCTTACGAGCCTGCTGCTGCCTACCACCGCTCAGTCAGACTGCTCTATCAAATCATAGACTTAATTATAATAAACACACAGAAATACAAGCCTTAGGTCATTAATATGGTAAAATCTGGAAACTATCTGTCACGTTCTGACCAGTAAAAGGGGTTATTTGTTATTGTAGTTTGGTCAGGATGTGGCAGGGGTGTGTTTGTTTTGTGTTGTCGGGTTTTTTTGGGTATTGTTCTATATTTTGTATTTCTATGTTCGTATTTCTAGTATTTGTATTTCTATGTTAGTTTTAGGAACGACCTCCAATTAGAAGCAGCTGGTTGTCGTTGCTTCTAATTGGAGGCCATATTTATATGGGTTTATTTTCTCTTGTGTTTGTGGGTGATTGTTCCATGTATAGGCAAGGTTACCTTACAGGACTGTCGTGCGTTTTCTTGTTTTGTTTCAGTGTTCACGTATGAATAAAAATATAAGTGTATGGACACTTACCACACTGCGTATTGGTCCGATATTTCTTACTCTTCATCAGAAGATGAAACGTATGACAGAATCACCCACCAATCGAGGATCAAGCAGCGGAGGAGGGAGCAGCAGGAGGTGTATACGGAGTCATGGACTTGGGAGGAGATACTGGCTGGAGAAGGACCATGGAGGAAGACTGGAGAGGATCGAGAACGTTATTCGGGAACACGGCTGGCAAGGAAGCCTGAGAGGCAGCCCCCCCCAAAAAAAATTTGGGGGGGCACACGGGTAAGTTGGCTAGGCCAGGAAGGGGACCTGAGCCAACTTCCCGTGCTTATTATGGGGAGCGTCGGACCAAGAAAACACCACGCTATGTGGAGATACGCACTGTATCACCAGTGCGCACCTATAGGCCGGTGCGGTCGATACCAGCACTTCGCCCGTGCTGGGCTAGGGTAACTATCCAGCCAGAACGGGTTATGCAGGCTGTGTCCTTCAGACCTCCAGTGCGTAGTCAAGGCCCCGTGTATCCAGTTCCTGCTCCTCGCACTAGCTTTGAGGTGCGTGTCCCTAGTCTGGCGCCTCCAAAGCCAGCCCCACGCCCCAGGCCTGTAGTGCGTCAGTCCAGTCCAGTACGTCCTGTTCCTGCTCCTCGCACTAGCCTTGAGGTGCGTGTCCCTAGTCTGGCGCCTCCTAAGCCAGCCCCACGCACCAGGCCTCCAGTGCGTCAGCCCAGTCCAGCTCGTTCTGCTCCTGCTCCTCGGACTAGCCTTGGGGTGCGTGTCTCCAGTCTGGTACCTCCAGTACCAGCCCCACGCATCAGGCTTCCAGTGCACATTCCCTGTCCAGGACTTCCGGCAACAGTGCCCCGTCCAGAGTGTCCGGCAACAGTGCCCCGTCCAGAGTGTCCGGCAACAGTGCCCCGTCCAGAGTGTCCGGCAACAGTGCCCCGTCCAGAGCTTCCGGCGATAGTGCCCCGTCTAGAGATGGCCCACAGTCCGGAGCCAGCAGAGATGGCCCACAGTCCGGAGCCAGCAGAGACGGCCCACAGTCCGGAACCGACAGAGACGGCCCACAGTCCGGAACCGACAGAGACGGCCCACAGTCCGGAACCGGCGCAGCCAGAGTCGCCCTCCTGTCCGGAACCGGCGCAGCCAGAGTCGCCCTCCAGTCCGTATGGACACGCTGCGTATTGGTCCGATATTTCTTACTCTTCATCAGAAGACGAAACGTATGACACTATCATTTCGAAAACATTTTTTTTCTTTCTTTCAGTGAAATACGGAACCGTTCCGTATTTTATCGAATGGGTGGCAACCCGAAGTCTAAATTTTGCTGTTACATTGCACAACCTTCAATGTTATGTCATAATTATGTACAATTCTGGCAAATTAATTACGGTCTTTGTTAGGAAGAAATGGTCTTCACACAGTTCGCAATGAGCCAGGCGGCCCAAACTACTGCATATACCCTGACTCTGCTTGCACGGAACCCAAGAGAAGTGACACAATTTCCCTAGTTAATATTGCCTGCTAACATGAATTTCTTTTAACTAAATATGCAGGTTTTTAAAAAATATACTTGTGTATTGATTTTAAGAAAGGCATTAATGTTTATGGTTAGGTACATTGGTGCAACGATTGTGCTTTTTTTGCAAATGCACTTTTGTTAAATCATCACCCGTTTGGCGAAGTAGGCTATGATTCAATGATAAATTAACAGGCACTGCATTGATTATATGCAACGCAGGACAAGCTAGTTAAACTAGTAATATCGTCAACCATGTGTAGTTAACTAGTGATTATGTTAAGATTGATTGTTTTTCATAAGATATTTTTAATGCTAGCTAGCAACTTACCTTGGCTCCTTGCTGTACTTGCGTAACAGGTGGTCAGCCTGCCACACAGTCCCCTCGTGGAGTGCAATGTAATCGGCCATAATCGGAATCGGTCGACCTCTAATGCAAACGCTTAGTAAATTTGGCCACTAGGAGTCTTTGAGCTCAGGTGGAAGGGACAAATAAATCATCTAAGGAAGACAAGTCATCTAAAGTTGGAGGCTGGAAGTGAATAAGGCCCTTCGTAGTGTTTACCTGGGGGGGTCGTCAGAAACATCTTTGGTGTCTATAGATGTGGCCAGGCTCTTGGCCAGTCTGATGGCTCGGTTATAGGAGCGGTCCAGCTCCTCCATGATGAAGTTGAGGTCAGAGGAGAGGTGTGGGGCGGCCGTGAAGCGCCAGAACAGAGCAGGGATGTACATGAGGATTGCCACCAACAGAAGGATGTAAGGGAAGAACTGGAGGAGGAGGGCAGAGGAATAAAAGAGGGTGAGAGATGGAAGACAAAAGCAAGAATCGCATGACTGAGAAATTAGGACCAGGAAAATTACAATCCACATGAACTGATTGTAGAAAATACAGAACATTGGTGTGCCCCACATTGGTATGACACACAGAAGTTCATTGTTGTGACCAGGCTTTTGGGAGCTTCCTTGTGACAGACCAAGTAAACCAAACTCATTCACATGTCCACAGGAAGATGTTTAGAGGTGGGGGTGCTTTCATTTTGTCGACCGGGGGGATTTTTATTTATTTATTTATAAGCACCCCTACTTTCCGCGGCTATGCTAATACACCTGGACCTATGGCGATATCATCCACCTCGTCAAGAAATAGTATCTCTCCCAGTTGTCTGAGAAGAGGCTGCATAATTATAATTGTAAAGGCCATGGTAACAGGGCTTTCATGTAGATGAAGAGGTTGACTTCTCTGACAGTCTGGTCTGATTTAACGTATGGCTTACTGCTGAGAGCTCCGAAAGGGGATCTCAATCATAAATATGCCAAATGTGATGCTGCGCGTGATTGCCAATGAGGAGTGTTATTGCCCAACTCCCCATGCAGCCATAACTGTCAATCTCTCACACTGACTGGAGCTGCCCTCTGGCCACTGACTGGAGCTGCCCTCTGGCCACTGACTGGAGCTGCCCTTTTGGCTAACTGAGGGCTTGTACCTTGTGCAGCCATAGGGGGGCACCCTCGACGCCATCAACGCTGAGTTGCTGCTCCTGCACCGCCGCCCAACAGAAGGAGTCAACATAGGCTGCCTGTCGCCATGAGAAGTTTGTAGGGGCAAAACAGCTGATCTGGGTACCTGCATTCAGCCAAAGGGATTGGACAGGGTTAGAATGGGCCAGTCCAGAGTGGAAAGACTAGTAAGTGTACACAGCGTAATGTTCTAATTTTAATTGAAAACAGGAAATAACAGGAAATAGGACCAGTGTGGGCTCCAGCTGTTATCTACTCCCAGTGGACATTGAGTTTGTGAGTAACTGTCCCCTCCAGTTATTTATGTGGTTGTCCCATAGTGTATGCAATAAAAACATGTATTAGTGATTTCACTGTTATTTGCTTGATGTGTAACCTTTATACACTGCTCAAAAAAATAAAGGGAACACTTAAACAACACAATGTAACTCCAAGTCAATCACACTTCTGTGAAATCAAACTGTCCACTTAGGAAGCAACACTGATTGACAATAAATGTCACATGCTGTTGTGCAAATGGAATAGACAACAGGTGGAAATTATAGGCAATTAGCAAGACACCCCCAATAAAGGAGTGGTTCTGCAGGTGGTGACCACAGACCACTTCTCAGTTCCTATGCTTCCTGGCTGATGTTTTGGTCACTTTTGAATGCTGGCGGTGCTTTCACTCTAGTGGTAGCATGAGACGGAGTCTACAACCCACACAAGTGGCTCAGGTAGTGCAGCTCATCCAGGATGGCACATCAATGCGAGCTGTGGCAAGAAGGTTTGCTGTGTCTGTCAGCGTAGTGTCCAGAGCATGGAGGCGCTACCAGGAGACAGGCCAGTACATCAGAAGATGTGGAGGAGGCCGTAGGAGGGCAACAACCCAGCAGCAGGACCGCTACCTCCGCCTTTGTGCAAGAAGGAGCAGGAGGAGCACTGCCAGAGCCCTGCAAAATGACCTCCAGCAGGCCACAAATGTGCATGTGTCTGCTCAAACGGGCCGAAACAGACTCCATGAGGGTGGTATTAGGGCCCGACGTCCACAGGTGGGGGTTGTGCTTACAGCCCAACACCGTGCAGGACGTTTGGCATTTGCCAGAGAACACCAAGATTGGCAAATTCACCACTGGCGCCCTGTGCTCTTCACCGATGAAAGCAGGTTCACACTGAGCACATGTGACAGACGTGACAGAGTCTGGAGACGCCGTGGAGAACGTTCTGCTGCCTGCAACATCCTCCAGCATGACCGGTTTGGCGGTGGGTCAGTCATGGTGTGGGGTGGCATTTCTTTGGGGGGCCGCACAGCCCTCCATGTGCTCGCCAGAGGTAGCCTGACTGCCATTAGGTACCGAGATGAGATCCTCAGACCCCTTGTGAGACCATATGCTGGTGTGGTTGGCCCTGGGTTCCTCCTAATGCAAGACAATGCTCGACCTCATGTGGCTGGAGTGTGTCAGTAGTTCCTGCAAGAGGAAGGCATTGATGCTATGGACTGGCCCGCCCGTTCCCCAGACCTGAATCCAATTGAGCACATCTGGGACATCATGTCTCGCTCCATCCACCAACGCCACGTTGCACCACAGACTGTCCAGGAGTTGGCGGATGCTTTAGTCCAGGTCTGGGAGGAGATCCCTCAGGAGACCATCTGCCACCTCATCAGGAGCATGCCCAGGCGTTGTAGGGAGGTCATACAGGCACGTGGAGGCCACACACACTACTGAGCCTCATTTTGACTTGTTTTAAGGACATTACATCAAAGTTGGATCAGCCTGTAGTGTGGTTTTCCACATGAATTTTGACTGTTACTCCAAATCCAGACCTCCATGGGTTGATAAATTGGATTTCCATTGATTATTTTTGTGTGATTTTGTTGTCAGCACATTCAACTATGTAAAGAAAAAAGTATTTAATAAGATTATTTCATTCATTCAGATCTAGGATGTGTT
Source organism: Salmo salar (assembly GCF_965601325.2). Lineage (NCBI taxonomy): Eukaryota > Metazoa > Chordata > Actinopteri > Salmoniformes > Salmonidae > Salmo > Salmo salar. The sequence continues at coordinate 56,532,416 of NC_138294.1, read as the reverse complement.
ATTTTAGTGTTCCCTTTATTTTTTTGAGCAGTGTATAACAACTGAAATATTTCAATTATTGTTAGTAATAATAGGCTATTATCTATGTTATTACACATATTTGGACTGCACATCCACAACACAAATCAATTTGGTGTTACATATTGCCTGGATGAACTATGGAAAGCACAGTCAGTCACTGCCACCCCAAGTTCCATTGACCTCTGCTCAAACTGGCATGTAACATATGATATCATATCTGTAGACTGCAGGGGAATAGATTAAAAAGCAGGGACTCTTTACAGTGCTGATACCACAGAATTAAACTGAACATATACACTGAGTGTACAAAACACTAGAAACACCTACAAGGTGTGGAAAGCGTTCCACAGGGACGCTGGCCCACGTTGACTCTAATGCTTCCAACAGCTGTGTCAAGTTGGCTGGATGTCCTTTGGGTGGTGGACCATTCTTGATACACACAGGAAACTTGAGCGTGAAAAACCCACCAGTGCTGCAGTTCTTGACACTCAAACCGGTGCGCCTGGCACCTCCTACCATACCCTGTTCAAAGGCACATAAATATTTTGTCTTGCCCATTCACCCTCTGAATGGCACACACACAATCCAATGTTAATTGTCTCAAGGTTTAAAAATCCTACTTTAACCCATCTCCTCCCCTTCATCTACACTGACTGAAGTGGCTTTAACAAGTGACATCAATAAGGGATCATAGCTTTTACTTGGTCAGTCTGTCATGGAAAGAGCAGGTGGTCCTAATGTTTTATACATGGCCTTGTCTCAGGATGGTAAGTTGGTGGTTGAAGATATCCCTCTAGTGGTGTGGGGGCTGTGCTTTGGCAAAGTGGGTGGGGTTATATCCTGCCTGTTTGGCCCTGTCCGGGGGTATCGTTGGACGGGACTACAGTGTCTCCCGACCCCTCCTTTCTCAGCGTCCAGTATTTATGCTGCAGTAATTTATGTGTCGGGGGGCTAGGGTCAGTCTGTTATATCTGGAGTATTTCTCCTGTCTTATCCAGTGTCCTGTGTGAATTTAAGTATGCTCTCTCTAATTCTTTCTTTCTCTCTCTTAGAGGAGCTGAGCCCTAGGACCATGCCTCAGGACTACCTGGCCTGATGACTCCTTGCTGTCCCCAGTCCACCTGGCCGTGCTGCTGCTCCAGTTTCAACTGTTCTGCCTGCGGCTATGGAACCCTGACCTGTTCACCGAACGTGCTACCTGTCCCAGACCTGCTGTTTTCAACTCTCTAGAGACAGCAGGAGCGGTAGAGATACTCTGAATGATCGGCTATGAAAAGCCAACTGCCATTTACTCCTGAGGTGCTGACCTGTTGCACCCTTGACAACCACTGTGATTATTATTATTTGACCCTGCTGGTCATCTATGAACATTTGAACATCTTGGCCATGTTCTGTTATAATCTCCACCCGGCACAGCCAGAAGAGGACTGGCCACCCCTCATAGCCTGGTTCCTCTCTAGGTTTCTTCCTAGGTTCTGGCCTTTCTAGGGAGTTTTTCTTAGCCACCGTGCTTCTACACCTGCATTGCTTGCTGTTTGGGGTTTTAGGCTGGGTTTCTGTACAGCACTTTGAGATATCAGCTGATGTTAGAAAGGCTTTATAAATAAATTTGATTTGAAATTATTTTCCCACGTGATTTTATGAATCAAATGATCTTTCTGCCACAAACCTGTTTCATTACCTATGCTACCTCTATTCAGTCACTATTCCATATGAATACCTTTTAAGGATAAAATATAACAGCAGAGGGGAGTGGATTATGTGAGGTTGTAGAGCAGTGTTGCCATGTTTGTTGTTTTTGTACAAATTGGGCTAAAACCATGTCTCAGGTGAAAATGTATTGGTCGCGGGTTGCGCGTCTTTGGTCTACTTTTAAGTTGCACTGTGGCCGTCATGGCATTTCTCTTAAAAAACATTTCACTGTGACCTGGTGCTGACTGTCTGGCAGTGCGGCAGGCTGTTGCAGTGTGACTGAGTGGTGTGCTACTTGTGTAACCTACCTGACAAACCAATTGAATAAATAGCCTATAAACTTCAGTTTATTGTTGTTGTAGACTTGTGTTATTATGCAATTATTAATGGACATGTTTAGTTAATTCAATTGGAAATGATCAAAACTCTATCGCAGTTGCCAATCAGATGTTAGAACGGATTAGATTGATGTAACAGTGGTCAGATTAGGCTACAGGTAAAACAAATTCAAGAAAATAAACACTGGCTGTTGTTGACAAGCATATTCAGTTCATATACATATTATTCATATTTAATTCAGTGATTGAAATTATGACCCCATCCTCAGTAGCCTATTCCAGCAGGCTATTGGGAAACACTTACCTTCGAAATCACCTCGCTATTCATGTTGAATAATTTAGTCTGTTAATTTGAACTAAGCAAGCTGCTAAATTGTTCCGTTTACATCTTGTCTACATCTTCTCTAGGCTAATGTAAACTATCTGAAATTAGATGTAGGCCGATAGGATTCCTGCCTTTATCCAAGCAAACCATGGCAAAATTGAATGACAATCATAAACCAGATTTTAGTCTGTAGCCTATGCCTATTGAAATGACAAGTCAATCTCGCAAATGGGCCATTTATAACGGTTTGTAGTCTCAACATCTGGCACATAATAATAGCACAATTGCCAGAAAATAACCTAGCATTAGTGTTTTATACTCAGAGATTGAGATCCTCTGTCCAACTTTCATCACTCAAACTCTCCTGTCGGATTTATCTATAGTTATGCACATGTGCAATGGGGATTTATTTACAATTATAAACCTGGTTCAAGCCCTGAATTTTGATTGGATGAAAGCCGTGGTATATCAGACCATATACCACAGGTATAACAAAACATGACTTTTTACTGTTCTAATTACGTTGCTACCCAGTTTATAATATCAATAAGGCACACTTGGGGTTTGGGTATGTGGCCAATATGTGGCAGCAGGTAGCCTAGTGGTTAGAGCGTTGGGCCTGTAACCGAAAGGTTGCTAGATTGAATCCCTGAGCTGACCGTTATTGTAAATAAGAATTTGTTCTTAACTGACTTGCCTAGTTAAATAAAAGTAAAATAAAAATACCACGGCTAAATCCAGGTACTCCGTGTTGCGTCACGCTTAAGAACAGCCCTTAGCTGTGGCTATATACCTTGGGCCCTATTGCTTAAGCATGGCAGTTACATTTGTTAAATAGACATCCATTGATGAAAAATGATCTGGCGAGAGTAATAAGGGCAAATGATCTTTTCTCTTGCCACATATTGAAATGTCTTTATTACTTTTGAAGAAACCCGAATTTAGCTTCTAAGGTTACTATCATTTTCCTTCTTAATTGGCTCAATAACGTTATGGAAAAGGGGTTTATTGTATAAATATGCTAACACCCCTCTTGCTGTGAAAAAAAATTGGGTCTAGTTTTCAGGCATTTCAGGGTTTCAGTGGTCAATGAGCTATAAATTTAACTTAACCTGGCAACCCTGTTGAGGAGTCATTTTCAAAGATGTACAATGTAACGGTTTCTTCACAGGGGCAGGCGGCGCTGTGGGCCTAATCTCGAACTCAAGACAATACAAGAAGGCTACAATGTTACTACAAATGCATATTGAGGGACAAGCAACTCAGCTCTCCTAATACATGAAGAATTCTCCAATACAGGGCAGGATATTCCGGGGCGAAACAAATGAAATGCAATTTGCCTGTTTCCCGTTGACAGACAGGGGTATGAATTACAATTATGGGGTCTATGGAGCAGACAAAGAACGACCCAGGGATTAGACATGTTTACGAGTTTATCTAATGAGAATCAAAAAATCCATTCGTTTTAGACTAACTAAAACAATTGAAGTAGGTTTTTATTCAGTGCTTGACTGCAGAGGTCTGCTCAAACCAAAAACAGAAAGCCAGAGTTTGTGCGTCGAGAGAAACCGATAATCTGCTCTGCTGTTACTGCTCAATTCAATTGGCTGGAGAATACTATTTTTATCAATTTCTGTTTGACCCTGATGCTTTTATTCGATATATTTGAACATGTTAGTTTAATTTTAGTTCTACTAGTCTATCAGTAATTCAACTCACCCACTGACACCTCTTGGGCAAACGCGAGGGAGATGAGTAACAAAGGGAGACCAACCGCGATGAAAGTGACTATTTTGTCTACCGCAAGCTCCAGACGGACCCCTTTGTACTTCGACTCTGTTGGATCCTTTAATAAAAAGTCGGAGAAAACGTATTCTGTTGCAACGTGTGCAATCGCCATTGTTCAATGTGAAATAGTCAGTGTAACAAATTTAAAATGAATAGTTATCCAGTTAATACAATGTATCTACTATATAAAAAACAAGCCGCGCGTTGTCCAAGTTTTTACTCACATTATTTTCTATATAGATCTCGACAAATTAAGATAACAAACATGTTACTTAGCAGAAAGTGCATGCAATAACGCCTGACTCATTAACTGTGTTCGAATACTCATACTAATCCTATTATTTGTGACGTAAATTGAGTATGGATAGAGTTAGTATGCCAAAGGTTCCCGGATGTCGTACTACATTCGCGAAAATACGAAGTATACAAGCAGTGGACACTATTTCCGTGCTTTTGGGGCCCATAATGCAATTCTTCCGAAATGGGCGTGGCTTCACAACGTTTTCTGATTTGAAGAAAATGGCGTAGATATGCAGCCGAAATCCGACGTCAGCGGATACAAATGTATTGCTTTAACTAATTATGACACAGGTTAAGAAAATGTTGAGCAATGTAAGAAAGTAATTACTTTTTTAGTAAGTTATGCTACACTTTATGTTGGCTGACAATGTGTTGCCTACGCTATCCGCAAGAACCGCATAGCATATCATTACAGCAGTAGGTACCAGTATGTTAGCTAACGTAGCTACCTCCTTAGTTGGCTACTAATAAATCGAACTTGCCAGTATATTAACAATATGTTATCTAACTAACTACCCAACGTTTATTGACTTGATTATTCACGTAATTCTTAGCTAAGTGGTATAGTGGTGCGTTCTCAATGGACATAACTTCTCTCTGGCTATCTACTCCGATTTCAGAGCATACTCGTCTGTGTGCCAGACAGCGCAGAATATATGAACCATCAACACCCATTGAAAATATATATATATATTTTTTAACTAGGCATATATATATATTTTTTAACTAGGCATATGGCCGGTGTCAGTAAATGTCGGCAAAAAGCTTCTTTCAATTGTTGACAGCAGCACTGTTACAGTCACCAACCCTCTGGATAACATGAAAACAGCCTAACCAGCTCTGCTAGGGCAAATAAAATGGTCAGTGAGTTGTTCTCTCATCTGTGTCTGGAAGTAGATATCCAGTAAGCTTGTGTGCTTGACTGCCATTGTGATGGTCAGAATGCTCGGATCAGTCAGTGTGGGCAACCCTCAGAATTTAGAATGGACAATATGACACCGCTCTGAATATATGAGCGCACTCTGGCACTCCAGATTAAATTTACGAACACACCCGAAGTCATAAAATGTCTAGCTAGTCATTTGTTATGCTAACAATCTATTTTCTATATTTTATTTAGGCTAATGATCTAGCAAGAGGTTGCATGGCAACAGCATCAACTTCCAGTAGACAGGCATAGCAACAGGCGTAGCACTAGTATGATCAACTGAAAGGATACCGTTCGTTTACGTTCCTGTTCCACTGATAATTAATTGCATACACCTGGTGTCCTAGGTCTAAAGCAGTCACTGATTTAGAGGGGATCAATGAAAAAAAGCAGTGGCACTGGCTTCGATGTCCAGAGTTGAATTTGAGGGGCCTATAGGCGATCCTTCTTTTAACAATGGAAGAGCAGTGACAGACTGCTAGTGCCTCGCATAGGGCCACGGCCTTATATGCACTCAAGGCCATGCACTGACTGAGTGTTATCTTTCTTCTCCAGAAATAAATTAGGTAGGTCAATTCTTAGCGTTGCATTGACAGTTTTATTTGATACACAGAATAGTGTTTTTCCCACTGCTGCAACTGTTGCCATGCAGCGGCTCGTGTGATGGTGTTGATGGGCAGGTACACGTTTCAGAATGTTTGAAGGGCCCCAGTGTGTTGGACTATCCTAGACCCGGCACGGCATGTGCAGCACCACGGGCAGTAGCTGGCCTCCCTCAGAAACTCACCCCAGATAAGGTTTACTGTCTCCGTGCTTGTTTTGGGGCTCGTGACTGCATCACTTTTTCCAGTATCCATCCCTCTATTAACAAGAAATAGTTTGAAAGTTATTTGAAATCCCATTTACTGCAGGCCATGAGTGACCTTGTGTGTAAATGTGAAGTACATTTGTGTAAACCTACCCCCCAAAATACTGACAGACACAAAGAGTTTCAGAGAGAGAGATTGAGTTATTTAATGTGCTTGCTGAAGGCAAGACCACTGTAGAATTTTTACATACTCATATTATTATTCCGCCCACTCTAGTACAAACGATTTAAACTAAACAGGAAACCAACTTTTAAATGTGCAGACAGCCCCCACTTAGACTGCTTGAGAAAATGTTTGATAGCATTTACACCTTTTGTACTACAACAATATTTAAATGAGCTTCCAATGCATTTCAACTGCAATAAAAGTGCCATAGATTTACTTGGAGAAACTTTGGGCACGCAACTCCTCTTACACCATTTAAGCTATCAACAACAGACCACCATTGACATGTTCAGACTGACCCAACTTATATTGTTTGTCAAAGGCTTTTTGATACTATTTATACTTTTTGAACTATAACCATTTAAAATTGGCATAGAAGCTCTATTGGCTAGAATTGTACATTTTAGATTTAGCACCGCTCTTCAACCGTTTAAGCTAATAACACCAAACCTACATACAGACTGACTCAATTTAGATTGCTTGCCAAAGATTTTTGATACTCTTCATACTTTTTGAACTATAAGCATTTGCATAAATTAACATGGCTTTGAATGAGAACCATAGGAGTAGAGTGGTAGCTATCCAAAATGGTCCAGCTCCTTGGCCATTTAAGCTGCAAACCTTTGAAACTATGCTCACTTCAAATTCTCTCAAATCTTAATAAAATATCAAGCACACATTTTCTTTAGGAAATGGACTTTTCTAGTCTTTGAGGAAGACTTTGGTAAAACAATTAAATATATTTTACCTTTATTTAACTAGGCAAGTCAGTTAAGAACAAATTCTTATTTTCAATGACAGCCTAGGAACAGTGGGTTAACTGCCTTGTTCAGAGGCAGAAGGACAGATGTTTACCTTGTCAGCTCGGTGATTCGATTTTGCAACCTTTCAGTTACTAGTCCAACGCTCTAACCACTAGGCTACCTGCCGCCCCTTTCAATAAAACAAATACATTTGGAGACTCGAAAAGATGTTGAGTTTTTATTATCTCATTTGCCTATGCAGACCTCCTACACATTAGCAACTTTAAGTGACAGATTAATAGTGTAAATTACAAACGTTATATCCCCTTATATCCCGTTCAAACGTAGAGATTACATTAACATGACAACTTGACATGAACTTTCCTTTTTTCGTCTGATTAATCTTCATGCAATGTCTTCAAAGAGGAATAATCAAAGAAAGTCAAAGAATCAAAGAAAGATCTGGTCTAACAGAAGAGAAGAAATTGCAATGAAACACTCAAATGTAGTTATGAGAGGGAAAGAAACATCTAGGAGGATTAGCTGGCCACCCTCTTGGTTGGTTGGTTGGGGCTGGAGGTCCTGGTGCCACTGTCTTAGACACTGTTGAACAGACTAAAGAAGTCATTCTTCTGGCCCTCAGGAGCCTCCTCCAGCTCCACACCCTCACAGAAAGACGGCAGATTGAATACTTCAGGGGCTTTCACCTCAGTGACCACTTCGGAATTGCTGTGAGAAGAAGAGAAAAATAGCATGAACGTTTTGGGCATGCAAGTGTAGCGGACATGAGTCGGGCTCATTGTCTTGTGATATAGTAGCCCTGCCTGCAACTTCAAAATCAGTGTCATCTTCGGCCCAATAGGACATTTCCTCTAGGTCTAACAGTCAAGACGTTGGTTTCTCCCGTGGGAGACCATAGAGAACAAAATTCCTCAAATGCATCTAGTACTATGATATACCAAAGTATAGGCAGATAGTAGCAGCTATTATCCATTGCACAAGAAGGTTTCAGTGACCCTACAGCTGCATTAAACAAATGAAAAGTATGCCACTCACCTGAAGAGGAGTGTCATGGAATCAGTTGAGTAAAAAGTGCTGAGTGGTAGACATTCTCCCACAGTAGTAGACACAAAATACTGGCCTGGAGATCAGGCAGACAGACAGATGCTTTGATACATCCTAACAGCTTCACTATATAAACCCACGTTTACACCATTGCCTTCCAACATTATACTTCATTAATAAAAATCACATTGACAGGTTGACTCCTAATGTGTATCATACTCACCCTTAGTCTCTGGCACGGATCCCGTCCATATGTTCACTTTGATGTTCTCCTCCTGAACTGTGTCACTCCCCAAAAACAGCTCAACCTGATGGGCTGCACCAGTGGGGAGGTCAAGAGCGTGAGCATGAGAGTGCAGAGACATCTTCTTACAGGACTGGTTCTTCATGTCAATGTCATAGAAGACCCCCTGAGAGAGATGGATGAGAAGGAGGAAGCATCAGTTATGATGATGCTGTGTCATAACCATAGTAACAAGTGGGTTATGCAACCGTTATGTAGGCCATGTGATGTTATAAAGCAGCTATTCTGAATTGCAATTGGGTTGAAATCTTGCCTTATATGTTTCTGTCAGTTGTCAGTGTTACCTCTTCAAATAGCATCAGGTAGTCCTCCAGATGTTCAGTCTTGTTGAGGTGCATCTCACTTTCAGTGAAACGTATCTTCTTGTCCGTAGAGTCGTAGCTGTAATGTCCAGTTGCCTTGATTTCACCTCCTGTAAGGGCCAGCTGTTTTAACCAGAGAGAAAATAGATCAAGAGAGAGATAAAGATATATAGAGAGATTAATATGACCCAATTCTGTACCTGCAAAAACTAAGCCAACAGTGCCAATAGAGCTGTGTTTAGGAGAAAACATCAGTGGATAAAAACAGGGTTGCCTGAACTGAGAGTCTGGTTTGGTTTAGAAATAATGCAATATAGCCTGTCCTAACATGACACTGGATATTGATAATGGTTAATGGACAAGAGGGCTACTCACCACAGTCAGGACCCCAGTCATATTAGGTGATGCTAAAAGACAAAGTCGGCAGTTAGACAGATTTTCAAACTCAGAGATCATGTGTAGACATATAGGTATACTTTAAGTTAGAAGAGACTGTTGATTTGATAAACCTTGACGATATAACAAAAATAGTCATACAAGTAACAGCAGTTTTCCATACAGTGCACAGCAAACATGAGCCTCAACAAGATATAAAGCAGATGATCCTTACTGCAGGGCTGTGGGCCGTGGGACTCTGCCAGGGCGGTGGCACCCAGACACAGCCAGATGGAGAGGGCAGCAACGGCAAAGGCCTGCATCTTCTCGTGGAGGGAGACTGAGGTTAACACTCAAACTGCACAACTCAGAGAGGATGATCACGACTCCAAGTGGTTCCAGGAACTGTGACAGGATGGATGGACACACTGGTCCTTTTTATCGGGTCCAACCACAGGATTAAACAGAACACCTCCATGGGTCCAACCCCCACAGTGTCTGTCTCAATGGAAGGATGTTGTGGAAAGAGACGGGGGTGGTTTAAACTGGCTGACCCTTCCACCTGGACCCTGACAAACAACATCTGCATAAACAAGGACTTAAGGACAAGCCACATGGAGTCACTGTGGAGCAACGGTCTGCTTTTTCATTGTGTCTCCTGTTCTGTCCTTGTGGATCCACTGTCCTGTCAGCATCTTGTGCTATAGAACCTATGCTATGATTCCTTGGGTACAGTCAACCCAGTTAGTTTGTAAGCCATGAGCCAATATTCAGCTCATAATGAAAGCATGTTCAATAAAGACCAATTTATAATAATGCTTACTGCTTGCTCTTAAATGTATTTTGATGTCCTTTCAACAATAAATTGTGTGGTATCATAGAATATGGTGCACTTTTCAAAATAGAATATCTACTGTGTAAAATATATACCCTTTGTTCTTCTAAAACCTTACCAATGTGATGTTTATTGATAACCTTTTCATGCCCTTATATTAATAGTGCTTACTGTGCAGTTTCTGTCTCTATGGTTGTGAAAGATCCAGCCGCCCTCAGAAGAACTTAGGGGGGCGTCCAATCCAAACACTAAAGGCCCTGTTCAAATGAGGTCGGCCCTCTGTCGTCCTGCTGTCTGTTCTCTGTTTCCCTACAGCAAACAATATTAAACAATATAAGACAAGATATTTGTTTTTCCTTTGAGAGGATGATTATGGTCACATCGCTGAAGGGGTTACGTTCGACTAAATCTTCAACTTAATAGGATTTGTTGAAAAAGTGGGTGGTTGATGTTGATGGTTGATGTTGCACATTTCACTGCTCCACAGCTCAGGTAACACAGCGTGTTGACTGGTCTGTAATCAACCATCTGACATGACTCTGGGTTCAATTCTGGATACATTGTAATAGATGGAATCCAAATAGTGTTATAGTTAGTAGTATGTGTACATGTACAACGTTTATACAGGATAAATATCAGACAGTACTGCCAATCAAAAATTCAGTCGCCCCTGGCATATAGAGAGAACGGATCATGTCTAAATAATAAGTTCTCTCTCGGACAAGAAGAGTTTATCTTAGTGCATCTAGGCTCGGGTATGCAATCAGACTGAAATGGTTCCAGCACTCCCCCCAATGGATTTAGACTTACACTGAGCTGTTCTTCCGCATTTGGACCCTCAACTGGAAGAACAACTGACAGAAACTCCACCAATCAATCCACAATGATTTGTATTAAACGTTTTCCCAATACATTTCTCACTGTTACAAAGCCCCCAGAGAGGGATCAAAATTAGTATCCAAATGAATGTGGACAGTTTATGCTTGTTATGGTCTTTAGGGCTTCTCTATTCCAAATAATATGGCAGAGTATCGATGTACAGTGGGAGATTGAGATTGTAGAAAACCCTTACAATTGGCCATGAGTACTTCTCAGAACCCTCTCTCAAACTCTCTCTCTAGCCTTTAGAGATTAACTTTGGGACTTCTTATAGCTGAGGTAGGCTTCCAAACCCTGACCTCAGCCTAAAGTTCAAATGTCATTGCTAACTAGAGTCAAAAGGAATGCCTCAGCCCTGCTTGCTTGGTAGTCTCCCCAAGCGCCCATGTGGTATTACACTACACAAGGCAGACTTCCTCTCTGGGTGGAATGCAACGAAAAGAGTCCGCAGCCCTTAAAAACAGACTCCACCCACGAACACGCACGCGTGTAGATCTATACACGTAAACCGTGAGGCCGAGACAGTCACGGGATCTAAACTGGCACCTCTTTCGGAGACTACCACATGGTGGCGCTCTTTTTCAGAGAATTAAGGAAATGGATTGCTGTGGTCAGGTACTGTCCGCACACTGCAATAGAGCAGAGCAAAAGTTTCAGTGTTCCGTGGTATCGTGAGTGCTCTCTGATTGCTAAAATTTGGAAGGAAAGGTAATGAAAATAAAAAGGTATTGAAACTAAAAAGTGACCAAGAGAGGGGGAATCTGTCAGTGTTCCTCCTAACTGTGAGAGCAGAGGAGGGAGTCACAAGAGTGAGGGAAGCCCTTCTGGAGAGTCATGATTTGAAAGGGGTAGTACGTACAGTATGTGATGCATATAGAGCTTCTCCCCCACAACACACACAAACATATACCATCATACTCCCGAGACCACATCCCTGTTAGAGTTCTCTGCTCACGAAAAGAAGAAGTAGGTACTGTATCTGTCCATCAGGACTGTTGTCCAGACCACTGACCTGTAGTTCACTGCCCACTTCCTCTCTCCAGGTCTGAACCTGACCTGTGTGCATGGGTCAGTTGGGCATAAACAGTAACTATACAGATATACACTCAGATAGTACCAAGGCTGTGTACAAAACTACTTGGCTGATTTTGACTGATCCCTAAGTCGATTAAGCAGCTTCTGTTTATTTTCCTATTCCAAAATCTCAATAGTAAATGTATATCTCTCGTTTGATTATGGTGATTTATGACCATGGGCCTTAGGGTAATGGCAGAGTGCCATTTCATCTCCACTATGGCTCTTAATAACAGAAAGTGGGATGAATAGTCATGATGGTCATGATGGTGGTGGTAATTATGGTAAAAATAGTGACGATGAAGTTCTCTGAGACATTCCCAGGGCTGCCCCCCTCCAGGCGGTTAATTCTGGGGGATCACCAGGAGATCGGCAGCACTGAAACTCCTCTCTCTGCTATTTCTGTCATGGTGAAATAATGGTGAATATGCCAGCCAGTAACCACCTACTCTCTGCACAACTGTGATGAAACGGCATGCTTCCGCAATCAAGAAAATTACTAAGCTCTTTCTCTCATCACTCGCCCTCTGCCCCCCTTCTCTCTAAACCCGTCCCCCAAAAATAATTGTTCAGTCATTCACAATTTGAAAAATTAAAACTAGTGAAAAGTCATTATCCAAATGCTCTTAAAATACACTACATGGCTAAAAGTATGTGGACACCTAGTAGTTGAACATCTCATTCCAAAATCATGGGCATTAATATGGACTTAGTCCTCCCTTTACTGCTATAACAGCCTCCACTCTCTTGGAAGGCTTTCCACTAGATGTTGGAACATTGCTGCGTGGACTTGCTTCCATTCAGCCACAAGAGCATTAGAGAGGTCAGGCACTGATGTTGGGCGATTAGGCCTGGCTCGCAGTCAGACCGTTGGATTGCCGGATGATGAAGCTAGATTAATCACTCCAGAGAAAGCGTTTCCACTGCTTCGGAGTCCAAGCTTTACACCACTCCAGCTGACGCTTGGCATTTCATGAAGCTACGAACAGTGTTGCAACCAAGGACAGACCAATTTAACGCGCTATGCGCTTCAGCACTCGGTGGTCCCGTTCTGTGAGCTTGTGTGGCCTATTACTTCGCTGCTGAGCTATTGCTGCTCCTAGACATTTCCACTTCACAATAGCAGCACTTACAGTTGTCGAGGCAGCTCTAGCAGGGCAGAAATTTGACAAACTGACTTGTTGGAAAGGTGGCATCCTATGACGATGCCACATTGAAAGTCACTGAGCTCGGGTGTGACTGAAATAGCCGAATCTACTCATTGTAATGGGTGTCCACATACCTTTGACCATGTCATGTATAAGGCGGTTCCAGAGAGAGAGAGAGAGAGCTGAGTCGTTTTCTGGATACGGAAGCAGGCTTCTCTCTCCCTCTCTCTCGTCAATGGGTGGTTGTCACTGTTGCCAAAGCAATTATACATGGACAAATATACACAAAAAGAAAAAAACTGCAACAATTGAGAAGGAAAATCTACGAGGGCTAATGTGTATGACATGGTGGGAGCTATTGTCTCTCATATATTATGACAGGCCAGGACATAATCTGCTGCAAAATCTACTTTCTCTACGTTTTCTCCTAACAAAATGCTGATTTTCTCTGTACATTGTTAATGTCTTCCTTGTGAAAATTTGATATCTCTATTTAGAATTTGGTAACATTAAAGTTTGTGATTAAATGTAGATTTCTATTCGTTCTAATGTTGTTATTTGTGGTTGAATTTAGTTGGTGCTTTTGCTAGTCTGAAGGGTCACTCTCTGGTTACGGTGTTTGCATAAAAAAGCCTTGTAATTCTAATATTCTGGATCACAGTGTGTTAGGTGAGTCCAGAATTTTGTGTCTCTTTTCTAAATTTGGAATGCCAGGTGGAATCTCCCAAGATCTGGCCTACAGGCTAGGTTTGAGGCATTTCTGGGCACACCTAGAACATTTAGACAAAATTCCAGGTGTAAAACTTTGGTGGGGCATTTATCCCATAATATATATTTTAAAATTGTAAAGGGGGGGCCAAATTTCTCTGCCATATAGAAGGATATAGAAGGATAATAAATCAAATCATTTTATCCAAATTCTAATTGGTGGGTTAAATTTATATAGGGTCTTTCTAATTGCAAAATATGCTCTGAGTGCTTTATCTGTTAGAGACTTTATGGCCATGTCAAACTGGCCAGATGATCTTCTAGTCAGACCAAGGTAAGCATAGTTGGTGGTGTTTCAGGGTTGTTTCTCCTAGGCTGAAATTATCTACTTTTCTGAGATCTGGACTTTTTCTGAAAGATCATTGGTTTGTAGTTTTTCCTGTTAATTCTTTCTTTCTCTCTCTATCGAGAGAGAAGAGAAAGAGAAGAGAGACAACTATTACTCAGTCAGACTGTGTATAACACACAGAGGTGACGCAATGCAATTTCAAGATGACACTAACCTCTAGAAACCACTCATTTCGAGATGTGTTGATTGTATCCGTTCTGGCTGGCAAAGTACCAGGATGTTGTCTCTGGTTTTGAAACTGAATTTCGAGAACTGAATTTGAAAACATAATCTTAATGCATCTGAGGAGTTGAATATATGAAACTTTTGTAAACTTCAAATGATATATTGTAAACTTGATACACAGACAATGAATGCAATGTCTACCATATTGAAACTGAATATATACATAATTTAATTTCAATATTAAATTAAATATAAATGTCAAACTAAATGCAATATTCATTCAAATCATGATAGGCAAGTTCAATTTATGAATCCAATGATTCAATTTGTGCAAATCAATGTTTGGAAAGCAGAATTTTTGGGAGGGATGTATGTATGGGAAATGCTTTTGTTACTATACATCCGCCTAGATGGTTTGTGCAGTATACATCAAAGTGTTATTGAATAGAAGTCACTTTGAAAAAAAAATAGAACCTGAAGGAATAAAAATGAATATAGAAAATGTGTAGTATCTCAGCTTGTACAACCCACCCACTCATTTAAAAATGTCACAAGGATAGTGTCGTTTTGATTATACAGTTGAGACACTGGGGTGCTTCCCCATAGAGCACGCCACAACAACACAAAGTGTCGTCGATGAGAGTAGAGAAAAGAAACAACCAAAAAGATTGCGCAAAGGGATTTTCATTTCCGGGACTATTTTAGGCAGTGGTTAGTTCTCTATTTCTGGAGCAAAATACTGTAATTGAGATAATAATGTTGTTTAATCATTCTATAGCATCCATATAAATTAAGGTATAATAGTATATATATAAATTAAGGTATAATAGTATACATATATGTATGTATGTATGTATAATATATATATGTATAATATATATATAATATATATGTATAAAAATGTAATTATGTGCTCAAAATTAATAGTTAACAGTTTATTTACAAATCCCTTCATCCTTACAAACCCCTTTATAATAGTGTATGTATGTATGTATGTATGTATGTATGTATGTATGTATGTATGTATGTATGTATAACATATATATATTATACATACATACATATACATATATATATATATATACATATATAAATATATATATATACATACATACATACATACATACATACATACATACATACATACATACATACATACATACATACATACATACATACATACATACACTATTATAAAGGGGTTTGTAAGGATGAAGGGATTTGTAAATAAACTGTTAACTATTAATTTTGAGATTATACTACGATAGAAACCCGTTAGAAAATAATTTCACATGCTACTAATGTAGTGATTATAGATTTTTGAATCCCATTAACTGATGAAGGACAGGTAGCCTAGCTGTTAGGAACGTTGGACCAGTAAGCAAAACCTCGCTGGTTCAAATCACCGAGCCGACTAGGTGAAAAATCTGTTCACGTGTCCTTGAGTCGCTCTGGATAGGAGTATCTGTTGAATTACTAAAATGTCTAATAAATATTTAGTTTCATTACTAAACTCAGCAGAATATCATATATAATGACTAATTTGGCTAGATCGCATTTACACTGTAAAAAGTTACAGAACAGTTTGAGTTTGATAAAAATATGATAACATTGAGTAATTCTACAACAATGAACAATCATCATATTAGGCCCTATTTACCACAAAATGATAGAGAAAAATGAAAAATGTAATTATGTGCTTACTAACCTCTATACTTAGGCAATTGGGCAGGTTAAATGAATCATATTGCTGAAACCGCTACATGGGCTGCTGAGAAAAACTCCAGACCACAACAGAAACTGAAGACATATATAAATATCAAAGGATACAGCTAGGATGTGTCAATCACTGATTGCTATCTCTACAAGGTAAGGCTACTCTGTCTCTGTCCATCTCACTCTAGCAGTACAGATGTTCCATAGCTGGACCACTGGTGGTAAACTCCTTTATCTCTATAGGGCTGGTTTAGATACTAAGAAGTCTGTGTTAGTGTGATGAGATAATGATACTAGCTGCTCTAGTCAATCTGTATAGTTGAAGCATGACAGATTACGCAATCTGTATAGTTGAAGCATGACAGATTACGCAATTCTCCAGTTTTCGATTGAAGGCTGGTGCTAAATTGTCATGGATCTAACATTTGTATTGTGGTTGTTAAGTAATACATATAAGAGAGTTCCACAAGTTACCAACATGTATTGAGAGTTGATTCAGATAAGGCTGGCTATATTTGTTCTGCATGTCGACTTTCATTCACTGACAAATGTTGACATGATTTTGCAATTTAGCAATCACTCATCCTGTCCCTGTCTCTTCCAGATGTCTGTTTGGTGGCAGGTTCTGTTTCTCCAGTGTTTCCTTACCCTGAGCTGTGTGTACCCATGTTGTGCATCCCCTCCAGGCCTACTCAAGTCCTACTCATACTCCCTCAAATCCATCAGGTGCACCCACACCCGGGTACAGCAGCTGCTCAGGAGATATGTGAGTTGACTCCTCTGTTAGCCTCTATTACTGGTGGCTAGTCTGCTAGAGCTTCTGTATGCCCAGAGACAACAGCTATCCTCCCCTGCTACAGGCCATTATCATAATGTACCTTCATTTGTCTTGCCAGAAGGAGGAGCAGTTGGATAACAAGCAGTTTGAGGACAGAAGTCTGGAGTGGAAGACCCTACCCTCCCTCTCCACAGACTTCGACCACTGGCTTCAGATGAAGGTTTGTGTGTGACCTGTACCACCTGTTAACCTGCTGTGGTTTAATGCTTTAAAAAGTTACCATAGAATAGGATATTGTGATATTGTGAATAATGTTATGATCTGGCCTGTACAGGACTGGGAGCGTCTGAGTGCT
Source organism: Salmo salar (assembly GCF_965601325.2). Classification (NCBI taxonomy): domain Eukaryota; kingdom Metazoa; phylum Chordata; class Actinopteri; order Salmoniformes; family Salmonidae; genus Salmo; species Salmo salar. The sequence continues at coordinate 56,515,134 of NC_138294.1, read as the reverse complement.
GCCTCTCAAGACCTGCACACCTTCTGGGCTCACCTGGACATGAAGAGAAGGGACATGGAGAGGGAGGAGGCGGGACAGGGAGCAGCCCACCGGATGGGGAGCAGGGGCAAGACTAAACCCAGCATACCTGAGAGAATACAGCACATTCTGACAGACCTGCGGGATCTCATGACAAAAGTCAACTTTCAGGTACAGACAATGTGCGCCATATACATGAACGAAGTGTATACTTATTCTCTCTGCGCACTATATTAGGTGTTAATGTAGCTACCCACTATGGCTACTCAGTAGCTACTGTATATACACTGTGGAGAAATGTTATGAGCTCAGTCTGATAAACCTCTCTGTGGTCTTTACAGTTGAGATGTGTGAAGAGCTCCAATGTGAGCCCCACCTCTCCCCCAGCCCTGACCCGTGCAGTGAGCCCTCCCTCCAGCCACCAGGCCCCATCAAAGTCCCTGTGGATCAGCCGCCTGGAGGGCTACGTCATCCTCAGGGACCTGGAGCGCTACCTCACCAAGCTGGCCAGAGACTTCATCCTCCTGAAGACCAAACACAGAGGTCCTCCAGGTACCTAGCCCAGGGGCAGATAGACATGGTATGCATGGATTCGTGTTCATAATGCAAACTAGTACTGCACTAGCCTGTGACGGGTTGTGGTTAGAGTGGCTTTTAACTTATTTTGTGGACTAAGGACATTGTTGGATGTGAGAATTTACAAATTGTAGTATTATGAATTATAACACAACAGTATTTTATGTAGTCAATGCACACAGTTTATTTCAGCAGTAACAAGGCAGCTAATAACACCAATAATAATGATATTAGTATTATTCATTATGATGATAATAATCAGCGTTATTATAAGGTGATAGTAATGATATATTTCATTCAGTATTACTATGACAGAAATACAGTACTGTGACTCAATATTGCCAAGTGATGTCAATACCTGCTGTTGTTATTTCAACTGCATTAATGATAGGGTTCAATTAATCAATAAGGCCCGAGGGGGTATGGTATATGGCCCTATTTACCAAGGATAAGGGCTGTTCTTAGGCACGACGCATCACGGAGTGCCTGGATACAGCCCTTAGCTGTGGTATATTGCCCATTTACCACAAACCCCAGAGGTGCCTTATTGCTATTATAAACTGGTTACCAACGTAATTATAACAGAAAACAAGTAGTTTTGTGTCATACCCATGGTATATTGTCTGATATTTTCCGCCAATCAGCATCCAGGAGCCAAACTACCCGGTTTATAATTTCTAGTATTCCCTAAGATCATGATTTGTCATTGTTGCGAGATGCTCGGTTGATTTTGTTAGACTGAAACCAGGTTTACGCATAGTGTTACTGTATGTCTTACAGCCTTACTCTACTCTGGGTTTCTCCCTGAGTTTCCTTCTTTTCTTTCTCTCTCTCGCTGACTCTAACAGCTGAGAGCTGGAAGAGTGTTGAGAAACACTACCCAACATCCCCTTTCTCAACAGTCCTCACTTCACTGTACTTTCCAAAGATGCCTTTTTGCCTATTTATTTACTTATTTATTACTTATTTATTTGTAAAATGGTGTTTATTTTTGTTATTATGGAAATCTAAATATATTTTTTATTTTTATTACATACAAGAGCAAATATATTGTAAAGGACTACAAAATAAAGATGAAGCATAAGATTGAAAATGTGTTGTTTCATTTAATACGAGTTTTGTTAATAAACAACAAAGTATTATGAATTCCGGCAAAACCTCTGAATCCATTTATATATGATAATATGTCATTTTAAATCAATAACTATCTAAATTAAGATGTATAAGTTCAATTGTGCTAACGGAGAAAATAATCATTATCTTGTAGTAGGCAGTGTATGGCTGTGGTCTCACATTTAATGGAGAAAAATAACTTCTGTGTGGCTATAATCTGATTGGCTAAGGCAGGAAATCATCCTGTGGAATGATTGGTTCTCTGTGGATTACAGCGAGGTCGTCATCTTGGGTTGAGTTGAGGGGCCGTCTGCAAAACAAGTCAATTCACACGAGGCCATTGTTAGTCCCTAATGTGGATTATTGGTCAAAACTTCCAATGAAAATATAGGTGATGAAAGAGGTAGCTATCTTTAAAACTCTACTGCTTTCCATTTGACAATCCCAGCTCACCTCGTCCTCCATCTAGAAGTCCTCACCCTCCCTTCCTCAAGCCCTACTGTCCTCATAATAATACGTTTCCTCCTCTCCCGTCTCCTGACTCACCACCAGCAGGTGTCCTTTCTTGCCTTTGGCCACCTTCAGCTCTGGTCCACTGGTGAAATCAATGACCCCCTCCTTCCCCCGAGCCACCGCAAACTTAATACTGCACACAGACAGGAGGAGAGGACCAGAGAGAGGAGAGGAGTGATGGGGGTGAGATGGGATGAGAGAGAGGAGGGAATAAAATAGAAAGGTGTGATTAGCACAAACAGCGCATGACAGTTGGAATGGATTGGCAGAAATTCCCTGAAAAAGGTAATGAAGCTATCCAGTGTCCAGATGATCAGAGAAGCTAGACCATAGAGATCCTATTCTAATTCCTAATTCTATGAGCCAGACCCACCTGTCCTGGCTGATGTTGACCTTGTTCTTCTTGTCCGCCATGGTGGCCAGCTTGGTCACCACCTCGATCACATGATCACACTGGAGCACCACATCACTCTACAGGGCAGACAAGGGGTCAGCGGTTAGGTACTGTACTTTATGGCACCATGGCAGTAAGTCACCATGACAACGGCTAAATAGAATAACCAGGATGAGGTCATCCTGTTACCTTCTGCTTGTTATCCTCACTGGGCACGTGCAGAACCATGAACCCATCAGTCAGAGAACTCACAGAGATGCCTGGAAAGAGAGGAATGGCACCCTGTTATACACTGCAAACACACCACCACTACCTTATCAGCAATGTTACTCAACCCCCCTGCTCCAGGCCTGCCTCACCCCTGGCCCACCACCCCCGGTCCCTCAATCCCCTATAGCTCCCAGCAGAGACTCACTCCTCAGGGCCGAGTAGTCGATCCTCTGCTTCAGCTTGGCCTCAGCCACCAGCACGGCAAAGGAGGAGGTGAGGAGCAGCTGGCGCGGCCGCGCCTTGTAACCCCTCCTATCATACTTAGTCACCGCAACGCCATACTGTCAGACAGAAGAAGAGGGGGATGGAGAGAGAAAGAAAGAAAGAAGAGTGACAGTGAGAGAGAGGGAGGGGTTGTCATAAAAACCAAAAGTTGTCAAAGTTTCTGTATCAATATAGATTCAAAGCAATACATGACTTTGTAGAGACACAGTACACAGGAAGCAGCCAATTAGCAGGATTTAAGTACTCATCCAACAACAAGAGAGTGACAGAGGTGAGACGGGTCATGGTAGACTCCAGTCCAAACTGACACAAACACTGCAGGGGGATAGTATTACAGCATCATGTTACTCACTTTCACTTTGTCATTGCCCAGAGTCTGTATCACTTTGAGGTTGAGCTCCTCACTGTCTGTGAACAGGAAAGAGCATCTGTCAGTGGTGTGTTGGTCAAGTCTGTGAAGTTTTGAAGTCTGTGTACCACAGGAGGCCGCTGAGAGGAGGACGGCTCATAGTAATGGCTGGAATGGAGTAAATGGAATAGTATCAAACACGTGTTTGATACCATTCCATTTATTCCGTTGCAGCCATTACTATGAACCCGTCCTCCCTAATTAAGGTGCAACCAGCCGCCTGAGGTGTGTACCAAGAGTGTCAGTGAGTGTGTGTGCCCTACCTAGTCTGGAGGCCACAAACAGCTTGGGAACACTCTGGGGATAGCTGTCCTTCTGGTCCTGGAAGATCTGACTGGCTACCACCTTCTGCTCCATCTATAGACAGAAGAGACATGTAGAGTTGGAGAAAGAGACAGAAGAGACATGTAGAGTTGGAGAAAGAGACAGAAGAAGAGACATGTAGAGTTGGAGAAAGAGAGAAGAGACATGTAGAGTTGGAGAAAGAGAGAAGAGACATGTAGAGTTGGAGAAAGAGAGAAGAGACATGTAGAGTTGGAGAAAGAGAGAAGAGACATGTAGAGTTGGAGAAAGAGAGAAGAGACATGTAGAGTTGGAGAAAGAGAGAAGAGACATGTAGAGTTGGAGAAAGAGAGAAGAGACATGTAGAGTTGGAGAAAGAGAGAAGAGACATGTAGAGTTGGAGAAAGAGAGAAGAGACATGTAGAGTTGGAGAAAGAGACAGAAGAAGAGACATGTAGAGTTGGAGAAAGAGACAGAAGAAGAGACATGTAGAGTTGGAGATTGGAGAAAGAGACAGAAGAAGAGACATGTAGAGTTGGAGAAAGAGAGAAGAGACATGTAGAGTTGGAGAAAGAGAGAAGAGACATGTAGAGTTGGAGAAAGAGACAGAAGAGACATGTAGAGTTGGAGAAAGAGACAGAAGAAGAGACATGTAGAGTTGGAGAAAGAGACAGAAGAGACATGTAGAGTTGGAGAAAGAGAGAAGAGACATGTAGAGTTGGAGAAAGAGAGAAGAGACATGTAGAGTTGGAGAAAGAGAGAAGAGACATGTAGAGTTGGAGAAAGAGACAGAAGAAGAGACATGTAGAGTTGGAGAAAGAGACAGAAGAAGAGACATGTAGAGTTGGAGAAAGAGAGAAGAGACATGTAGAGTTGGAGAAAGAGAGAAGAGACATGTAGAGTTGGAGAAAGAGAGAAGAGACATGTAGAGTTGGAGAAAGAGAGAAGAGACATGTAGAGTTGGAGAAAGAGACAGAAGAAGAGACATGTAGAGTTGGAGAAAGAGAGAAGAGACATGTAGAGTTGGAGAAAGAGACAGAAGAGACATGTAGAGTTGGAGAAAGAGACAGAAGAGACATGTAGAGTTGGAGAAAGAGACAGAAGAAGAGCCATGTAGAGTTGGAGAAAGAGACAGAAGAAGAGACATGTAGAGTTGGAGAAAGAGAGAAGAGACATGTAGAGTTGGAGAAAGAGACAGAAGAGACATGTAGAGTTGGAGAAAGAGAGAAGAGACATGTAGAGTTGGAGAAAGAGACAGAAGAGACATGTAGAGTTGGAGAAAGAGAGAAGAGACATGTAGAGTTGGAGAAAGAGACAGAAGAAGAGACATGTAGAGTTGGAGAAAGAGAGAAGAGACATGTAGAGTTGGAGAAAGAGAGAAGAGACATGTAGAGTTGGAGGAAAGAGACAGAAGAGACATGTAGAGTTGGAGAAAGAGAGAAGAGACATGTAGAGTTGGAGAAAGAGACAGAAGAGACATGTAGAGTTGGAGAAAGAGACAGAAGAGACATGTAGAGTTGGAGAAAGAGACAGAAGAGACATGTAGAGTTGGAGAAAGAGACAGAAGAAGAGACATGTAGAGTTGGAGAAAGAGACAGAAGAAGAGACATGTAGAGTTGGAGAAAGAGAGAAGAGACATGTAGAGTTGGAGAAAGAGAGAAGAGACATGTAGAGTTGGAGAAAGAGACAGAAGAGACATGTAGAGTTGGAGAAAGAGACAGAAGAGACATGTAGAGTTGGAGAAAGAGACAGAAGAAGAGACATGTAGAGTTGGAGAAAGAGACAGAAGGAGAGACATGTAGAGTTGGAGAAAGAGACAGAAGGAGAAAAGGGGAGAAGGAATGGAGTAGGGAGACAGAGAGTGAGAGAGAGTGTATGTAAGAGAGAATAAAATGAATAGAAAGTGGACAGAAATATCCTTTCTATGTGTTCCCGTCAGGTGAGTGACAGTAACAGACAGTAGAGTAGCCTACCTGTTTCTTCCACTCTGGCTGGATCCTCCTGCAGTAGGCCCGCATCATGTTCTGCATACACAACCTGCACAGGTGCTCTGACGCCTACACAGACATAGGGACAGATACAAATAAAACATTGACACATTGTATGTACAACAATCAGACGCATTGCACCATCACACCTTGGCTTATGCTACATTTCCTTCAGTGTGTGTGTGTGTGTGTGTGTGTGTGTGTGTGTGTGTGTGTGTGTGTGTGTGTGTGTGTGTGTGTGTGTGTGTGTGTGTGTGTGTGTGTGTGTGTGTGTGTGTGTGTACTGTGTGGCTGCAGTACCTCAGTGAGGCTAGGTGGGGGGACGGGCCAGCTCTTGTCCAGGACACTCTTGGGCGGGTTCCTAACCAGCGTCATCAGGAAAGAGAAACGCTGATGGTCCAGGAAGTACTCATTCTCTGGACAGCGCTCATAGTGGCGGTAGATGAAGCCCTTGATGAACTTGCGTATGATTTCAGCAGCGTGTCTGCGGCGCCTTGCCTTACGGCGGGATTTCATCCCTCTCCAGGCAGACTGGATCACTAGCACTATATAGAGAGAAAACAATCAGTCATATCCCAGAAACACCCCAACAAGCTACAACTGTGCAGAGCTCAGAAGAACAAACAAAATCATATTCTCGGCCTTACTTCATTCAGCAGAAAGTGGCTGCAGAGTAATTGCTTGAGGAAGCAGTAATTGAGAAGCAGGTAAGAGTATGAGCTGTTTGATCCCTCACCTGCGTTTCTGATGCGGTGGTACTTGGCCCTCTCTCGGTAGCCCCTCCATGAGGTCTGTAGGGTGAGAGCTAGAACAGAGCACAGGAACAGAGGAGACAAAATGGTTGACCACAGAACAGACTATATCAATTACATCCTTATTACATTTGCTTAGTGTATTATACATCCTCATACTTCTGCCAAGGGCAGTTCACTGTTAATCATGATCTATGTTATTTTCTTCAATACATTAATTCCCCCCAAACTAAACAGCCTTGTCATCGTCGTCCCTGCTGTATAGTCTTACCGAGGGCGGGCCTCCTGGCCTCCAAGGCATCTTCAGTGGTGAACAGAGTCTTTGGGAAGCGGATGAAGATCTTGGTCCTGCAAAGACATAGGAAATTACACATCAACAACATACTGTCTCATGTTTCTCCTCATAGCATGACTAAGGCAAATGGAAGTCCCCTTACTTTCCGTTCTCCCTCCCTCCCCCTCCCTCCCTGTGTGTACATACTTTCCCAGTTTGTATTCCTCTGGTTTGTAGCCCAGGTGTTGGACCAGAGCGGCAACTCCATCAGCGAGTCTGCCCTGCCAGTTAGGCCACGTCCCGGGACACAGAGACTTGTACCTGTGGTTAAATAAATGTATGTGGTTAATATAGAAACTGTGGTTATAGAAACGTGTAAACAGTCACATAATACATTGCATTCAGAAAGTATTCAGACCCCTTCTCCTTTTCCACATTTTGTTACGTTACAGCCTTATTCTAAAATTGATTTAAAAAACTATTTTCCTCATCAAGCTACACACAATACCCCATAATGACAAAGCGAAAACAGTTTTTAGACATTTTTGCAAATTTATAAAACCATAAAACCATAAAAGAAAATGTATTTACATAAATATTCAGGCCCTTTGCCATGAGACTTGAAATTGAGCTCAGGCGCATCCTGTTTCCATTGATCATCCTTGAGATGTTTCTACAACTTGATTGGAGTAAATTCAATTTATTGGGCATGATTTGGAAAGGCACACATCTGTCCATATAAGGTACCACAGTTGACAGTGCATGTCAGAGCAAAAACCAAGCCATGAGGTCGAATTAATTCCCGTAGAGCTCTGAGACAGGATTGTGTCGAGGCACAATATCATGTCTGGAGGAAACCTGGCACCATCCTTATGGTGAAGCATGGTGGTGGCAGCATCATCATGCTGTTGGGATGTTTTTCAGCAGCAGGGACTGGGAGACTAGTCAAGATCGAGGGAAAGATGAACAGAGCAAAGTAGAGAGAGATCCTTGATGAAAACCTGCTCCAGAGTGCTCAGGACCTTAGACTGGGGTGAAGGTTCACCTTCCAACAGGACAACAACCCTAAGCACACAGCCAAGACAATGCATGAGTGGCTTCGTGAGTGGCTTCGGAACAAGTCTCTAAATGTCCTTGAGTGGCCCAGCCAGAGCCCGGACTTGAACCCAATTGAACATCTCTGGAGAGACCTGAAAATAGCTGTGCAGCGACGCTCCCCATCCAACCTGACAGAGCATGAGAGGAGCTCCCCAAATACCAAGCTTGTAGCGTCATACCCAAGAAGACTCAAGGCTGTAATCGCTGCCAAAGGTGCTTCAACAAAGTACTGAGTAAAGGGTCTGAATACTTATGTAAATGTGATATTTCAGTTATTTTTTTTAAATATAAATTTGCTAAAATGTCTAATATAATGTTTTTGCTTAATTATTATGAGGTACTGTGTGTAGATTGATGAGATTTTTTTTTTTAACCCATTTTAGAATAAGGCTGTAACGTAACAAAATGTGGAAAAAGTCAAGGGGTCTAAATACATTCAGAATGACAGACAAACATACCTCTGTAGGAAGGCTTCGTAGCGTCGGCGGTAAGCAAAGCCAGCTCTCCTGACTCTCAGGTTCTCCATCAGACCCAGATATTTGACCTGGTGTCTGACCAGAGCCTCATCAAACCTCCCTGTTGAGAAAGAATATTACACTGACAGATTGATTGATTGATTGACTGATTGACTGATTGACTGATTTTACAGTGTATGATTACCTGACTGCTTGGCATCGTTGGGTTTGATACAGCGCACATAGGATGGCTCCTTAGACATCAGGATCTCTATCAGTTTGGCCAGGCTGTTCTTAAACTGAGTGGCCGCCTGCAGAGGGCAGCAGTGAGGTGCGATATCAAACTGTGTGTATTTGTGTGCACGTTAGCTGACTAAACTCCACTTTCAGCACCCAAAGAAAAGCCTGCATTTACACATGACATTGTCCCGTGTAAATGTGTGCTATTCTTTGTCGTGTAAAATAATTATTTGGGTGCTAAAATCCAGTCCGCCCACGCTAGTCGCTGCTCAACTCCAATGTAAATCATGGAGTTGACTTTAGTCGGCTGTGAGTGTATATCTGTGTGTGTATGTCTGTGTGCGTGTTTCTCACCGTCTCTGGGCGTTTTTGGGTGGTCACTTCCTCTCTGTGGAAGCACTGACTCAGGATTTGGTTATCTGACTGGCATATGACCTGGACAGAGAAAGCACAACACAGAACCATATAAACACACCACACCACACCTATGGACACTATACTGTATATACCTACTGTAGTGTACACACATAAACAGTGTGAGGGAGTTCTGAGAGAGTTCATGAGTGTGGTGAGTGTGAGAGTGTTCTCATTTCTCTATTGTTACTCCAGCCTCACCTCTTTCAGGTTTCTATAGAGCAGGTCGGTGTTTTTGTCCAGAAACCCTGTGATGCACAGGAACATAAAACAATACAGAGAGTATTTGTGTGGTTGAAATCAGTGAATTATTTCTTGCAGTTATACCCCAAATATTTCTGTGACCAACTTTTTATTTCGTTTGTCATTTTTTCAGAAGGGTGGTTACAGGTGCAGGTACAGCATTCAGAGTCATATTCAATCAGATATATTCATGTATTCAGTTATCATGACACTCGAAAGAAGAAAAAAACACACCAGAAATGAATATAAAGATAAAGAACAGATAAGGCGACGCGTTTCAGTGCATGCCACCGGAACTGGTTCCTCTGACACGGAACGGCAGTTCTACTATTGACTGATTGATTAGCTAGCTCACCATTGACAGTGTAGTTGACCTCTCCTGCATAATGAATCAGTCTGAACTCCTCCCTGCCCACCGCCTTGCGAGTCTTCCCATTCGCCAATTTGTGACTGACAGACATAGAGACAATTCATATCTTAGATACAGAGCCACAAATATACAAACAAATACATTTTGGGGTGATGGTGCAAATACACAAACAAAATATGACGTGTGTGTGTGTGTGTAAGAGAAAGATTGGACTCACGTGACAAAATGGGCATGGCCTCCCAAAGTGTCCTCGAGCTTCTCCAGGAAGGAGATATCGCTGGGCTCCCCTGGTCTCAAACACTCCTCATCCTCATCAACACATTTCACATTTATACGTTAACATTCAAATAGAGACAGGGAGAGGACAGAGGGAGAGAGATACTAGAGAGGAGAAAGACTAAAGAGAGTCAGATAAACCACTAAACTGAAGTGAATGCCAGTCATTCTCACCAGGATGGAGATGAAGCCTTTGTGTTTCTCCTCCACCAGGTCACAGATGATCTTGTTGTCAAAGTACTTCACCGGCTCCCACTGAAATACACAGTTGCATTTAATGAACTACAACCTCATCACTACATGACAATATGCCTTTCCTAGTACATCTCTATCCTTGTTTTGTCTTTTTCTCTGATACACAGACTCACAGTGATGCCCTCTGCTTCGTATTCCTCCTGCTCAGACTTGAGGGTGAGCTTGATGAACAGCTGCTGCAGCTTCTCATTGCAGTAGTTGATGCAGAACTGCTCAAAACTACAGGGAGATGGTTAGGATTAGAAAGATGGCACAAAACAACTATGCTACAATATGTTAATTAGGCTGCCTAATTCGGATCTTTGTTTCACTAATTGGTCTTTTGACCAATCAGATCTGATGTGAAAAGATCTGATGTGATTGGTCAAAAGATATCAGAATTGGGTTGACTGTACAAACAAATTGCTAACACACACACACACACACACACACACACACACACACACACACACACACACACACACACACACACACACACACACACACACACACACACACACACACACACACACACACACACACACACACACACACAGTAAGTTAACAGCTAGAATGTTTTCAGGTACCTATTGTGTTGGAAGACCTCAAAGCCGTAGATATCCAGCAGTCCTATGACTGATGACGAGCCCTTACTGCTGTTGTACACTTCATCCTGTAAATAGAACACAATCCACTCAGTTTTGGAGGTAGCAAGCAGCATTACGGTAGCTGGCAAAGAGGGAGAGCAATAACTAAGAGTAAATAATAAGTGAATTGTTCTAGCTAGCTATCATGATTGATGTGTGTGAGAGACCTTGAAAGCCAGAGACTGGTTGATCTTCGCCACCAGCCAGGTGAAGGCACGGCCGTACACCGCTTTGGCCAAGGCATCACGGGCTGCCACAGCCTGCTCAAAACTCAACGGGCTTTTCATCTGGAACATACACACACATAAGTACGCAGTACACACACATACGTACACACACATTGAAATAAATACTTTCATGTGTTATTTCTGGGCTCAGCTGTACTTTATCAGTACCCTCTCTTTTAAACAAATGAATCAAAATATTCATGCCATACACATCAGTGGCATACTGTATTACTTCTTGGTAAGTGGGATATTAGATTATATAAAATATATATAAAATGATATTAAAATTATATCAGCAGGCTAGAGGCATAGTTTTGTATGAAGTGAAACATCCCACCAGACACTCACCTCTTCCCCTTTGGCAGTGAGTTTCTTATGAGTGAGTGCCTCTCTCAGCGCTGGTCCATCCACACCCAACAGCTGCAGAACAAGCAGGGAAAAAATCAACATCTGCCTTTAAAATGGAGAAATAGGGATTGTGTCAGTCTGTGGGAGGGGGTAGAGTTCATGTTAGAAGTTCTAACCTTGGACAGATATGTGAGCTGTGGCTCAGTGGTGATCTGGGTTTCTCCATCCTCCCCTTCTCCAAACTGAGTGTTCCCAAGATGAAGGACACTTGCGATTATATTCAACAGATCCTAGCAGGGAGAGAGAAGAGACACATTTAAACCATGACATTCTCACTGTTTTCAGAGTGAAACTCCGGGTGGGTATTTGCAGTGACATACAGTATGTACACCAGTGGAGGCTGGTGGGAGGAGCTATAAGAGAACGGGCTCATTGTAATAGCTGGGTGTGAACAATTGGAACAGAGTCAAACATGAGGTTTCAATATGTTTGATATCGTTCCATTCATTCCATTATAATGAGCCCGTTCTTCCATAGCTTCCCCCACCAGCCTCCTCTGATGTACACTGAAGTGTTTCTGACCTCCACCTCCTCTTCATGGAAGCCAATGACGATCAGGGCTTTCCTCACTGTTTTCCAGTCATTCTTGTCATTGATGGAGCTCACCCTGGGACAGCAACCCTGAGAGATACAGGACATCACTGTTCAAATCACCACACACACACACACACACACACACACACACACACACACACACACACACACACACACACACACACACACACACACACACACACACACACACACACACACACACACACACACACACACACACACACACACACACCTTGACCAGGTAGTGGTATTTCTGAGCGTTTCTCTCCAGGCCCAACTTGCTGAGCTGGTCTTGTTCTCCTCCCTCCAGCAGCTGGTAGAAGATATGGAAGTTCCTCTCTCCGTGGTTCTGGTGCACCACACGAGACTTCTCCAGTAGGTAGTTGAGGATGTGGCCTCCTATTGGTGCCCCCTAGGGGAGGTTAGGGACAGGGACAGTCAAGGTACTGCTGAGGGTGGTCCTACTAGAGCTTCTTAAGCTGCATCCTGTTTTAGATTCATAGTAAGGCATGCTGTATGGTAAAGCCATGAATGTCACATTTATTAGTCATGCACAATCTTTTGATGGAATGGCGTTCTGTAGAGATAGTATGGCATGAGTGTCAGCAATGGTAGACCTATGTGTGGGAAATCCCTCAACCCAGGAGCTAAAGGAAGGGAAAACAGGCTTACCCTGAAGTCAAACTGGACATCCATGTATTTTCCAAAGCGGCTGGAATTGTCGTTTCGCAATGTTTTGGCATTACCAAAGGCCTGCAGAGAGAGAGCCAGGAAAAGAGAGAGAGAGAGAGAGAGAGAGAGGAAGTGAGTGTGGGAAACAACAGAGATAAGATCAAGAGAGAGGAAGAGAGAGAGGAAACATTAACAGTACAGTAATAGCATGTTCACAGCAGCACCTATCTATTGTTATGGCTTTGTCAGAGATTGGTTCAAAATATGCAATGGATCAACATGCTTTCCCTCATCCACTAATAGAGTTACTTCTCTGAAGGAACGTCATTTTGTAGTGGGCCATTCATTTATTTCATTAATGTTACACAAGTCTCAGTACCCCTGCTATAAATGTCCTTCCTCCTCCAGAGCCTATAGAGGTGCTCATAGGAAGAGATCCTGGGAAGGGGATCTTGGGAGGGGGCGGGGTGTGTACCTCAAGAACAGGGTTGGACTGCAGCAGCCGGTCCCGGATCGTGCTCATGTGGTCAGTGACAGGACAGGTAGTGGCGTAGTACTGGAGGATCTTCTTGGAGGCCTCGGTCTTCCCTGCTCCGCTCTCCCCAGAGATCAGGATACACTGGTCCCTCCTCTCAGTCCGCATGGCCCGGTATGTGTTGTCTGACACCGCATAGCTACAGGATAGAGAAAGAGGGGTGGGATACAAACATGATGTCAGCTAGTGATTGGGCTCATACTGGTGTATTCACATACAGTGGATCACCATCTGATAGTAAACATACACTACATCCTGTAAATGTAATGTTCCAGAGCACATTCACATATACACACACTCATTCTGGTCCTGCTGGGTCAGAGAAAGGTTAAGGATCAGGGGTCAGAGGGTGACTTACATGTGGGGTGATATCTCGTAGAAGCTGACCCCTCGGTAGCGCTCCATGTGTGCCTTGGAGTAGATCTCCAGGTCCTTGTATGGGTTCACTGATACCAAGACTGACCCTATGTAGGTCTGACAGGGAGACAAGACCCGCACACTGCAGTCACCAACCCCTCTAATACCCCACAAAAACACTGATATAAAAAAATCTACCAATAGCAAACATTATGTTAAAGCTACAGATGTAGGATCTTCATTTCAGCCGGATTGCTACAGCTGTCACGTCCTGACCATTGAGTGCTCTTATTTTCTATGGTAGAGTAGGTCAGGGCGTGACTGGGGGGTTTATTCTAGTTTAATTGTTCTATGTTGTTTGGGTCTAGTTTCTGTTTCTCTATGTTGGGGTTTTTGAATGATCCCCAATTAGAGGCAGCTGGTCACCGTTTTCTCTAATTTGGGATCATATTTAATCATATTTAGTTGTTTTTCCCACCTTTGTTTTGTGGGAGATTATTTTGAGTTAGTGCATGTAGCACCTCTTCGTCACAGTATGTTGTTTTGTTTATAGTTTATTGTATGTCTTGCATAGTTTCACATTATAATAAGATATGTGGAATGATATTCACGCTGCGCCTTGGTCCGTTCCTACACACAATCATGACAACAGCAGGGAAATGATCATGCAGCAACAGGAAATGTGAATCTTTCTGTGGATTATAATGATTGGACATTTTTTGTAGGGTACAACGCAAATCAAGTCAAACATTATGTTAAAGCTACAGATGTAGGATCTTAATTTCAGCCGGAAAACTATCCTGCGGCAACAGGAAATGTGAATTATTCTGTGGATTATAATTATTGGACATTTTTTGTAGCGTACAAGGCAAATCAAGTTGAAAAAATGTAAGTGGAAAATACAAACTTTAGAAGCCTTTTTAAACCTCGAATCCACTACAAGTTTGCATTCCTGCAGTGCAGGAAAATTCTCAGCAACAAAAGAGTGATCCCATTGAGATCCTACATCTGTATGCAGTCATTTTTATGATAAGATTTCCATATAGCCTATATGATATGATTCTTTACATAGATGAGTTTCTCTCCAAAGCGTCGGCGCAGGTTCTCAATGAAGGCCGCCTCGCTAGTGTAGTTCTCCAACAGCACAAAGTCCTGCACCCCCACCCTGTCCCGGGCTGTCAGAGTACTCTCCATAACTCTATGAACTCTGCCCTCACCTCCCACCTCCTATAGAGAGAGAGAGAAAGGGAGGGGGATAGAAGGGGAAGACATCATTGCCTGCCGCTCTTTCCCAGATACATAGAATCCCAAATAATATAATATAATAATAATAATAAATGCAATTTAGCAGACGCTTTTATCCAAATTGAATCCCACCACCATGCACTTCAACTAGACCTGAACATTTTTTATTTTTTTTTATCCCATTTTCTCCCCAATTTTGTGACATCCAATTGGTAGTTACGAACTTGTCTCATTGCTGCAACCCAACGGGATCAGGAGAGGCGAAGATTGAGATATGCATCCTCCAAAACATGATCCGTCAAGCCGAGCTGCTTCTTAACACACTCTCTTAAAGGTGCAATATGCAGAAATCTCTCCGCCATTTCCTGGTTGCTAAAATTCTAATATTTTGTCTAATTTCAGTGTATGTGACAAAACAAGCATTCAGAGTGTAAAGAATCATTGTACCATCTAAACCGCTGTGAAATATATTTTCAATAACCAAGAATATTGTATTTTCAGCTGTTTGAAGTTGGTGTACAAAACCAAAAGTTAAAGACGCAAAAACGAGACTTAAGCATGGGAAGCATAGAAATAGAGCACATAGAACAGATCTACCACTTCTTAGACTTGCGTTCAATGAGAATGGCATATCTCTAACTCACATTTCTATGTGAATTTTGGCAGATTTGGTGACATATTGCAGCTTTAACCCAGAAGTCAGCCGAACCAATGTGTCGGACCAACCACCGTCCGACTGACGACCGAGTCAGCTTGCAGGCGCCTGGCCTGCCACAAGGAGTTATTAGAGAGAGATGAGCCAAGGAAAGCCCTGCCGGCAAAACCCTCCCCTAACCCGGATGGTGCTGGCCAATTGTGCACCGCCTTTTGGGGCTCCTGGTCACAGATGGCTGAGATCGAATTCCAGGCTGTAGTGGCGCCTCAAGCATTAGACTGCTGCCCACTCAGGAGGCCGACCTGAAATAATTTGATAGGTATAAGCAATATGTTAAAATCCTCACCTTGCCCTTTGATAGGCTAGGAGGAATTCCTCATATCACTTACACCAATCCAAACATCTTAGATCTACACAAGTGCATGGAGGGTAGGGCAGAGGGTCGAGTTGGGATTGGGCGTATACTGACAACACCACAGCACTGCAAATAAACACCTCCACAAGAGGCTTGTCAGGAACAACCATATCAACCAGAGGAAAGCACACACAGGACGTTCAGACATGCAGAACATAAATCAAACAATGAAGCCATTTCAATAATCCTTAATATAAACAGTGTCTCTAAGATCCTCTATTGTGTGATTGTGAGATAGCGTATTGGGATGTATATACAGTAAATACAGGCTTTAGCGCCAGTCAGGTTCTGACCAATGCTGCTAAAGAAGTGTGTGTACATGTAAACCCTGGTATTCTGACGACAAACAGAGCACAGACAAGAAATAATACCCAGAGAAGTTCACCGACATGTTAATCCGAAAATATCAGAAGAGAAGAGACAAAAAATATACCTACCGTGAATTGGTGTGTGCATTATCCAGTTACGACTACTATTATCCACCAGTACAGAACAGAAATGTCAAGGCTATGTCCTGCATTCCAGCACCGTTCTACTACAACCAATCACCCTCTAGTCTGTTTGATCACTCACTGTATCAGGTGTAATCATTTGAAGTGCGTAAGCAAACCCCCTAACACACACACACACACACACACACACACACACACACACACACACCAAGACACACTGGGAGAGGAACAATGGGGTCAGGGGCTTTGGGAACACACAGTCCTCTCAGGGGTGTCGTTAGGGGTTGGTTAATGTCACTAACTGGTCGTTATCTCTGAACGCTTAATGGTGGAAAATCCTTGAAACAACACAAGGACAACAGTGGAGTGAAGCCAAGAACTATGAGCATGGGAAAGCCAGGAGACACTTCCACTCTGCACTCCTACCCAGCCCCCCTCTACCTCAGAGTATTGTTCTCGCAGGTGGCCTTCCTGCAGAAAGTAAAACACACAGAGGAATCCCCTCACACACACACACACACACACACACACACACACACACACACACACACACACACACACACACGCGTGCATGCACGTATAGTGATTTTCTCGAAGGTATTTTAGGCTTAGGGTCAGGTCTTCAAGGATCTCCACTGAATGCGTCTTTTGTGTGTTTGGCTGTTTGTGTGTTTCTCTAAAATGCTGCCTCATCCTCTACGGGATCGGTGTCCCCCCACGGGACGGTTAAGCTAACGTAGGCTAATGTGATTAGTATGAGTTTGGATGTAACAAGAACATTTCTGAGGACATAGAAATATCTGAAATGTGCAGAAAGCTTCCATTTTTGTTAAATCTAACTACATTGTCCAATGTACAGTAGCTATTACAGTGAAAGAATACTATGCTATTGTTTGAGGAGAGTGCACAGCTATGAACTCGAAAATGTATTAATAAAACAATTAGACACATTTGGGCAGTCTTGATAGAACATTTTGAACAGAAATGCAATGGTTCATTGAATCAGTCTAAAACTTTGCACATACACTGCTGCCATCTAGTGGTCAAAGTCTAAATTGTGGCTAACCTGGAACAGTACGTTAAGACCTTTCTCTTGCATTTCAAAGATGATGGGACAAAACAATGATATTTTACCAGATCTAATGTGTTATATTCTCCTACATTAATTTCACATTTCCACAAACTTCAAAGTGTTTCCTTTCAAATGGCATCAAGAATATGCATATCCTTGCTTCCGGTCCTGAGCTACAGGCAGTTAGAGGTGGGTACGTCATTTTAGGCGAAAACTGAAAAAAAGATCCTTAAGAGGTTGGGTTGTAAGTGGACTCTCAAGTAGTGTAGGCCTAGTTACTGTGGCCCCGTGAACAGGGTCCTGTGGCCCTTAGAAGAGATGAGTGTTCTATATAATATGAGAAAAGCACAAGCCTCTGTGTAGAGTATCAATCGGCCCTGTGGGTAATGAAGTTTGGTGGACCTGTGAGGATGTACAGTTGAAGTCGGAAGTTTACATACACTTAGGTTGGAGTCATTAAAACTCGTTTTTCAACCACTCCACAATTTCTTGTTAACAAACTATAGTTTTGGCAAAACGGTTAGGACATCTACTTTGTGCATGACACAAGTAATTTTTCCAACAATTGTTTACAGACAGATTATTTCACTTATAATTCACTGTATCACAATTCCAGTGGGTCAGAAGTTTACATACACTAAGTTGACTGTGCCTTTAAACAGCTTGGAAAATTCCCGAAAATGACGTCATGGCTTTAGAAGCTTCTGATAGGCTAATTGACATCATTTGAGTCAATTGGAGGTGTACCTGTGGATGTATTTCAAGGTCTACCTTCAAACTCAGTGCCTCTTTGCTTGACATAATGGGAAAATCAAAAGAAATCAGCCAAGACCTCAGAAAAAAATTGGAGACCTCCACAAATCTGGTTCATCCTTTGGAGCAATTTCCAAACACCTGAAGGTACCACGTTCATCTGTACAAACAATAGTACGCAAATATAAACACCATGGGACCACACAGCCGTCATACCGCTCAGGAAGGAGATGCGTTCTGTCTCCTAGAGATGAACGTACTTTGGTGCAAAAAGTGCAAATCATTCCCAGAACAACAGCAAAGGACCTTGTAAAGATGCTGGAGGAAACAAGTACAAAATATCTATATCCACAGTAAAACGAGTCCTATATCAACATAACCTGAAAGGCCGCTCAGCAAGGAAGAAGCCACTGCTCCAAAACCACCATAAAAAGCCAGACTACGGTTTGCAACTGCACATGGGGACAAAGATCGTACTTTTTGGAGAAATGTCCTCTGGTTTGATGAAACAAAAATAGAACTGTTTGGCCATAATGACCATCGTTATGTTTGGAGGAAAAAGGGGGAGGCTTGCAAGCCGAAGAACACCATCCCAACCATGAAGCACGGGGGTGGCAGCATCATATTGTGGGGGTGCTTTGCTGCAGGAGGGACTGGTGCACTTCACAAAATAGATGGCCACATGAGGAACGAAAATTATGTGGATATATTGAAGCAATATCTCAAGACATCAGTCAGGAAGTTAAAGCTTGGTCGCAAATGGGTCTTCCAAAGGACAATGATCCCAAGCATACTTCCAAAGTTGTGGCAAAATGGCTTAAGGACAACAAAGTCAAGGTATTGGAGTGGCCATCACAAAGCCCTGACCTCAATCCTTTAGAATATTTGTGGGCAGAATTGAAAAAGCGTGTGCGAGCAAGGAGGCCTACAAAACCTGACTCTTTTACACCAGCTCTGTCAGGAGGAAATGGGCCAAAATTCACCCAACTTATTGTGGGAAGCTTGTGGAAGGGTACCCAAAACGTTTGACCCAAGTTAAACAATTTGAAGGCAATGCTACCAAATACTAATTGAGTGTATGTAAACTTCTGACCCACTGGGAATGTGATGAAAGAAATAAAAGCGTAAATAAATCATTCTCCCCACTATTATTCTGACATTTCACATTCTTAAAATAAAGTGGTGATCCTAACTGACCTAACACAGGGAATTTTTACTAGGATTAAAAGTCAGGAATTGTGAAAAACTGAGTTTAAATGTATTTGGTTAAGGTGTATGTAAACGTCTGACTTCAACAGTAGGTGTTGTAGTCGTTGGTTTTGTAGTTTTGTGCGTCGCAATCTTATGGAGCAGTGAGGGCTGTGAGTGGAGTAGTCTTGAAAAACAGTGAGGATTGTGGAAGTTGTAGTCCAATAGAGCGATGAGGGCTGTTGTTGCTGCAATACTGTACTATGTAGGGTGCGTTCGTATAACTGATGAATTTACGAACGCTCAACACCCATTGAATATGGCCGGTATCATTAAACGTTGGCAAAAAAGCGTAATTGAATTGTTGCCAGCAGCACAGTTACAGTCACAAACCCTCTGGATAACATGAAAACAGCCTAACCAGCTCTCCTAGGGCAAATAAAATGGTCAGAGTGAGTTGTTCTGTCATTTATGTCTGGAAGTAGCTAGCCAGTTAGCTAACTTTAGCCAGTTGACTTGGGTGCTTGACTGCCGCTGTGAGGTCAGAATGCTCGGATCAACCCTACTCCTCGGCCAGAGCTTCCAGTGTGCGCTCTGAACACTCAGAGAGCGAAACACTCTGAATTTACGAACGGACAATCTGACAACGCTCTGAATTTACGAACGCCCAGAGCACACCAGCGAGAATTTACAAACGCACCCGTAGTAGTGAGGGATGTGAGTGTTTTAGTCCTATTTTGATTTGATTTATTAGGATCCAACGGCGACAGCTAGTCTTACTGGGGTCCAACACATAATGAAAAATACATTACAGACAGAATACTTCATAAATAATTAACATACATTTAAAAACATTAGCATGTAGTGTGTGTGTGTGTGTGTGTGTGTGTGCATCTATCAGTTACACATACTGTACATGTCGGTACATACACACAACAAGTAGGTGAGGGTTGAGGGTTATGTAGTCCTATGGAGCCAAGAGGGTTGTGGTGCATCTATGAGAGGCAGCAGGGAGGCTTCAGCGGGACTTGGCTCTGGGCCCCTTAAGTCAGCAGCGCTGGGCTGATTCCCCTCAGTCTCTTCCTTATAAGGTGCCCCTCTGCTCCGTCCCCAGACATACCTACTATGGGTGGACACACACCAGCTCCACAGCTGTCTCTCCAGCATGGATGTGCTAGCACTGGACAGAGTGGAAAATTACCAGCCACCAGCTACAGTATATCCCAGGAGAGCCTAGTGCCAGTCCCAGGCAATGGCATGACTCATAGGAATGGTGGGAGAACTATAGTCCAAATGTTTGTTTTACAATCCTTGTGGGGACCAAAAAATTGATTCCTATTCAAAATCCTATTTTCCCTAACCCTAAACCTAACTCTTCTTGAACTGCACTGTTGGTTATTAAGGGCTTGTAAGTAAGCATTTCACAGTGAAGTCTACACTTGTTGTATTCGGCGCATGTGACAAATAAAGTTTGATTTGATCTCTAGCATTAACCCTTAAGCCTATTTAATTGTTTTCTTTAAAAAGGCAAGTCAGTTAAGATCCAATTTTTATTTACAATGACGGCCTACACCGGCCAAACCCGGATGACACTGGGCCAATTGTGCGCCGCCCTATGGGACTCCCAATCACGTCCGGTTGTGATACAGCCTGGACTCAAACCAGGGTGTCTGTAGTGACGCCTCTAGCACTTAGATGCAGTGCCTTAGACCGCTGCGCCACTCGGGAACCCCAACCTAACCCTTATTCTAAACCTAACCCTAAAATAGCCTTTTTCCTTGTGGGGACTGATGAAATGTCCCCACTTTTTTTGCTTGTGGGGACTGATGAAATGTCCCCTCCCCCCCCACACACACACACACACGACATGTTATGAGCAGCATGTAGAGAAGGAACAAGGTTCTTACCCTGCCTCGGTACCTCATTCTGTCCTAGCTTAGTGTTGTTGATCTCCCTCTCTGGTCCTCTCTGGCGTCAGTGGTCCTCCCTCCACATCAGGAAGACTCCCTAGTTGTTCTAGTGGCTCATCTACCTCCCTCTGTCCATGTGCAATAGATCCAGGTTACAGTTACTCTCTCCTTCACACACACTACATGCTGTCTCTGTTTCTGTCAGTCTGTTTCTCTCTTCCAAACACACATACACACCCTCACACCATGCTCTCCCGCTGTTCTCTCTGTCCGTTGTGCCACCCTCTGAAGACAAAGCACACAGCGTCAAGCCTAAATAAATACCAGCAGTTCAACTTGTTTACAACTTCAGCCCTGTAGTCTCATTGACAGGTCAAGTAAACATCCTCTCCTCCATTCGTCCGCAAGTCCTTAAATCACCACTGTGAAACACAGGCTGTAACTCCGCTAACACGTCACACACTTGGACCAGAGCACCTTCCAAAAAAAGAGAGAAAAAAAGACAGAGGGAAAGTATGCTGGCTGAGCCGGGCCAAAGAAAAGAGAGTTCAAAAGGTTTGGAAAAATCTGCTAACAGCCCATGGACGTTAAGAAACATGGAACCGTTCTGAAACTCTAGAAAAAATGATAAACAAAAATCACATGACGTGGCCCGAGTGCATTTTTTCTATCCCTCCCTCCTTCCTCTTCTCTTCTCTTCTCTTCTCTTACAAGCTGAGACAGATTCATAGACGATAATAGCAATAGAACTGTCACACCAACAAGATGAATTTCATACCTAACCCTCTCATTGGCTCTCTTCCCGTCCATGGAAAAAAAACTGTGCAAACACAAGATGTATCACTCTCTTACAACAATACCAGAGCAGAAATGTCTCATTACTTAGGCTTATGTAACTACTCTGCCACTCTATCTATATATATGAAATATGTTTGTAGGGTACTGGTATATATTCACACATTTGTTCACACGTTTTGTGAGTGTGTTAGTGATATATCCACTAACCCCCTATGTACAGTATACACATAGTGGAGCAGCAGTGCACTTATTTGACAGTCTCTTTCACTCTACAGTGACCTCACCCCCTGACTTCAGTTTGAGGATGGTTAGTACTATTCTGGATCCTTGGGACGTCCTTAACCTAAACCCTAACCCCTACCCTTAATCATAACCCTTACTTAACCATAACCTTAACTATTTTAAATGTCAACTTCAATTGGGTGATGTCAGATCCCGGATAGCAGGGACCATTTGAGGACAGTGCCCCCCTACTGCTGCCTCCATATCTGTTATGATTTTCACTTACTAATACTATCATTTAAAAACCCAACACTAGAGCCCAACCAATATGTTTTTTTGGATCTGATACTGATTCCGAGTTTTTGGCGAGCAAAACTTATACCGATATATCTTCTGATAACAAAGTGTCATTTTCCCACACTGTTCTCATAAATTGTAGTGATGGGGGAAAAACTTGTCAGTATTTTTCATTCATAGCTTGTTCTCCATCTTTTACATTTATATTTTAGTCATTAGTCATTAAGCAGAAACTCTTATCCAGAGCGACTTACAGTTAGTGCATTAATTTTAAGATCACAGTCATAGTAAGTACATTTTTCCTCAATAAAGTAGCTATCAGAGCTAGCTAGTAAGAGGGAAAATAATCAAGTGTGAGTGTTAATCTACAAAAGGCTTTATTTCTATTGATGCTGCAAATGGACAAGAGATAGCCATGAGAAAACTAGTTTCGATTAATCATGGGAATATAACTGCTGAAAATAAATTGGCTCCCTGTTTAAAAAGAAGATGGAGAACAAGCTATGAAGGAGAAATACTGGTGTTTTGGGGCAGCAAACTAGCACCAAAATAATATTGCGATATTTTCAAAACGATATGATACAATATGATACATCGTCAAACATAATATCCCGATATGTAACTGTATCGATTTTTCCCCCATCACAATACATATACTGTAGAATCATGAGAATCGCAATACATACCGCTTCGGCACCTAAGTATCACAATAATATCGTATCGTGAGGTCCCTGGCAATTCCCAGCCCTAATAAATTGCCATCCAAAAGAGCTATTGTCCAAGAAATATGCTTCAAATGATGATTCCTTACATTGTGATAATGACATCATTAGAAAAGTGTTTGGATAAGCATGTGATTACCTTTTTCATCCTATTTATTGAATATTGGTTATCGGTGGAATTATTGTCCGATACGATATATCGGTAAAAGACCTATATCAGCAGTGAACGGATATAGGCTAATCGGTCGGGCTCTACCCAACACCCCCCAACCTCCCTCTCTCTCTACCCAACACCCCCCAACCTCCCTCTCTCTGTACCCAACACCCCCAACCTCCCTCTCTCTCTACCCAACACCCCCCATCTTCCCTCTCTCTCTACCCAACACACCCCAACTGCCCTCTCTCTCTACCCAACACCCCCAACTTCCCTCTCTCTCTACCCAACACCCCCCAACTTCCCTCTCTCTCTACCCAACACCCCCCAACTGCCCTCTCTCTACCCAACACCCCCCAACTGCCCTCTCTCTCTACCCAACACCCCCCAACTTCCCTCTCTCTCTACCCAACACCCCCAAACTGCCCTCTCTCTCTACCCAACACCCCCAACCTCCCTCTCTCTCTACCCAACACCCCCCAACTTCCCTCTCTCTCTACTCAACACCCCCCAACTGCCCTCTCTCTCTACCCAACACCCCCCAACTGCCCTCTCTCTCTACCCAACACCCCCCAACCTCCCTCTCTCTCTACCCAACACCCCCCATTCTCCCTCTCTCTCTACCCAACACCCCCCAACTTCCCTCTCTCCCTACCCAACACCCCCCAACCTCCCTCTCTCTCTTGCCAACATCATCAGATATCCAGCCTTGTGGAATTTGAATAATGTATTCCAGATGGAGCCTCTCTCTCTCTCTCTCTCTGTTCCCCTCTGAACAGGGTCACTTAAGGGTGGTGTGCAGAACTGTGAGAGATATCTCTCCACCCCATCCTAAGGGACCCACAGTGCATGATATCTCTCCACCCCTTTTTCACCCAATAACAATCAAGAACGATGCTTTTAAACACTTTTTAAAATAACAGAATAGTGCCTAAATAACTTTATGATCTTTATGTTCAGTCCTTCTCCTAGTAGCATAGTCCGCCAACCGCCTGACTGTAACTTGTGAAATGACAGATAATTACATGACCAACTCAAAAACAGCAACATTGTGCATGATACTGTAGCTCTATATCCAACAAATACACATGTTGATAAAAGCTACATGAAACAGCATTGATAGGCTTTAGGCCTATAGTCTGTTACACTACAACAGCAGGACATGCTCTTTCCCCTCATTGTGTTTTTATTGCCGTTTTCCATCACTGGCATGCTGAACCATGGAGGAATGATAATGATCATTTGGGGCGGGGAAGACTGAGCAAGACCAGAGGGGATTATCCCACTGGATGTCATTCTCTCTCTCTCTCACACACACACACACACACGCGCGCACGCACACACACACACACACACACACACACACACACACACACACACACACACACACACACACACACACACACACACACACACACACACACACACACACACACATTACTATGTACGTACATACGCAGGTATTCACTCACACACATGCACACATTTTATACATAAAATATTAATAGGAAGACCAGACGGACATCAGTGCTACATCAGTTACACAAACACAAGTACACACACACAATGGATGTGTGGTGAGAGCGTAAAAGAGGTAGACTAATGAGTATCAGGTATAATCCCTGGCACAGAGCAGTAAGCTCATCTTTATCTCTACATGCCAACTCTTACTAGACATCTTTCCCTTTCTCTCAGCCTTTATTCTGCCACTCCTACTCGCCTTCACCCAGTTTGTTAATGTATTATACAGCACTGACGCTTAAACAGTGTTCTGTGAGAGAAGTGGTTTGTCCAGAAAAAAAGGTTATAGGTGCATTAGAAAGGAGGTCATTGTGAGGTTGTGTAAACAGCAAAAATGATAATTTTGCTACTATGTCTGTGGCTCTGTCTAGTCTATGAGTCTACAGTATCACACACCTTCTACTGCTCGCTGTCCATCTGTGTTGGATTCCCACAGCCCCCATCTGCTCCCTCTCCCTTTAATCCCACTCCTTACCTCCACTCAGCCTAAGGCACCATCTCCCTGACAAAACAATAGAGCTGTTCCTCTGAAGCCCCACCCACTCCCTACAAAAGCCTATTTCCTGGAGTGTCATTCACTCCCCCTGTCCGTGGGATTGTCCTCCAGAGACACTCAGTGCAACACTTGCTATGTGTGCTTCCATCTGACTTATGTAGAGATTTAGCTTAAACCACACAAACTCATATGGAGGTGAGTGACTACAGGCATTGTCAGGTTGAGGTTTCAGGAAACTACCATGGTTTGCCTTAAAATAGGAAGTGGCAGAGAGGAGAGGAGGAAGTGAGCTCAGATCCGGCACCGGTGCATAGATAGAAACTCCCGAGTGGCGCAGCGGTCTAAGGCACTGCATCTCAGTGCTAGAGGCGTCACTACAGACCCTGATTCGATCCCGGGCTGTATCACAACCGTCTGTGATCGGTTGTGCCCATAGGGTGGGGCACAATTGGCCCAGCATCGTCCGGATTAGGGGAGGGTTTGGCTGGGGTATGCCGTCTTAACTGACTTGCCTAGTTAAATAAAGGTTAAATAAATAAAAAAGACACTGTGCGGTATGTCTAAAAATAGGACATGGCTCATGCAAACACAAGCAACAAGCAAAACAACAACAACAGATGCACTGTAGGCCTACAGTAAACAAGCAACTGAGTGACTCTATGCACATGTGTATATTTGAACGGCAGTTTAATAACTTTAGTTTAAGCAACAAAGTGCATGGTCAAATTTAATAAGCTATTAAGAAACTGGATCATTCTGCAGGGAGCTTGATCTTGGCAATACAGTTGCATGTTTGGACATTCCGCAGCTGACAGAAATACGTCAGATAATGTTCCCTCATGCACCACACAAAGAAAAAACATCATATCACCTTCCAGTGAGGAGGGAGGCTCATTCCGAGGTCAAGCTGGTCTAACAGAGGAGGCAAACACAGTCCACACCCAGCTGGTTACACACAGAGATCACAGACCACCACATACCTCCTCCATGTCGTTAAGGCTTGAAGGGACATTGGAATGAAATGTTTAAATGTTAGCTCATAACAAGTTATAAGTGGTTAATAGGAGAAAGGGGTTACGGCAAGTTATAAGTAGTTAATAGGAAGGGGTGGGGAGAGTTACAAAGTCATCACATACTTTCAATGTTGTGTGTAAACAATTGACCATCTGCTGAAGACAGAGGACAGAACTAAAGTTTACAGCAGAGACAACAGTTTAGAATCAAGTCTACATAAGGCTATCTAACAATGATGGTAGCAATATTCTGCTCCATTGCATAACTCTTGTTCCTCACCTGTCAAAACTATAACCTAGGCATGATTACAAAACGTAACACACTGTGAAATTGTCTATAAATTCAATATTTGCTTGAAATAACCCAACATTTTTGGGCCAGCAGGAGAATATAGCAGTTTGGTTAGATACATTTTTATTCTTGCAAATAAATACAATGTTGTATTCAATACATAAGACAAAAGTGCTTAACCTATTGGCTAAATTATACAAGTTGCAAAGTAAAAACAAGAGCGAAAGTGTGTTAGTTTTACAATGTTTAATTAGTAGGTTGTTTCAATACATTTTGAGTGTGATTTTAATGATAAGAATTTTGCCTACAAATAATTAATAATACAGTGCCTTCAGAAAATATTCACACCCCTGGACATTTTCCACATTTTGTTGCGTTGCAGCCTGAAAATAAAATGTAGATTTTTGGTCACTGGTCTACACACAATACCCCATAATGTCAAAGTTTAACTATGTTTTTCACATTTTATAGAAATGTATAAAACATGAAAAGCTGTAATGTCTTGAGTCAATAAGTATTCAACCCCTTTGTTATGGCAAGCCTAAATAAGTTCAGGAGTAATTGTGTTCTTAAGTCACATAATAAGTTGCATGGTCTCACTGTGTCCAGTAATAGATTGTAGCATGATTTTTGAATGACTACCTCATCTCTGTACCCCACACAGACAATTATCTGTAAGGTCCCTCAGTCGAGCATTGAATTTCAAACACAGATTCAACCACAAAGACCTGGAAGGTTTTCCAATGCCTTGCAAAGAAGGATACCGATTGGTAGATGGTTCAAAATAATCCCTTTTAGCATGGTAAAGTTATTAATTACACTTTGGATGGTGTAACAATACACCCAGTCACTACAAAGATACAGGCGTCCTTCCTTATTCAGTTGTCGGAGAGGAAGGAAACTGCTCAGGGATTTCACCATGAGACCAATGGTGACTTTAAAACAGTTACAGAGTTTAATGGCTGTGATAGGAGAAAACTGACAATGGATCAACAACATTGGAGTTACTCCACAACATTAACCTAATTGACTGAGTGAAAAGAAGGAAGCCTGTACAGAATAAAAATATTCCAAAACATGCATCCTGTTTGCAACAAGGCACTAAAGTATTCATGTAAAACATGTGGCAAAGCAATACACTTTTTTTCCTTTATAAAATGTCTGGGGCAAATCCAATACAACACATTACTGAGTACCACTCTCCATATTTTCAAGCATAGTCGTGGCTGCATCATGTTATAGGTATGCTTGTAATTGTTAAGGACTGGGGAGTTTTTCAGGATAAAAAATTAACGGAATGGAGCTAAGCACAGGCAAAATCCTAGAGGAAAACCTGGTTCAGTCTGCTTTCCACCAGACACTGGAAGATGAATTCCCATTTCAGCAGGACAGTAACCTAAAACACAAGGCAGAATCTACACTGGAGTTGCTTACCAAGAAGATAGTGAATGTTCCGGACTTAAATCTACTTGAAAATCTATGGCAAGACCTGAAATGACCAAAAAACTATTTGACAGAGTTTGAATAATTTTGAAATGTTGCACAATCCAGGTGGAAAGAGACTTACCCAGAAAGACTCACAGCTATTATCTCTGCCAAATGTTTTTCTAGAAATTATTGACACAGGTGTAAATTTATTTTTCAATAAATTTGCAAACATTTCTGAAAACATGTTTTTACTTTGTGATTATGGGGTATTGTGTGTTGATGGGTGAGAAAATTATATTTATTCCTTTTTGAATTCAGGCTGTAACACAAAACGTACAATAAGGGATATGAATACTTTCTGAAGACACTGTAAATGTTCCACAATGTAACAATTCTGAAGCCTATGCAATACAAGCTTGGACCGATAAAGGGTAATTGTGTTGACCATTATTATAAAGCTATCAAACGTTGCACTCAGCTAGCTATAAAACACCATAGCCAGCTAGACCTGATAGTCCAGAGGGCAGGTGAAATAATTGTTCCATTTTATGATACAAGTATCAAACCTGGTACACTAATACTAAATACCTTAAGGAACATTTTAAAGATTGGAGGCAGCCTGGGAAGACTGTCAGTTAATCAGGGTGGCCATTTTTATAAAATGGCTGCCATTCAAATTTCCTGTTAGTTATCTACCCACTAAATAAACCCCACAGATAATATGGACAATAATTCAGAGGTCATCACAGCTACGTGAAAATGTTTTGGAATTTGTGATAGAGCCATCCAATTCACACAGCAAGGGCATGTCTAAATAAGTATTTTTGGCTATAGTGCGATTGCAGATTTTGTCCATTACCCTCCTGGCAGTGATTTCCAATATGGCCATTGGAAAATAGGCTAAGAGACCCAAGATAGATAATTGGTTGGATAGATGTCACTAGGGGCTCCGGTCAGAGAGCAATCAGAGAACAGACACGGTGCCAAAGTTCACATATTTACTAAGGACTTGTGGTTGGACATGGTAAAGTTGGATTTGTGTGTGGTTCTGCAACAAAGAAGATACATTATAATCAGGTTGCATAACGGAAATGGTAAAGGTGATAAGGATGATACATCTCAAGTAATGAAAATAAGGAAATTACATGACATCTTAATGTTATGACAACTAAACTATAAATGGAAAATAGGAAATAAATGTACTCTTAACTGTGATGCACACAACTGGATATAAACTGAGGAATGGCTTGGCAAGATTTAAATACAAACTAAAGGTTATCAGAGCAGTCTTGATAATTAGTAACAAATGTGTGGCATTGAGAGAGTCAACAGGTGAAATCAACTTGGTTGATAAAGTTCATATCAGTAGTATGCTGCTCCACTCTTGAGGGCTCCACTCTACAGCCCAATGATAGCTTAAAATGTTTGAGGGGGTCTGGAAAATTGCCTAAAGATGCCATACCCTTCACATTTTTTGTAGAAAAGTGGTGAAAATATGTGCCAATTTACTGTTTATTGTCAATGTTTAGAAACGTGACAGGAAACCTGCCCTGTACATGTCACTTTAGGTGAAATACAATACCAGGAGGTAGCAGGTAACAGGTAAACAGGTAACCCATTATTAAACAGGTAACCTCATCAGTAAAAATGTTGTCCAGACTAAAGCATGTCGTCAAACTAAAAACAGTTGCTTAGCAACCGGATACCATCATCAAAGATTTTTATAACTAAACCAAGATAGACCACAACCTGCCATTTCAAATGGGAACAAATGAGCCATAGTGGGCAGAACAAGCAAGGAGGTGGGAAGAGCCAAGCACAAGCTAGCGAGATCCTATTGGCGCATTCTAGCATTAATTTGCATATTTCTGTTAGGGGACGCCTACTCTGTAAAGTGCGGTGTGCAATAGCTCAATTCGCCTTTGTACGCCTTCTAAACAACACATTTTTTTTTTTTACTTTGGCAAATGGTAGTTTACAAAAAAGCATACAAAAAAACTTAGTCCACTCTGTTCATAACAGATTATAGTTTTGGGAACAGAAAACTGAATTAAGATCAAATGTTTAATCGATGAGTAAATTCGCAGCATGTGGACCAAAATCCATTTTGTTCCATCGTCTCCCACTGCCGGCCACTGGGCGTCCTCTCACTACCATATTTGGTAGTGAGTGGAAATGTCAACCGGATGCTTCACATTTATACATCCGGTGGAATATCTGTCTCATTGTTCTATCTGGGCCATGTTCTGTGGAGAAAAAAATTGATAGTTCAAATATTTGCATAATCGTTGTGATTGGAGGATATCTGTGAAGGTGATCAAATCAGGATCAAATCTTCTGTTCTTCTAGAGTTTATTAATGATAGAATGTTCATATTTGAAGATGACAGAAAGGCCCATCCCTTTGGCACATGGAGTACAGGGAGTGGACTAACTAAAGAGACTTGTACCCAGGCTAGTATTATTGTACCAAGTTTGATACTTGTATCATAAAGTGGAATTTATCGGTATCTATCGGGTTTTTATCCGCTGGATTATGACGAGGTCCTCCTTGGAGTAGCCTGTTGCCTTCACTATAAATGTAATATTTCATCTAATTGAAGAAATGCTGGAATTAAATCTTACCTTGAAGTTGTATCTTTAGTTAATGTTCCCGTTATTTATGAAAAGCATTCACGAGCTCCGTAATCCTCTCAAACTAGCTACCGCATTAGAAAAGTGGCAGACGAACTGTAACCATGGTGTCCTGTCCTCTCGTTCCAATGCTTCTATTGCCTCCCCGTGCGCAAATAGTTTTGGAAGTACGTCATCAATTATCAAATATATAATTTTGGTGTGGTGTGTGCAGCACTGAAGGAATTTAAAATCTATATATTGCATATATTCGACCTGTCTTCAAACTAAATTGTTACTTCCATTGTAGTAGCACTGGCCCCATGCATATAGACTTGTAAAAACTTATTTACAAATAGGCCTACAAGTACACAACAGTAGGCTACACCAGGGGGCAGCAATAGCCTATATAATATAATCACAATAAGAGAAAACCCCAAGATGCGTACATTGTAGAGAGAGATAGGCTTACATTGCAGAAAATAATAACTTAATGACAAAGCATTTTTATTTGGATAGGAAATATTATTTTTAGGCAATGTTAAAATGTAGGCCTATTGTTTCACTTTCAGATATAACTCTGGTATGAGTGGTTTGCTGTGTGTTGGATTCAATGTATTGGACTATAGAGAAAGGTTGTTAAGGTAATTGTATCATTTTGACGAAATCATCAGTTGAAGTATTCATGTCAAATGTGTGTGTGTGCAGGATGGGTGACTTTTATAGTTTCCTATGAGGCATGAAAGTTCCGGGGGACTCTAAGAAAGATGGAGAAGGTGCAAAAGTGTAGGTTAAATCAAGATAGTGTCGTTTACCTGTAATCAAGCTATTGTGAGCAGCAGTGCTGATCCTTATCACATGAAGAGTTCAGGAAGAGTTATTTTCTTTCCTGCATTAGATTGATGATAGTGTGCTTCCACACATGAGGGATGAGCAGCTGCGCACCTACCTACCATCCTATGAGGATGGCCTTGCCATTCTCACATACTGCAGGCAGAAGACAAAATGCCCTTTGAAATGAAAAGCAAAACTGTTTGACAGAGCCATCAGTCAAACAGAGCTATCAATCAACAGATCAGTCAACAGATCAATCAACAGATCAATCGCCACAGGAAGAGGGCTCATGTGGGGAGACAAAATCAAGAAATGCTCTGCAGAACAACAGAAAAATGTAAGTGGGGTGGATTATGTATCAGAGGAAGAAGAAAACTTTTGTGCAAGTCATTGCCAGGTGAGGTGGGGGGACCCGCAAATGTGATGTCCCCAAGGACTGTAGAAAAAAATAACTAAAAGAAATGGCAGAGAATTTATATTTTCCAAATGGAGAACATTATCACGGAAAAATGTAAGACTTCGATGTGGATCTGACTGATACAAAGAGCATTCAAATGTACAAAAAATATCAAATCACAAAGGGTAATATAATGAGGTTCTACCTGACAACAAAAGTATGTGAAGTGCCAAATTAAACTAATGAAAGAGAAGAAGCAAATGTTGCTGCTGATGACAATGAAACACCCTACCACCAATGCAGCAAAGAGTAGAAACCTAGTTGTCCATTGAGAACAAAGTACTTAAGGAACTGATCCACCATTTCTGTGATGACACCACTTGAAGCTGATGTTCAGATCAAACTCAGTCTTCCTGATGGAAAGTACGAACAGGCCACTGATGAGGGCGGAGTTCTGAGGGACTGTTTATCTGAGTTCTGGGAGTTTTACAACCAGTGTACCATGGGTAGTACATTCAAGGTGCCATTTCATCGATACGACTTTGGGGAAAAGGAGTGGCAAAGTGTAGGCCGCATTATTGCAGTAGGATGGAAAAAGGAGCAACACCTACTTTTGAAAATGGCTCCAACAATATTGGAACAAACAGCTTTTGGATAACTTCTTGAAGTACATAACCGAAAAGGAGCACTTGACCTTAGAGGCCTGTCGGTCGGATTTCAGCAGTGTAGATCCAGAGGCGTTGACAGAAATCCTGGATATTCACAGCTGTCAAAAGAAGGCAAAAGCAGACAACCTGGAAGAGGAGTTGCACAAAACTCTGATTCAAGAGCCAGCATACATCATACAGCAGTTGGCTACTACACTCTATCCACTGAAACAGGAGATGACAGGGATCTTTGGTGCTTAGGAAGACCTACAGCCAACGGGAAGATAAGTGCAGAATTCCATGTTTTTCCCAACTACCATGACACACAGGAAAGGGCATCCAACGATATACAGTTCATTCAGATTATGGATTAAATAAAAAATTTTCCTCAATGTACACCCAATACCCCATAATGACAAAGCGGAAACAATTTTTGAAATGTTTGTGAATTTATTAAAATTAAAAAACATAAATACCTTTTTTACATTGGTATTCAGGCCCTTTGCTATGAGACTCAAAATTGAGCTCAGGTGCATCCTGTTTCCGTTGATCATCCTTGAGATGTTTCTGGTAAATTCAATTGATTGGACATGATTTGGAAAGTCATAGACCTGTCTATATAAGGTACCACAGTTGACAGTGCATGTCAGAGCAAAAACAAAGAAAGTAGGTTGAAGGAATTGTCCGTAGAGCTCAGAGACATGATTATGTCGAGGCACAGATCTGGGGAAGGGTACCAAAATTTTTTTTAAATGGAAGAAGTTTGGAACCATCAAGATCCTTCCTAGAGCTGTTCGCTTGGCCAAACTGAGCAATCAGGGGAGAAGGGCCCTGGTCAGGTAGGTGACCAAGAACCTGATGGTCACTCTGACAGAGCTCCAGTTTGCCAAAAGGCACATAAAAGACTCTCAGATCATGAGAAACATGATTCTCTGGTCTGATGAAACCAAGACTGAACTCTTTGGCCTGTATCCCAAGTGTCACGTCTGGAGGAAACCTGGCAACATCCCTACGGTGAAGCATGGTGGTGACAGCATCATACTGTGGGCATGTTTTTCAGCGGAAGGGACTGGGAGACTAGTCAGGATCGAGGGAAAGATGAACAGAGCAAAGTACAGAGAGATCCTTGATGAAAACCTGCTCCAGAGCGCTCATCACTTCAGACTGAGGCGAAAGTTCACCTTCCAACTGGACAACGACCCTAAGCACACAGCCAAGACAACATAGGAGTGGCTTCGGGACAAGTCTTGAACCCGATCGAACATGTCTAGAGAGACCTGAAAATAGCTGTGCAGCAACGCTCCCCATCCAACCTGACAGAGCTTGAGAGGATCTGCAGAGAAGAATGTGAGAAACTCCCGAAGTACAGGTGTGCCAAGCTTGTAGCGTCATACCCAAGAGGAGTTGAGGCTGTAATCACTGCCAAAGGTGCTTCAACAAAGTACTGAGCAAAGGGTCAGAATACCTATGTAAATGTGATATTTCAGTTTTTTATTTTTTATACATTTACAAAAACATCAAAAAATCTGTTTTTGCTCTGTCATTATGGTGTATTGTGTGTAGATTGATGAGGGGAAAAAACAATTTAATCAATTTTACAATAACGCTGTAACATAATGTTTTGGGAAAAAAGTCAAGGGGTCTGAATACATTCCGAATGCACTGTATGATGACATATCTAAGAGAAGCAGATTCACACCGGCTGTGTCTGTTCCTCCAGTTCTGCACAGGATCTGATCTGTTGTTGGGGAAGAGAATCGCAGTCAGCTTTACAGAGATCCAAGGCCTCCAGCAAAGACCACTAGTGCATATCTGCAGTTCTGTTCCAAAGTTGTCATTATAAACTGGGTGGTTTGAGCCCTGAATGTTGATTGGCTGACAGCCGTGGTATATCAGACTGTATACGACGGGTATGACAACAAATTATTTTTACTCTAATTACGTTGGTAACCAGTTTATAATAGCAATTAGGCAGCTCGGGGGTTTGTGGTATATGGCGTTGCGTCATGCCTAACAGCCCTTAGTCGTGCTATATTGGCCATATACCACACCCCCTTGGGTCTTAATATACTATGACAACTACCCAGACATTTGATGTGAGTTGAACAAGATTCTAGAGAGCAAATAGTGGGTCATGGACATTGAGTAGTAGGGAGAGAGTGTCACACCTAGTTCTTGCCTTTGGATACATAATGTGTTCACCCGTGTTCAATGTTTGGTATTCAATGTTTGAACCAATTTGGATAATACCTCTGTTAGTACAGAGGTAGTTGTATGTTTCCTGGTCAGATTTAGATATATTATAGCCTATTCTTAAAGATTCAATAGGTACACACAGTATTGGCAGGTAGCCTAGTGGTTAGAGTGTTTGCCCAGTATGCAAAAGGTTGCTGGATCAAATCCCTGAGCTGACAAGATAGAAAGTTGTCGTTCTGCCCCTGAGCAAGGCATTAACCCACTGGACGCTGAAGACATGGATTTTGATTATAAGGGGTTGGAGTAAATGC
The DNA here is from genome assembly GCF_965601325.2 of Salmo salar. Lineage (NCBI taxonomy): Eukaryota > Metazoa > Chordata > Actinopteri > Salmoniformes > Salmonidae > Salmo > Salmo salar. The sequence continues at coordinate 56,479,959 of NC_138294.1, read as the reverse complement.
GGAAGACACATTTCAGTTGTACAACTGACTAGGTATCCCCCCATTCCTATCATTAATTTATAAGTAAAAAAATGTAATTAGCAACTGCAGATTGGCCCTTTAAGTGAGAGAAGAAGCTATAATCCTCAACAGCCAGTCCATCAAGGATCATAAGTCCATAATTTCATACATACAGATCATCAGACATTATAAGGATGTGTTCTGCCATGAGTTCAAAACAAAGGTAAAACTCATTACAAGTGTAGTCTTTAAAAGCACAGTCCTCCCGACAAGTATCAGCTTCCCTACTGTCCACAGGTTGTAAGTAGTTCTGGGCTCCGTACAGGTTGGGGAACACATACATCATTATTGGCTGACCATTGGGAGTCAGAGCGTTGTGGGATGGCCTTATTCAGTGGTTGCTCCATGCATAAACCACTTGATCCAGCTCCTCCTAGACAGAGGAAATAATGTGGGATTCCCCTGAGCTTGCGCATTAGTTGACACTGATTTGACACATAGCTGAAGAGAGGCTTAAAAAGTTGCTTACCCGGAGACAATGTTATTGATACTGTACATAAAGTTGGACATTCATAGGGTTTAAAAGGATACTCAAATTAAGTTTATTTGCACATGTACAGGAATACACACGGTACAATGACATGCTTACTAAATCAGACTACTCAACTAACTATATGAGAGATGGTATTACCTGTATTGTGTTTTGGAAACAAAACTGGATCAGAAATGTGTCTAGGAAAGTGTGTGCAAAGTGCCCATCTCCTCTAAACTGGTCAAAATGGTCCATCCAAAACGATCAACATTTGCTTCTCAGAGTGAGCCATAAACGCTCAGTTCTTTGATTTCCAGAGCTGGGCCCAAAGTGACACAGTCTGTTCCAGCGTCATCCACAGAGTGACGCAGACATTTTTGCATCTCTGCAATATGGGTATTTTCAGTTCCATGATCAAGCCTCAATCTATGGGGGCATCCGTTACTGTCACTCACAGCATCCATTAAATACCCAGCGATGATCCTAGGGTCATTGTTTGTCTTGTAGCCTTCTAGCCATATCATTTTGCGTGAAAACCAGTAAAATGGGCCACAACCATTATATTCTCAACTTCTCAGGTGGTTCCTTGCTCCCAGGTTGGCACCCTCACCATCCAGGAGGCACAGAAGTTGACTGACAGTTTCCCTGTCTGTAACTATTCAGGCCATCCAACATTTCTGGTGCATTCACCAGTAGCCATGCTGTCGACCTAATGTTTGAAGCTGCTGCTGTATGAAAGAGAGCACCTCTGCTCCTTTGGTTTTGTTTTTAACCCGCAAGAGCTGATTCCTGCTTAGAACTCTCTCTATGATCTGAAAACGTATTGTTATGTTGTGTGAATCCACGTCGGAAGTAGTCCTCAATGATATTGTCCATTGCCTATGTAAGAAATTAAGAAAATGAGGTGCTTATCAGGGCCACAAATACACCCCAACCAATCAATGTATAACAATAGACATGGGGAGTCTTGAGACATGGACAAAGTAGGTAACCCCCCGCCCCTCTAATTACACATATTATTACAATATCAGCTAAGCCACGGAAAAGATTAACCCAAATTATCATAAAAAGCAGCACAATATTATCAACTCTGTCAGATAACATATACATTTTATATTTATTGTCCTAAACAGGACATTGACACACAAACACACACACAATGTGTAGCTTAATGGACCACAGGAATGTCTTTACCTGGAAGGTTATTGCTGTGCTGATCTATGCAACATGAATAGATGGAAATCACCACACAATGCTACAAATGAAGAAACATATCCTATATCGCGAAATGTTTAGATAGTATTTCGAAAGTTTTAGGTAGTATCTCGATATTTTGAATTAGTATTTCAAAATGTTGACTTGATATATCTAAAAATCTTGAGATAATATCGACTTTAAAAATGTTTTGGGTGGTGGGAATGGCCTTCTGTAAAAACTAGACAACAACTGCTATAGGACAATATAGGGCTGAGCTTGCAGGGTTGCATCATGTGGGATTTTTGCATCTGTAATTAAAAAATTACTCAAACAGTATTTCATCACTATTGTGTTGATTGATTAATTCCAGTCAATAATTTTGGATTGATAAGGTCTAGGTAGCCTAGCCACCCAGGTTTGAATATAAACTAAATTTGATCACTTTCACATTTTCTCTTAACACAAATAAATATGCCTGATTTAGGCTATAAATACATGCCTTACCACACTACCTCTGACCAGAGAGGATCAGGGTGCATAGGCTTCTCTAACCTACCTGAAGCTGTAAAAAACCCCCAAAACAAATAACTATTATTTCACAAAAGTAATGCACTGGGCCTTTACTAGTCCTGTATTACCGGACCATAATAAATACAAATACATATGTATCTCGAAATTTCGATTTAGTATCTCGACACTTTGAGATAGTATCTCAAATGTTTATGATAGGATCTCGAAATGTTTATATAGTATCTCGACATTTTTAGTTAAGTATCTAAAAATGTAGAGTAAGTATCGACCAAAAAAGGTGGCCTTTCATAGATTAGACTAATAATCATTTGAAAAAATATTACGCATACTATGAAGCATTGGGTGAATTTAGAGTAGGACACAATATTAATAGAATAAGACAAATACATATGGCCTACTAAAGCAGGTGATGCCAATAGAGAAAGCATGAATGCAGCCTAAGTGGTCTTGACACAGAGATATACCAAAGCCAATTTAATTTATGGGAGCTTGACATATGTTGGCTAAAGTCATATTTATAACAGTGATGGCGATTACGCGTGTCGGCATGACAGCCGCGTCTCGCCTTTGTAAATACTGTACGTGCTGCAGTTGTGTGTGCGCGCCGCTGGGCGAGTCTCCTCCGCGTCTGTCTCCGTTGCTGATTTTTTTTTCAGAGAAAAGGAGAAGAGAATTAGCTCTGGGAGAAGGGCCGTCGCCATTATTGGGAAGCTGGAAAAAACCCACTTTCACACACGCCATCTCTTGTTAAATTGATTAGGACGTTACCAATATGTTGCATTAGGGCTGTTTAGAAGAAACATTGTACAGGAAGTGCAGGAAACTAGACCGGTGTCCCGTACATGATCGATCCAGTATAATGTTGCCACAACAATGGACATAATAATTCGTCAAAAGCAACGTGGTGAAGCAAGGAAAAGACGGCGAAACAAGCTTTTATACGCCTTTCATTTTTAACAAGGAGAGAAAAAGAAAAAAATATGTTTTTACCTTTGTAGTTTTATTATCACAAAAAAGACGAACAGATCAATGGAATAAAAAACATCGAGATGTAGATTTACAATTAATATGTAAGCAAACAATAATAACCTACTTAGTTCTGTATGGGAATCAGAAGAGCCACGTTCTTTTTGTTTCTTATGTCCATGCATATCAGGCGGCCAGGGCTGCGGCAAGCGCTGGACTGACGGATGCAGGGAGAATGCGATGGTATGTATTCACTTTCTCCCCATTTTAATCTGAAACACGGATTGAAACCAGTGTTCGAGGTAGACATTCTCATGATCAATTTACGCACAATTGTAACAATTGTCTGTTACAAATGTATCTTTGAGTGAAACTGGTGATTTAAAAAGTCCAAGTGGATTCAGAAATTCGAGGTAAATATGTTTTAGTTACGAGTCGGCAATTTATTCTGTGGACAAGAGGCCTGGTGTAGCCAGTCCTTTCCATGAACATTCATTCCAAAACCTTTGTTAATCCATTACAATATGCATAAGGAGTTGTAAACCGCTATATTGACGATTTTGAACAATATGACGCAAGTATGTGTGTTCTTCTGAATTTAGAAAGCGATGTATCTTTACAATCACAGGGTAGGATAGTGACTTGCTTGTTTTCACTTCCAAAGAATTTGCCTGTTCAATCTGGTTGTCTGTCAGGCCTAGCTCAGCTGAGCGCAATTGACTTCCTACTGTGCCTTTGCTGGGGAATGTAGACATGGTTTGCATTTTCTATAGGTTTAGAATATGAGATGCCGAATTTTGTAAACAATAATGTTTTATTGAATGGCAGTAGCCTATGTTAACACATTTCATTTCAATATTTAAACAGTACACTCACACACACACAGTGTATATATATGTTTCTATTTACATGAGTGATTATATAACAATAATACAGTGTGGTTGTTTTCTGGTTGTACTTTGAGCATCCTCTTGCCTAAACATCAGTATGTTACCATGGTTACCCCATGGATATTCAGTCTGAAAGAAGTCTGCCTAAAAAGACTCGAGTCTACAAGCCATAATGTTGAATAAAATGATATTTACTCTTTATCGGCTGTCTGTGCTGTAGGTCATTTTGACAGTAGGTGGAGATGGGGTATCCACAGGAAAGGGTCGTTTACCATAATTTCTCTCGAGGTTCTCTCTCTTGTATTTTCAATCTCCTGACGTATTGAACATTATGCACAATAATCCGAACAATAGTCAAACATAGTCGACCGAAGCGCGTTTCCTCTCAATCAGCTGGAAGTGTTTGTGGAATTTGCCATATGATTACGTGGGACAATGTTCGGTCTGTGGTTCGGTTAGTCTCAGCCATATTGTACAAGTGTTTGTAGGGTGCAAAAAAACAATATACAGACCAGCGTACTGAAGGTTGGGTTGACATGGGGCCAAAATTGTCAGGTAAAGTAAGTTGAAATGAACTTTGTTCAACATTCTGACTTGCAATGGGACTGTTAGGGAATGCTGAGCCTACATGTTAGAGATGAGGGTGTATTTCACTCTCGATTTCTAAAAGAGACTAAGTCTCGTCATACTTTGCTTTTCCTGTTTGTGCATTGGTTCTAGTTATGGAGCATCTCCAGTATGGTCCCGTCCTCTGTGTATAAAATATACTGCTTGGCAACTTGACAAACAATATTACCCCAATTTACCTGATACTAAAGGTGTCAGCATGCTTCAGAACCTCTTATTACGCTGGCGGCTAGCCAATGTCGGCTAGGCGAACCGAACGAGTGTGCTCGCATACACCCTTAAAAGACATTCGCTTGAAAAATTAGAAAAAAGTCAATATTGTCTTGTTTGTCCATTTTGAGACGCCATAGCCATTATACAGTCGTGGCCAAAGGTTTTGAGAATGACACAAATATACATTTTCACAAAGTCTGCTGCCTCAGTTTGTATGATGGCAATTTGCATATACTCCAGAATGTTATGAGGAGTGATCAGATTAATTGCAAAGTCCCTCTTTGCCATGCAAATGAACAGAAAAAACCCATTTCCACTGCATTTCAGCCATGCCACAAAAGGACCAGCTGACATGTCAGTGATGCTCTCGTTAACACAGGTGTGAGTGTTGACGAGGACAAGGCTGGAGATCAGTCTGTCATGCTGATTGAGTTTGAATAACAGACTGGAAGCTTCAAAAGGAGGCTGGTGCTTGGAATCATTGTTCTTCCTCTGTCAATCATGGTTACCTGCAAGGAAACGCGTGCCGTCATCATTGCATTGCACAAAAAGGGCTTCACAGGCAAGGATATTGCTGCCAGTAAGATTGCACCTAAATCAACCATTTATCGGATCATCAAGAACTTCAAGGAGAGCTGTTCAATTGTTGTGAAGAAGGCTTCAGGGCGCCCAAGGAAGTCTAGCAAGCGCCAGGAACGTCTCATAAAGTTGATTCAGCTGTGGGATCGGGGCACCACCATTACAGAGCTTGCTCAGGAATGGCAGCAGGCAGGTGTGAGTGCATCTGCACGCACAGTGAGGCGAAGACTTTTGGAGGATGGCCTGGTGTCAAGAAGGGCAGCAAAGAAGCCACTTCTCACCAGGAAAAACATAAGGGACAGACTGATATTCTGCAAAAGGTACAGGGATTGGACTGCTGGGGACTGGGGTAAAGTCATTTTCTCTGATGAATCCTCTTTCCGATTGTTTGGGGCATCTGGAAAAAAGCTTGTCCGGAGAAGACAAGGTGAGCGCTACCATCAGTCCTGTGTCATGCCAACAGTAAAGTATCCTGAGACCATTCATGTGTGGGGTTGCTTCTCAGCCAATGGAGTGGGCTCACTCACAATTTTGCCTAAGAACACAGCCATGAATGAAGAATGGTACCAACACATCCTCTGAGAGCAACTTCTCCCAACCATCCAGGAACAGGTTGGTGACGAGCAATGCCTTTTCCAGCATGATGGAGCACCTTGCCATAAAGCATGGCCAGGAAACTCCCCAGACCTTAATCCCATTGAGAAGTTGTGGTCAATCCTCAAGAGGCGGGTGGACAAACAAAACCCCACAAATTCTGACAAACTCCAAGCATTGATTATGCAAGAATGGGCTGCCATCAGTCAGGATGTGGCCCAGAAGTTAATTGACAGCATGCCAGGGTGGATTGCTGAGGTCTTGAAAAAGAAGGGTCAACACTGCAAATATTGACTCTGCATCAACTTCATGTAATTGTCAATAAAAGCCTTTGACACTTATGAAATGCTTGTAATTATACTTCAGTATTCCATAGTAACATCTGACAAAAATATCTAAAGACACTGAGGCAGCAGACTTTGTGAAAATTAATATTTGTGTCATTCTCAAAACTTTGACACAACTGTACACTTCCTCAAAATAGTCAGAATTAATCTAAGATGACTCAAGAAATCTGTAATTAATTTACTCGGGTCTCTCCAGAGAAGATTTTCAAGTCCGGGCTCTGGCTGGGCCACTCAAGGATGTTCAGAGACTTGTCCCGAAGCCACTCTTGTGTTGTCTTGGCTGTGTGTTCAGGGTTGTTGTTCTGTTGGAAGGTGAACCTTCACCCCTGTCTGAGGTCCTGAGCGCTGCCGCTGAAAATTATCCCCACAGCATGATGCTGCCACCACCATGCTTCACCGTAGGGATGTTGCCAGGTTTCCTCCAGATGTGAAGCTTGGCATTCAGGCCAAAGAGTTCAGTCTTTGTTTCATCAGACCAGAGAATCTTCTTTCTCATGGTCTGAGTCTTTAGGTACCTTTTGGCAAACTCCAAGCAGCCTGTCATGTGCCTTTTACTGAGGAGTGGCTTCTGTCTGGCCACTCTACCATAAAGGTCTGATTGGTGGAGTGCTGCAGATACGGTTGTCCTTCTGGAAGGTTCTCCCATCTCCACAGAGGAACTCTGTAGCTCTGTCAGAGTGACCATCGGGTTCTTGGTCACCTCCTTGACCAAGCCCTTCTCCCCTGATTGCTCAGTTTGGCCGGGTGGCCAACTCTAGGAAGAGTTTTGGTGGTTCCAAACTTCTTCCATTTAAGAATGGAGGCCACCTTTTAATGCTGCAGACATTTTTTGGTACCCTTCCCCAGATCTGTGCCCCCCCCCCCAGAATCCTGTCTCTGAGCTCAAAGGACAATTCCTTCAACCTCGTGGCTTGGTTTTTGCTCTGACATGCAGTGTCAACTGTGGGACCTATATAGACAGGCCTGGGCCTTTTCTAAAAAATGTCCAATCCATGACATTTTTTTTATTAATGACATTTTTTATTTAAGTAGGCAAGTCAGTTAAGAACAAATTCTTATTTACAATGACAGCCTAGGAACAGTGGGTTAACTGCCTTGTTCAGGGGCAGAACAACAGATTTTTACCTTGTCAGCTCGGGGATTCGATCTAGCAACCTTTCGGTTACTGGCCCAATGTTCTAACCACTAGGCTACTTACCACAGGTGGACTCCAATGAAGTTGTAGAAACATCTCAAGGATGATCAATGGGAACAGGATGCACCTGAGCTCAATTTCGAGTCTCATAGCAAAGGGTCTGAATACTTAATTGAGGTATTTCAGTTTTTTTTATACATTTGTAAAAAAAAAAAAAAATGATTAAAACCTGTTTTCACTTTATCATTATGGGGTATTATGTGTATATTGATGAGGATTTTTATTTAATCAATTTTAGAATAAGGCTGTAATGTAACAAAGTGGAAAAAGTCAAGGGGTCTGAATACTTTCCTAATGCACTGTAAATGTTTGTCATTCATCCATGATCAAGGCCATAATTGAGAGCATTTATACTTAATAGTGACCACTAAAGGTCCCGGTTGGCAAGGAAACCAACACCACTGCCCAGCTCTTTGTCCGAAGTGGTCCTTGGCCACCCTCGAGATGGATGACTTATCTTGCATAGTTATGAGGGACACCGAGACCATCCATCCCTTCAATGGTCTTGGCTAGCAATAGGTAGGATGGGATTCCAATTAGTGTGAAGAGTGCTTCTCCTCTTCCTCCACTCCCCTCCCTGCTCACACTACGAAACCTGCCAAGTCATGAGTAGTGTGAAAAAGTGCCAAAATGAAGATGGCTCTGGGCAGAAGTACAATAGAGCTTTATGGCTAGGGAACCGGACTACTTACTAGCAGGTTAATGATTCAATCCCAAGCTGGCTATAGGGTATTGTAACCCTGATTTGATTCACTTGACATGACCAACATCAAATCACGTTTTATTGGTCACATGTGCCGAATACAACGGGTGTAGACTGTACTGTGAAATGCTTACTTACGAGCCAATTCCCAACAATAGAGTTAAAAAGTAAGAAAAATATTTGCTCAATAAAAATGGTAACAAAATAACGAGGCTATATAAAAGGAGTAGCAGTACTGAGTCAATGCGCAAGGGTATGAGGTAGTTGAGGTAATTCAGTATGTACATGTAGGGGTAAAAGGTAGGGGTAAAAGTGACCAGGAAATCAGGATGTATAATAAACAGAGTAGCCGCAGCGTGTGTGGCGTGAATATGCTTGTGTGTGTGTTGGAGTGTCAGTGTGTGTGGATGGAGTATAGTGAGCGTGCATAGACCTAGTTCAAGAGAGTCAGTGCAAAAACATTAAGATATAAATAATACAAGAGGTCGGAGCCAGTGTAGTAGGATTCGATCTTATTCCTGTATTGACGCTTTGCCTGTTTGATGGTTCATTGTAGTGCGTAGCGGGATTTCTCATAAGCGTCCGGATTAGAGTCCCGCTCCTTGAAAGCAGCAGCTCGAGCCTTTAGCTCAGTGCAAATGTTGCCTGTAATCCATGGCTTCTGGTTGGGATATGTACACATGGCCACTGTGGGGATGACGTCGTCCATGCACCTATTAATGAAGCCAGTGACCAATGTGGTAAATTCCTCAATGTCATCGGATGAATCCCAGAACATATTCCAGTCTGTGCTAGTGAAGCATCCGCTTCATTGGACCACTTCCGTATTGAGCGTGTCACTGATACTTCCCGTTTTGAGTTTTTGCTCGTAAGCAGGAATCCGGAGGATAGAGTTATGATCAGATTTGCCAAATGGAGGGAGAGCTTTGTATGTCTCTGTGTGTGGAGGAAAGGTGATCTAGAGTAATTTTTTATTTTTCTCTCTCTAGTTAAACAGGTGACATGCTGGTAGAAATGAGGTAAAACGGATTTCAGTTTTCCTGCATTCAAATCATTGGCCATTGGATGTGCTGCCTCTGGAAGAGCATTTTCTTGTTTGCTTATGGCCCTATACAGCTTGTTGAGTGTGGTCTTAGTGCCAGTATCAGTTTGTGTTGGTAAATAGACAGCTATAGTATGGTAAATAGTATGGTCTACAACTTATCATGAGGTATTCTAACTCAGGTGAGCAGAACCTCGAGACTTCCTTAATATTATAGATTGCACACCAGCAGTTGTTAACAAAGAGACACACCACCACCCTGATCTTATCTGGCTCTGCCCTTCTGTCCTGCCGATGCATAGAAAAACCAGCTAGATGTATATTGTCCTTGTTCAGCCATGACTCAGAGAAGTATAGTATATTACAGTCTTAATGTATTTCGCCTCCATCTCATTGAAGTAGAAGGCCTCGTTCAAATTGAGGTTAGTGATAGCTGTTCTAATGTCCAAAAGCTTTTTTCGGTCATAGGAAACGATGGCGGAAACATTATGTACAAAAAAAGTTAAGATCAGTGGAAAAAAATTATAATACACAAGATGGTATACTGTAAGTATTGAAGGAACTATACTATAAATGGTTCTTGCTTCTCTTGGCCAGACTAAACAAGTTATGTTGCCTTAAAATGTCTGTTTTCCAATGCAGCGCCATTATCTCCATCACATGTATTGTAGTTGTTGTGATCCTTTTGTGGGCTTGTCAGTAGCCTATATGTGATACACTTGTCATTGAGGTAAATAATGTGGACCCATGGCTGAGCGGTCAGAATGGTGTGACTCCAGTCCCATGTAGAATCCTTTCAGGTGACACCTTTCATACAAGGCAAGGAAAGAAAATTAAATCTAGTTTTACTACATACCCCCTCAACATACAGTGCCTACAGGAAGCATGGTACCATCCCGACGGTGAAGCATGGTGGATGTAGCATCATGCTGTAAGGATGTTTTTCAGGATTGAGGGAAAGATGAACGGAGCAAAGTACAGAAAGGTCCTTGATGAAAACCTGTTCCAGACCTCAGACTGGGGTGAAGGTTCACCTTCCAACAGGACAACAACCCTGGACATACAGCCAAGGCAACACAGGAGTGGCTTCGGGACAAGTCTCTGAATATCCTTGAGTGGCCCAGCCAGAGCCCCGGACTTGAACCCGATCGAACAGCTCTGGAAAGACCTGAAAATAGCTGTGCAGCAACGCTCCCCATTCAACCTGACAGAGCTTAAGAGAATCTGCAGAGAAGAATGGGAGAAACTCCCCAAATACAGGTGTGCAAATGTTGTAGCGTCATAACCAAGAAGACTCGATGCTGTAATTGCTGCCAAAGGTGCTTCAGCAAATTATTGAGTAAAGGGTCGGAATACTTATGTAAATGTGATATTTCAGTTTTGTACCAGTCAATAGTTTGGACACACCTGCTCATTCAAGGGTTTTTCTTTATTTTTACTATTTTCTACATTGTAGAATAATAGTGAAGACAAACTATAAAATAACACATGGAATCATGTAGTAACCAAAAAAGTGTTAAACAAATCCACATTTATTTTAGATTCTTCAAAGTAGCCACCCTTTGCCTTGATGACAGCTTTGCACACTCTTGGCATTCTCTCAACCAGCTTCATGAGGTAATCACCTGGAATGCATGTCAATTAACAGGTGTGCCTTGTTAAAAGTTCATTTGTGGAATGTCTTTCCTTCTTAATGCGTTTGAGCCAATCAGTTGTGTTTTGACAAGGTAGTGGTGGTATACAGAAGATTGCCCTATTTGGTAAAAGACCAAGTACATATTATGGCAAGAACAGCTCAAATAAGCAAAGAGTAGCAACAGTCCATCATTACTTTAAGACATGAAGGTCAATCAATCCGGAAAATGTCAAGAACTTTGAAAGTTTCTTCAAGTGCAGTCGCAAAAACCATCAAGCGCTATGATGAAACTGGCTCTCATGAGGACCGCCACAGGAAAGGAAGACCCAGAGTTACCTCTGCTGTAGAGGATATGTTCATTAAGAGTTACCAGCCTCAGAAATTGCAGCCTAAATAAATGCTTCACAAAGTTCAAGTAACAGACACATCTAAACATCAACTGTTCCGAGGAGACTGCGTGAATCAGGTCTTCACTGCTAAAGGACGCCAATAAGAAGAAGACTTGCTTGGGCCAAGAAACACGAGCAATGGACATTAGACCGGTGGAAATCTGTCCTTTGTTCTGTAGTCCAAATTTGAGATTTTTGGTTCCAACTGCCATGTCTTTGTGAGACGCAGAGTAGGTGAACGGATCTCCACATGTGTGGTTCCCACCATGAAGCATGGAGGAGGAGGTGTGATGGTGTGGGGGTTCTTTTCTGGTGACACTCAGTGATTTTATTTAGAATTCAAGGCACACTTAACCAGCACAGCTTTCTGCAGCGATACGCCATCCTATCTGGTTTGTGCTTAGTCCCACTGTCATTTGTTTTTCAACAGGACAATGACCCAAAACACCTCCAGGCTGTATAAGGGCTATTTTACCAAGAAGGAGAGTGGTGCATCAGATGACCTGGCCTCCAAAGTCACCCGACCTCAACCCAATTGAGATGGTTTGGGATGAGTTGGACCACAGGGTGAAGGAAAAGCAACCAGCAAGTGCTCAGCATATGTGGGAACTCCTTCAAGACTGTAGGAAAAGCCTTTCAGGTGAAGCTGGTTGAGAGATTGCCAAGAGTGTGCAAAGCTGTCAAGGCAAAGGGTAGCTACTTTGAAGAATATAAAATATATTTTGACTATATTAACACTGTTTTTGGGGGGCTACTACATGATTCCATGTGTTTTTCATAGTTTGTCTTCACTATTATGCTACAATGTAGAAAATAGTACAAATAAAAACCCTTGAATGAGTACGTGTCCAAACTTTTGACTGGTACTGTAAATTGTCTTGAAAATGTACGTTAAGATGGCTGTTTAGCAATGATCAACAACCAACTTGACAGAGCTCGAAAAAGAATGTGCTAATATTGTACAATCCAGGTGTGCAAAGCTCTTAGACTCACAGCTGTATTCACTACCAAATATGATTCTAATACGTAAAGTAGTTATTTCTGTATTTCATTTTCAATAAATCTGCACAAATTTATAAAAACGTGTCATTATGGGATATTGTATGTAGATGAGTTTGGGGGGAAAAAATCTATTTAATACATTTTTATATTCAGTCTAACACAACAATGTGGAATAAGTCAAGGGGTATGAATACTTTCTGAAGGCACTGTATTTTAGGTCTCACTTTGTTTGCAGGGAATATTGAGTTTTTTTCTTTGTAGATCTCATTTGCTGTTCTATTAAAAGGCCAGCCCAGCATGAGATGAGATTAGAAATTAATGTCCCTACTCACTGTTCTCTTATTAATTTGAAGGGAAATTATTCTTAGTGTTGTCTTCTTTTAACCACTGTTATTCTTGTGAAGGTGTTTGACTGTTCTTTTTTTGATGAGAGCAGAAATTAGGTTTACTTTGCTCAAACTAATATTTGTTATTTTTTAACAAATGTAAGATTTTGTTTAGCTAATTCTTATTTTTGTGCTCTTTTATTTGGTCTGACAGGGTCATAGCTACATTAGGAATGACTGAGAGAAGCCTCTGTCTTTGCTACACCCCTGCACTGTTGTTGATAAAACATGTAGCACACTAAAGGAAACGGAAACTAAACTTCATCCCCACTGCCACTTTATGGACACACGTCCAAGTGTACTCTCTGATCGAGTGCCTGATTATGGCAGGATGAGTGTCAGCTGATGATAATGATGGCGAAAAAGCAAGATGTTAAGTCACCCACATACAACCTTATTGTGGTGGGTTTGTCAGGAACTGAGAAAGAGAAGGGCCAGTGTGGCGTGGGTAAGTCCTGTCTGTGCAACCGCTTTGTGCGCCCCAGCGCCGATGACTTCTATCTGGACCACACGTCAGTGCTGAGCACCAGTGACTTTGGGGGTAGAGTGGTTAACAATGACCATTTCCTGTTCTGGGGGGAGGTGGGGCGGGTGGTGGAGGAGGGGCCGGAGTGCAGGATGCATGTGGTGGAGCAGACAGAGTTCATTGATGACCAGACGTTCCAGCCACACCGCAGCACTGCCATGCAGCCCTACATCAAGAGGGCGGCCTCCACCAAGCTGGCCTCTGCAGAGAAGCTGATGTACTTCTGCACGGACCAGTTGGGGCTGGAGCAGGACTTTGAGCAGAAGCAGATGCCCGAGGGCAAGATACAGGCTGACGGGTTCGTGCTCTGTATGGACGTCAGTAGGGGGATGAACCGCAACTTTGACGACCAGTTGAAGTTTGTCACAAACCTTTACGGTCAGCTGAGCAAAACAAAGAAGCCCATTGTGCTGGTCTTAACCAAGTGTGATGAGGGGGTTGAACGCTACATCAAAGATTCTCACACCTTTGCCATCACTAAAAAGAGTCTTCCAGTAGTGGAGACGTCTGCACGCTCTAACATCAATGTTGACCTAGCCTTCCTTACTTTGGTGCAACTCATTGATAAGAGCAGGGGCAAGCCCAAGATCATTCCTTATTTTGAGGCCCTCAAGCTCCAGAGTCAGCAGATAGCCTTGGCTAAAGACCGATATGAATGGCTAGTCAACCGCATAGTGAAGAACCACAACGAGACCTGGCTTAACACCAGCCGACGCATGCACACCGCTTCAGAGTTCAATGAATACGTCTTTCTGGAGGGTACAGCAAAATGCAAGAAGCTCTTCCAGCAGCTTGTGTACCGTCTGAAACAGGAACACATTGAGAGACGTCGGAAAATCTATCTGAGCACTCTTCCTCTAGCACTTAGCTCCCTGGTGCCTGACCTGGATGAGATCGACCAGCTGAGCTGGTCTGGGGTTCAGAAGGTCCTAGAGTCCAAGCAGCACTTTGCCCACTGGTTTGTAGTTCTGGAGGACTCTCCATGGGAGGACACGTCTCACATAGACAACATGGAGGATGAGCGCATCCCCTCAGACCTGCTGGAGACGTTACCAGCCGAGGACATTTTCGACGCCCACCTGGAGCACCTGAGGAATGAGTGCAAGCGGGCTGAGATGAGGCAGGAGTTCAAGCACAAGTTGGCCTGTTCTCCCTTTGTAACGCCTGGCAAGCCCTGGGAAGAGGCCCGCAGCTTCATCATGAATGAAGACTTCTACCAATGGTTGGAGGAATCAGAGTACCTGGACCTCTACAACCGCCACCAGAAAGAGATCATCGGCCACGCTAAAGAGGACTTCCAGGAGCTTCTGCTGGAGTACTCGGAGCTCTTCTATGAGCTGGAGGTGGACGCGAAGCCCAGCAAGGAGAAGATGGGGGCCATCCAGGAGGTTTTAGGGGAGGAGCAGCGGTTCAAAGCCCTGCAGAAGCTTCCAGCTGAGAGGGATGCTCTGGTGTTGAAGCATATCCACTTTGTCTACCACCCCACTAAGGAGACCTGTCCCAGCAGCCCACAGTGTGGAGACTTCAAGATAGAGCAGATCCTGGCCTCACGCTTCCCAACATGCTACCCATTCTTCAACGTGAAGTCTTATTTTGGGGATATTAAAGCCGACCGAATCAACCTTGTGATATTGGGCAAAGACGGACTGGCTAGGGAGTTTGCCAATGAGATCAGAGCTCTCTGTACCAATGACGATCGGTATGTGTTGGATGGGAAGATGTATGAGCTCACCCTGCGACCTATCGAGGGCAACGTACGACTTCCTGTTAACTCCTTCCACACTCCCACCTTCACACCCCATGGGTGCCTGTGTCTGTACAACTCAAAAGAGTCCTTAACCTACGTCGTAGAAAGCATTGAAAGGTTGCGGGAGTCAACAATCGGTAGAAGGGACAGCCATATAGCTCAGCTTTTAACATCTCTGCTCTTGGTTACTAAAAGGGGTGTAGGGACCTATGCAGATATTGGGGGAGAAACTGCTTTAGGTCTGATAACACAGGGACAGCAGGTAGCAAGGAGATTGCAGTGTAGCTTCCTCGACCCAGCCTCCCCTGGTGTGGGCTATGGGCACAATGTGAATGAGAGTCAGATCAACCAAGTATTGAGAGGTCTTCTGGACTCTAGAAGGAGCTCATCTTTCAGTAGCAGCTCCCCACCTCTGCCCCCTCAACCTCCAGGTCCCAGAGACTCTCCTCACCAGCCCAGCCCAGAGGCAGACATCCGCATCGTCATGTGCTTGATGTGTGGAGACAACTATGACGTGGAACAGCTCCTCTCTCCCTTCCTACTGCCTCAGCACTGCAGGCCAACATCCAACAGTGGAACCTCGGTGATACTGGAGCAGACAGTGGGACCTCACAAACAGGTGATTGAGCTCTCCCTCCTTTCCTATCACGCCTCCTTCTCCCTGAGGAAGAGCAGATTAGTGCACGGCTACATCGCTGTGTACTCAGCCCGCCGCAAGGCCTCCCTGGAGACCCTGTGTGCCTTCCTATGTGAGGTACAGGACATCATTCCTGTTCAGCTGCTGGCAGTGGGGGAGAGCCAGGTGGAGCTCACAGAAAGTGAGTCTGCCAGAGAGCAGCTGGTCCAGGGAGAGGAGCTGGCCCAAGAGATAGAGGGCAGGTTCAACAGTGTGGTGTGTGGGTCAGGAGGGGTGGTGGGCGGCCTGCACAGGATGGAGATGTTTCATCCCTTCCTGATGGAGGTGGTGGAGAAACGCAACATCGTGGAGGCCACTCACATGTATGATAACGTGGCTGAGGCCTGCATTAACGAGACTGCCTACTCCCCTCGCTGTAGCTCACCCAGCCCCGGCACCATGTTCCTAGACTCTGACATGGATGATGTGGAGCCCTCCCCACCTTACTACGACGGCACACTCACCTCCCATGGTGGGAGCTTCAACCTGCCTGACCTGGACTCCAGCGATGTCTCTGTCATCTCTGACATCAGCTCCTTTGAGAGCAAACTCAATAGCAAAGCCCCGCCCCAGGTGAGACCCAAGCCCTCTGTGACCTTTGACTTCCGGAAGGTGGGCAGAAACCCCTACAACACAGACACCATGGGCCACCGTCGCTCCCTGCCCTCCGCTGTGACATGGGTGCCAGGTGGGGACGGAGGTTACGACCCCTCGGACTATGCAGAGCCCATGGATGCTGTGTCCAAGCCCCGGCCCAGCAACGAGGAGATAATCTACTCTGTGCCCCACGATAGCACGCAGGGCAAGATTATTACCATCCGCAATGCCAATCGGATGCACGCCAACGGGAATGGCTCAGACAGTGAGGCGGACAGCAGCTCCCTGGAACGCCGCAGGAAGTTCTCGCCGGCGGGGGTAAAGCCACGGCTCTACCGCGATCGCTCTAAACGCCTGGGCAAGTTCAGCAGCTTCCGCACCAGCTTCATTGGCAGCGACGACGAGATGGGGGCCCTGCCAAAGACCAAGGAGGATGAGTTCGGAACCCTGAAAGGAGACATCATCAACGAGGAGGGAGAGGACCCCAAGAAGAGGAACATTCTGAAGAGCCTGCGGCGCACTGCCAAGGTATGTGTTGCTTCAGTTAGTAGTCTCCCCTTAACTGCTAATGCGTAAACACTATTCTTTTCAGGCTTTAAAGACTATTCTCTTCAATTGTAGGTCATTGGCCAGCTTTGATACGATAAACGTGGTTAAGTAATGACAACATGGTTAATATGATTTTACATGTAATCTCTTTACTTTAGAAAACGTTTTTGATGGGTAATTGCTTGATTGTTTTACTGAACTTTTCCTCCATGCTAATATGCTATTCATAGAAAGTAAGTTATTCATGTGAAATTCCAAAGTGTGTTGGAATTTTAAGAAGAAAGAAGCCTGCATTTCAGAGTTATTGAGACACTTGAAACGACAGCTATTGATTCTGATGCTGAATACATAAAGGCACATTTTGCAGCTGACAAAGCTGAATAAACATAGTGTTGACATAATGTACAAAAATCTAATGTAGACTTCTGTGGTTATTAACAATGTCAACATTCCTGTGTTTCTCTGCAGAAAACCAGACCAAAGCATCGGCCCTCTATTCCCAAGCCCCTGGAGAGCAGCTACTTCGGGGTGCCCCTGGTCAACGTTGTGTCCCCAGACAGACCTATCCCACTCTTCATTGACAAGTGTGTCCGCTTTATTGAGACCACAGGTGGGTCACTATTTTCTTTCTCCTCTTCTCCCCAGTGTTTGTTCATGTGTATATTTGTCTGATTCATTATGTTATTTGACTTGGATGCTGTGCAAAACATACAAAGAATATTATTCATGGATAATAAGTTAATTCTGAGGTAAATCTGTGTTACTGAAGGATTAAACTGTGTAATGTCTTATTGTTGCACTGTGATTTGTTTTTCCTTACAATCCTCACCTTGTGTAATTTCAATATGATTTACTTTAAGTCGTTCTGGGTGAGGGCGTTATTTTTCTATATACATTTAATAAGCCAAGAAGAACTAACTACACTACAGCAAACGTAGCCAATGATCAACTGCTGTACTGCAGCAGTGTCCTGTACTGCAGCAGTGTCCTCATTGACTTTACTGGAAATGGCTGATGACATAATGCAGATGGTGGTTTCCATCTCTGTCTCTCTGCAGGTCTCAACACAGAGGGGCTCTACAGGGTGAGCGGGAACAAGTGTGAGATGGAGAGTATGCAGAGGCAGTTTGACCAGGGTGAGTTGCTGTACCTAGTCATGTCTGTCTGGTCTAAAACAATGTATCAGACCCATAGAGGGATCGACTGTACTCGCCACACTGTCTGTCCCCAGTACCTGGACTAACCCTGGTTAGTTATGTGGCTAATCAATATATAGACACATGAGCTGCAGAGGAAATGATGACGTAAACTAAATATATTTAGAACCGTGACAAAGGGACTGCCTCTGACACACTATCCTTTTCTCTTTCCCCCTCTCCTTCTCCTCCCTCTGTTTCTCCCCCTTCCCTTCTATTCCTCACCTCCCTCTTCTTCTCACTCTCTCTCTCTTTTTTTTCTTCTTCTACATCTCACTTTCCTTTACGTCTCTTCTTCCCTCTTTATCTCCCTCTCTACCTCTCTCCCCCTCTAGACCATGGGCTGGACCTGGTGGAGAAGGACTTTGCCATCAACACGGTGGCTGGGGCTCTGAAGGCCTTTTTCTCTGAGCTGCCAGAGCCCCTGGTGCCCTGCATCCTGCAAGTGGAGCTGCTCGAGGCCTTCAGTAAGACACAGAGCTAGCTGGGGTTAGGGATAGGGTACTGGGGTTCTGGAGGGTTCAGTAAGACATTGGGCTGGTTGGGGTTAAGGAGTGGTTTTGGGGTTCTGGGGGGTTCAGTAAGACATGGAGCTGGCTGGGTTTAAGGAGGGGTTTTGGGGTTCAGTATGACATGGAGCAGGCTGGGGTTAGGGATGGGGGTACTGGGGTTCTGTAGGGTTCAGTAAGACATGGAGCAGGGTGAGATATTCTTGTGATTGTGAAAGTATCAGGTTATTACAGGCTAAGGGTTTGGGGATGACCTCTCATAGAGGGGTGGGATGAGGATATAGAGTTGAAGTTTACATACACCTTAGCCAAATACATTTAAACTCAGTTTTCCACAATTCCTGACATTTAATCCTAGTAAAAATTATTTGTCTTAGTTCAGTCAGGATCACCACTTTATTTTAAGAATGTGAAATGTCAGAATAATAGTAGAGAATGCTTTTATTTCTTTCATCACATTCCCCGTGGGTCAGAAGTTTACGTACACTCAATTAGTATTTGGTAGCATTGCCTTTAAATTGTTTAACTTGGGCCAAACGTTTTGGGTAGCCTTCCACAAGCTTCCCACAATAAGTTGGGTGAATTTTGGCCCATTCCTCCTGACAGAGCTGGTGTAACCGAGTCAGGTTTATAGGTCTCCTTGCTCGCACTCGCTTTTTCAGTTCTGCCCACAAATGTTATATAGGATTGAGGTCAGGGCTTTGTGATGGCCACTCCAGTACCTTGACTTTGTTGCCCTTAAGCCATTTTGCCACAACTTTGGAAGTATGCTTGGGTTCATTGTCCATTTGGAAGACCCATTTGCGACCAAGCTTAACTTCCTGACTGATGTGTTGAGATGTTTCTTCAATATATTCACATAATTTTCCTCCTCATGAAGCCATCTATTTTGTGAAGTGCACCAGCCCCTCCTGCAGCAAAGCACCCCCACAACATGATGCTGCCACACCTGTGCTTCACGGTTGGGATGGTGTTCTTCGGCTTGACAGCCTCCCCCTTTTTCCTCCAAACATAACGATGGTCATTATGGCCAAACAGTTCTATTTTTGTTTCATCAGACTAGAGGACATTTCTCCAAAAAGTACGATCTTTGTCCCCATGTGCAGTTGCATACCGAAGTCTGGCTTTGTTATGGCGGTTTTGGAGCAGTGGCTTCTTCCTTGCTGAGCGGCCTTTCAGGTTATGTCGCTATAGGACTCGTTTTACTGTGGATATAGATACTTTTGTACCTGTTTCCTCCAGCATCTTCACAAGGTCCTTTGCTGTTGTTCTGGGATTGATTTGCACTTTTCGCACCAAAGTACATTCATCTCTAGGAGACAGACCGCGTCTACTTCCTGAGCGGTATGACGGCTGCGTGGTCCCATGGTGTTTATACTTGCATACTATTGTTTGTACAGATGAACGTGGTACCTTCATGAATTTGGAAATTGCTCCCAAGGATGAACCAGACTTGTGGAGGTCTGCAATTTTTTTCTGAGGTCTTGGCTGATTTCTTTAGATTTTCCCATGATGTCAAGCAAAGAGGCACTGAGTTTGAAGGTAGACCTTGAAATACATCCACAGGTACATCGCCACTTGTCTCAAATTATGTCAATTAACCTATCAGGATCTTCTAAAGCCATGACATCATTTTATGGAAGTTTCCAAGCTGTTTAATGGCACAGTCGACTTAGTGTATGTAAACTTCTGACCCACTGAAATTGTGATACAGTGAATAAGTGAAATAATCTGTCTGTAAACAATTATTGGAAAGATTACTTGTGTCATGCACAAAGTAGATGTCCTAACCGACGTGCCAAAACTATAGTTTGTTAACAAGAAAATTGTAGAGTGGTTGAAAAACGAGTTGAATGACTCCAACCTAAGTCTGTGAACTTCCGACTTCAACTGTCTGTTTTTTGTTCTCGAGAAAGATGTACACAATATACTGATATGTATGTAGGTATGTACACTACATGACCAAAAGTATGTGGACACCTGCTCGTCGAACATCTCATTAAAAATCACAAGCATTAATATGGAGTTGGTCCCCCCTTTGCTGCTGTAACAGCCTCCACACTTCTGGGAAGGCCTTCCACTAGATGTTGGAACATTGCTGTGGGGACTTGCTTCCATTCAGCCACAAGAGCATTACTGAGGTCGGGCACTGATGTTGGGCGATTAGGCCTGGCTCACAGTCTGCGTTCCAATTAATCCCAAAGATGTTCGATGGGGTTGATATCAGGGCTCTGTGCAGACCAGTCAAGTTGTTCCACACCGATCTTGACAAACCAGAATGTCATTGTATTTCCCTTCAGTAGAGCTAAGGGGCTTATCCCAAACCATGATAAACAGCCCCAGACCATTATTCTTCCTCCACCAAAGTGTACAGTTGGCACTATATATTGGGGCAGGAAGCGTTCTCCTGGCATCCGCCAAACCCAGATTAGTCCGTCGGACTGTCAGATGGCGAAGCATGATTCATCACTCCAGAGAACGCGCTTCTACTGCTCCGGAGTCTAATGGCGTCGAACTTTACACCACTCCAGCCGTCACTTGGCATTGCGTGATCTTAGGCTTGTGTGCGGTTGCTCGGCCATGGAAACCCATTTCATGAAGCTCCCGACGAACCGTTCTTGTGCTGACGTTGCTTCCAGGGGCAGTTTGGAACTCGGTAGTAAGTGTTGCAACCTAGGACAGATGATTTTTACATGGTAGGCGCTTTAGCACTCTGCGGTTCTGTTCTGTGAGCTTGTGTGGCCTACCATTTCGCAGCTTAACAGTTGCTGCTCCTAGACATATCCACTTCACAATAACAGCACTTACTGTTGACCGGGGCAGCTCTAGCAGGGCAGAAATTTGACAAACTGACTTGTTGGAAATTACGTGTGATGGTGCTAAGTCACTGAGCTCTTCAGTAAGGCTATTCTACTGCCAAACGTTTGTCTATGGAGACTGTGTGGCTGAAATAGCCGAATCCAATCATTTGAAGAGGTGTCCACATACTGTTGTGTGTATATATAGTGTATGTATTTCGTGCTGCATATAGAGTAACAGATGGAGTAACAGTGTTGATGACATATGAGTCATAGCGTTGACCCCCTCCCTCCTGTGTGTGTGTGTGTGTGTGTGTGTGTGTGTGTGTGTGTGTGTGTGTGTGTGTGTGTGTGTGGGCGCACAGAGATCAACGACAGGGAACAGAGGCTGTACACCATGAAGGATGTACTGAGGAGGTTCCCCAGGGAGAACTATGACGTCTTCAGATTTGTCATGAGCCACTTACACAAGTGAGTGCAGATCAGACTGGCCAACTGTTCCATTCTATGACCTTGGCCCTGACTGCATTGTGACTGAAACCATTTGCATGTTTTGTAACATGTATCATCAAGTAGCTCTTATACCTGTGTAATAATGTTATTACACTAGTAGCTGTTGTCATGCTGTTGTTGATGGCGGTGTATTGTGTTGTCTATCCCAGGGTGAGCCAGCTGAGCAGACAGAACCTGATGACCAGTGAGAATCTGTCCATCTGTTTCTGGCCCACTCTGATGCGGCCAGACTTCACCACCATGGATGCCCTGACAGCCACGCGGACCTACCAGACAATCATCGAGACCTTCATCCACCAGTGTGCTTTCTTCTTCTATAACCAGCCCCTCCTGGACTCCCCCACTGGCCTGGCTGGCCTCCCTGCCTCCCCCACCACCACTCTCACCGGGGGCTCTGCCTATTCCTGCTACCACTCCTCCCCTCCCTCCACCGCCACGCACTTCAGCCCCCTGCAGCAGTCGCCCCCCACCACCCCCCAGTCTCCCCTGCAGTCCCTCCTGACCCCCCTCCACCAACACCCCCACCATACCCCCACCGAGCAAGAGACACTGTGAGAGACACTGAGAAGGGAACAGATGCTGCACCCCTGATCTGATGCTGCTGCACACCTGATCTGATGATGCTGGACCTTAGTCACTTACACACACACCAACACATACATACTGACAGTACATTGTTCGGTCGTCGATAATAACATGTAAACAGAGAGAGGAGACGAGGAGTGTTTGACAAAAAAACTTGCCACTTGTGAACAGCGTCCCGCTGCCCCGCCCCTGTCACCTGTGTGCCAATGCAGATCACCATGCTGACCCGTCCACTCCACCCCCTATAGCCCCTGATAACCTGGGGGCAGAACAGGGTGGCTGTCATTGTTACAGTAAGCATCTCTCTGCCAACCAACCGTTCTTACCCTAACAATACACTACGATAAAAAAAATAAAGTCCAAGCCTCCATGTCAAGCTGGAAGATATGATTTGTGCCCATCACCATGTTTTTCTTTGTGTATAATAGTTTTTAAATGTTCTGTTTGTTAATGAAAGTAGCCACTGGATGTATGGACTGTGCCTCTCTCAGGGCTGTAGTTGGTAACGTACACACAGCCGTGAGGGGAGCCTCCCTGTCTGCCTGCAGGGCCCCTGCTAGGGGGTTGGGGTGGGGACATCCAGGGATGCACTTTAATGGTCAGAATGTTGTAGGGGTTTTGTTTTTAAAGGGGGGTTGTTAGGTCAGAATGTTTTAGTGTGTTGAGGGAACCATACCCATTGCCTCTCTGAAGGGTCCTTCGCAGATCAAAATGTTGTTTACATCCAAACCCTTGTTTTTGTATCCTCATACTTACCTGAAGCACTTTTGAATTATAGTGTTAAGTTCCATGAAATGCAACCTTGATCAATTGACTAGTTTGTTTTAATGGCCGGGTGGGCGTGGCAGTAGTGAAGAGACTCATTAACACGATCCTGTTATTATATAAGTGTTCTTTTAGAGGATTCAGGGCTCACTTTATAACCCCATGGAAAACCCAACCATAATATTGGTTTCATATTCCTCTTAGCCATGTTATAAATAGTTCTGAGCATGCAGGTTTGAATAGCCTGGAGTTTTCCCTCTTTTTAGGACTGCTGTTGCTTTACTGATGTTTTGACTAAGGAAGTCACCTGGTTTGAGTGGTGGTGTTTAGGAAAGTGAGTTTGAGTAAGGGTCAGTTAATCAGACCCTTTAGGATCCAGGAGAGGAATGCTCTTGGTTGAGATGTTAGATCCACTCCATAAGTTAGGGGTTGATGATTAAATTGGCCACATTGAAGATTGATTATGGGAATGATTGACAGTAACATCAGACAGTAACATGACAAGGGTGAGGTTAGTCATACTTGGGGCGGCAGGTAGCCTAGTGGTTAGAGCGTTGGACTAGTAACCCGAAAGGTTGCAAGATCGAATCCCCGAGCTGACAAGGTAAAAATCTGTCCCTAAACAAGGCAGTTAACCCACTGTTCCTAGGCCGCCATTGAAAATAAGAATTTGTTCTTAACTGACTTGCCTAGTTAAATACAGGTAAAATAAAAAAATACCAGGCCTATACATGTACTGTGTCTGTTGCACTGTGCTATCTGGTGGCCATGGAAACCACTGCCCTATTGCAAAATGATAGGTTGCTGGATATGTTGTGGGTATCTAGCCAATTGAGCTCTTTGTACTCATCTAATATTAAGGACCTTAAACTGAGGCAAGGTGTGCATACAGAAAACACTGCCACTGCAATTAACTACAGTACAGTAATAACAGTATAGTATATCCTATAGAGATGGAGCATGTTTGTGGACTCATGCTCAGGAATGTCAACAAAGCAAGAGTAACTACTGTAGCTCCAGTATACTATGGGGTTTATGTTGGTGTTTAACTGTCCTCTCTCTTGTAGAAAAACAAACATGCAGTCAATGTAAAGTAGTTGAATGAATACTCCTACTATATTCTGGATTCTTCTATCAGATGAATGCGTTGCCCCATAAGAGGAGTGCCACGGGCATCTTCTGGGGATGACGGAGTATTGGCCAGGAGGCATGGCTGTACTCGATGTCAGCCATCTTGGATGTTGCTCATGCTGCCAGTTCAGAACAGATCAGTCTATTGGTTGTATTGAGGGTCAACTAATTAATACTTGGGATCACTCACTGGTACTTATCTTTGGGGTTTTCCTGCTGTGGGAGGCAGTTATCTCTGATTGATGGACTAATGCTGCAGTGACTCCTCACCCAGTCCAGTGCAGTACAGTATTACCACACGCACAAAAGATCAGATGGGAGATGGATAGGAAAAACAAACTATCCCAGTAGAATGTGACTTTGGCTCAGAGGACCTATGTGGCTGCATCACTTCATTTTTGACACAACAGATCTGCTGGTAAATGGGAGAGAAAAAGAAGAGAGAGCTACTATAGTAAAATGGTTGTTTATTTGTATGTTAGGGGGTCTAACACTTTGCCCTTTAGTCAATGGTAGAAAACATTTTTTGTGTGTATTTCAATGATTGAAAGTCAATTTTTACAATTTTGTGAATGGTTTAAGGCCACTTCAGTTTAGTGCATGATTTAATAACACACCAAGGGAGAAGGTTCAACCATTTTCATTATTTTAAAACATGAAATTAGTGTGAGAACAATGAAAGTGAAATACAGTAGCTTAAAACAAGTGAAAGATGAAGTACTGTCCATCTACAGCAAACCATGGAATTTGTCTGACTGAGAATGGTGTAATGAAGATGAAGGCCTTATGTGATCTGTATCATAGTTAATAAATTAAATATTGTAAAATTTCCAGACCTCCTGTGATTCTCTGTGTGCATGTGTGAGTGAACACACCACTTCCCTAATCATGGAGCAAAATGTACAGAAAGATCTCACTGTGTGCTTGTTCTATTATAATTTTATTGCCTATTTAGCTGTCATTCTGTGGCAGGAGATTTATTTGTAATATTAAAACAAAGTATATGTGTACACACTGCACACATGAATGTTATTTCACTATAAGGTATTGCATCTCAATCTCAAACACATATTTCTAACCTTAGGTATGGTTATTTCAGAGAGAGCGAGAACCCCATTGAGGTAAAGAGGTGAAACTCTGCTCGAGTGCCTAATGTGTGGGTTAAATAATTGGGGATCATTGAAGGTGCCATTGAAACACATCAATAATTCACTGTCGACATCTACAGCTTGTCAAGCGTGACTGCTCTGGGTAACTACTACTCTGTACCATCAGGTTTCACTGTTTACTATCTGAATCATCTGATGCCACCTGGTGGCTGTATAACTATAGTGCCGCACCACCATCATACTTCAAAAAAAGATACATATTTAACCTAGCTATGATGTCACTGAATCATACTGAGGTGGAGTGCTTATGGACATATTCAATCTCTCCCTATCCCAGTCTGTTGTCCCTACAGTTTCAAGACGTCCACCACTGACCCTGTACCCAAGAAAGCAAAGGTAACTGAACTAAATGACTATCGCCCCGTAGCACCCACTTCTGTCATCATGAAGTGCTTTGAGAGACTAGTCAAGGATCATATCACCTCTACCTTACCTGACATCCTAGACCCACTTCAATTTGCTTACCGCCCCAAAAGATCCACAGACGATGCAATCGCCATCACACTGCCCTATCCTATCTGGACAAGAGGAATACCTATGTAAGAATGCTGCTCATTGACTATGCTGCTCATCTTAACCCCACCCTGTGCAACTGGGTCCTGGACTTCCTAACGGGCCTCCCCCAGGTGTTGAAGGTAGGAAACAACACCTCCACAAGGATGTGTGCTCAGCCTACTCCTGTACTCCCTGTTCACCCATGACTGCATGGCCACGCACGCCTCCAACTCAATCATCAAGTTTGCACAACTGTAGTAGGCCTGATTACCAGCAATGACGAGACAGCCTACAGAGAGGTGAGGGCCCTGGGAGTGTGGCGCCAGGAAAATAACCTCTCACCCAACATCAACAAAACTAAGGAGCTGATCGTGGACCTCAGGAAACAGCAGAGGGAGCACCCCCCTATCCACATCGACGGGACCGCAGTGGAGAAGGTGGAAAGCTTCAAGTTTCTCTGCGTACATATCACTGACAAACTGAAATGGTCCACCCACACAGACAGTGTCATGAAGAAGGTGCAACAGCCCCTCTTCAACCTCAAGAGGCTGAAGAAACTTGGCTTGTCACCTAAAACCCTCAAACTTTTACAGATGCACAATTGAGAGAATCCTGTCGGGCTGTATCACCGCCTGGTATGGCAACTGCACTGCCCGAAACCGCAGGGCTCTCCAGAGGGTGGTGTGGTCTGCCCAACGCATCACCGGGGACAAGCTACCTGCCCTCCAGGACACCTATAGCACCTGATGTCACAGGAAGACCAAAAAGATCAAGGGCAACAACCACCTGAGCCACTGCCTGTCCACCCTGCTATCATCCAGAAGGTGAGGTCAGTACAGGTGCATCAAAGCTCGGATCGAAAGACTGAAAAACAGCTTCTATCTCAAGGCCATCAGACTGTTAGATAGTCATCACTAGCACATTAGAGGCTGCTGCCCTATATACATAGACTTGAAATCAATGGCCACTTTAATAATGGAACACTAGTCACTTTAATAATGTTTACATATTTTGCATGACTCATCTCATATATTGTATTCTATCCTATTCTAATGTATCTTAGTCTATGCTGCTCTGACATTGCTCATCCAAATATTCTGAATTCCATTCCTTTAGATTGTGTGTATTGTTAGATATTACTTGTGAGATATTACTGCACAGTTGGAGCTGGAAACACAAGCATTTCGCTACACCCACAATAACATCTGCTAAACACGTGTTTGTGACAAATAAAATTTGATTTGAGGTAACCTATTTTGTTGACTGATTCTTCATGATTGCTTACAGTGCTTGACTGGGACATCTTTAGGCTCCTATGGATTAAATTACTTGGAAATGTCTTCCACAAAAGATGTCAGGTGTATGAAGTTCAACCATGAGTTTAAAGGGGAGACAGTTGAGTTCTAGACAGACCAGTATATTGATACGATCGTAGCATAGATCCAGTCTCTTTAATTAGCATGCCTGTGTGATGATGGTTGGCAGAAGGGAAAGCTTGTGCATGTTAACCACGTACATTATCAACTAAAATGGCTCTGATTAGAATGTCATGCACACACTGTGTGTGTCTGTAGCAGCTATATTTGTGTAATTATGCCTTGCAATGTGCATGTGTGTGTATTTACCATTGATCAGGCTCTTGAGGGCCCTTCAGGGCTGGTAAGTATGGTCCTCTATGTTAAGCTGAGGCTGAAGTGATGTGAAGGAGCTCTGTCTGCTGGCACCTCTTCTCCCCGCTGTTTCCTTCCCTGCTAATTACTAATACAGATGCACTGTCACGGTTGTCATAAGGATTGGACCAAAATGCAGTGGGAATATGTATACTCATCTTCTTTTTATTTTGAAGAAGGAGAAACAACTAAATACGTATACAAAAAAGAACAAAACAGTCCTGTCAGGTGCAACAAACACTAAACAAGGAACAACTACCCACCAATCCCATAGAAAAAACACCCCTCTTAAATAGGACCTTCAATTAGAAGCAACGAGGAGCAGCTGCTTCCAATTGAAGGTCAACCCAATAAACACCACATAGAAAAAGACATACTAGAACTAACATAGAAATAGACTAACAAAGAACATAGCCCAACAAACCCCGAAACACTCTAAACAAACACACCCCTGCCACGTCCTGACCAAACTACAATAGCAAATAACCCCTTATACTGGTCAGGATGTGACAGTACCCCCCCCCCCCCCCCCCAAAGG
Source organism: Salmo salar (assembly GCF_965601325.2). Lineage (NCBI taxonomy): Eukaryota > Metazoa > Chordata > Actinopteri > Salmoniformes > Salmonidae > Salmo > Salmo salar. The sequence continues at coordinate 56,451,666 of NC_138294.1, read as the reverse complement.
TGCAGACACCGGATGCACCTCACACAAAAAAATAAACAACAAAAAAATAAACCCCAAAACAAAAAAATAATCCTAACTAAAGGGAGGGAAGGGAGGGTGGCCACCGTCACCGACGGTTCTTGTGCTACTACGGAGGTGGCTCAGGCTCCGGCCTTACTCCCCAACCTAATCTGTCCATCCCCGCTAAATGCTTATCAAATTTTACCCATCCCGAAGTCTCTGGGCTATGGCGCATCACTGAAGACCTCGGGCTGATGTGCGTTGCTGGAGACCTCGGACTGGAGGGCCGACTCTGCCGGCTCCGGACTGGAGGGCCGACTCTGCCGGCTCCGGACTGGAGGGCCGACTCTGCCGGCTCCGGACTGGAGGGCCGACTCTGCCGGCTCCGGACTGGAGGGCCGACTCTGCCGGCTCCGGACTGGAGGGCCGACTCTGCCGGCTCCGGACTGGAGGGCCATCTCTAGACGGGGCACTGTCGCCGGAAGCTCTGGACGGGGCACTGTCGCCGGACGCTCTGGACGGGGCACTGTCGCCGGAAGCTCTGGACGGGGCATTGTAGCCGGAAGCTCTGGACGGGGACTGCGCACTGAAGGCGTGATGCGTGGGGCTGGCTTAGGAAGCGCCAGACTAGGGACACGCACCACAGGGCTAGTGCGAGGAGCAGAAGCAGGACGAGCTGGACTGGGCTGACGCACTGGAGGCCTGGTGCGTGGGGCTGGTACTGGAGGTACCAGACTGGAGACACGCACCCCAAGGCTAGTGTGAGGAGCAGGAACTGGATACACCGGGCCATGAGTAGGCACTGGAGGTCTGGAGCGCACCTCCTGCACAACCCGTCCTGGCTGGATGGTAATAGTAGCCCTGCACAAGCGGAGTGCTGGCACAGGGCGAACTGGGCTGTGCAGAGGCCTGATGGCTGCCATGCGTAGAGCAGGCGTAGGGTAGCCTGGGCCTAGGAGGCGCACTGGTGGCCAGCTGTGCTGCGCAGGCATCCTCCTTCCAGGCTGGATGCCCACTCTAGCACGGCACTTGCGATGGGCTGGGATCGCTCGCACCGGACTGTGCGTGCGCATGGGCGAAATCGTGTGCACTTCCGCATACACCGGCGCTCTCTACTCCATACGCTCCCCATAATAAGCATGAGGAGTTGGCTTAGGGCTCACCCTTGGCCCAGCCAAACTACCCGTGTGCCTCACCCCAAAGAATGTCTTGGGGGTGCCTCTCAGGCTTCCTTGCTAGCTGTGTCCCAACATAACGTCCCCGGTCCTCTTCAGCCTTCCTCCATGGTGACTCACCCGCCAATATCTCCTCGCTCCTGGCTGCCTCCACCTGTTCCCATGGGAGGTGATCCCTTCCGGCCAGGATCTCTTCCCACGTGTAGGATCCCTTGCTGTCCAGGATGTCCTCCCATGTCCAGTCCTCTACAGAGCTCTGCTGCTGCTCCTTCCTCCGCTGCTTGGTCCGTTTGTGGTGGGTAGTTCTGTCACGGTTGTCGTAAGGATTTGACCAAAATGCAGCGGGAATATGTATACTCATCTTCTTTTTATTTTGAAGAAGGAGAAACAAATAAATACGTATACAAAAAAGAACAAAACGAAACAGTCCTGTCAGGTGCAACAAACACTAAACAAGGAACAACTTCCCACAATCCCATAGAAAACACACCCCTCTTAAATAGGACCTTCAATTAGAAGCAACGAGGAGCAGCTGCTTCCAATTGAAGGTCAACCCAATAAACACCACATAGAAAAAGACATACTAGAACTAACATAGAAATAGACTAACAAAGAACATAGCCCAACAAACCCCGAAACACTCTAAACAAACACCCCTCTTAAATAAGGACATAGCCCAACAAACCCCGAAACACTCCAAACAAACACACCCCTGCCACGTCCTGACCAAACTACAATAACAAATAACCCCTTATACTGGTCAGGACGTGACATGCACCTATGCCTCGTTTATCAGATTAAATACAGAAACGCCTGCAATGGCGCTTGGCATGAGATTGAATCTGCTTTATTATGAAATTGTAAGGAAAGCGTATGCACTGAATTGTTGTACTGTTCCTTATGCTGTGTGTACACAATACAGTATATGCCTCCTGGATTTTATTCTGTCAGCGTTTTCTGCTGTCAGCAGATGAGGTTACCTTTTCAGTTTGCTTGCGGGAAGGCCAGGGCTGACTTCAGATCAGATGTTTCACTCATGATCACTGTCCATTACTATACCACATGATCATCCCTTACAATGGAAATATGTACACAATCAAACCACTGCTACTGTAAGTTATTGGGAACCCCTACCTAAATCTTTTCCAAATCACACATTGGATCTATCATATTTAGCATTTTTTTTGCATAGCCTACTTGAATCTATTCTTTGTCCTACAGTCTGAACGGCCAAAAAGCACAAGGAATGAGATATTTCCTTTGTAGGTGGTTTGAAGTCAGATACAAATCTGATTCCTGGCCATGCGACTTGTGTCTGAGCGGTCAAATCTGATTTATTTTCCCTCTAGTAGTTTCTAGGCTGTTATTTGACATATCTTGTTGCTTGCTAGCTACTCTGTTGACAGTTTGACAAGAACATGTGGTAGCCAACTAGCTTGTTAATAGTTTACAAACAAATGAGTGAATGTGCTAGAACGCTAAACAGTTACCTATCCAGCTAGTTGACTGGTGGCCAAAAATTCTGTTCCATTTATTATTATCTCTATCAGTAAATACAGAACCAAACAAAAACCATGAAAGTTGGATCATTTTATCCTTTGACGCTTTAAAAGGGTTCTTACACTATGATGTTGAACATTCAAAGCAACTGGGAAACATCCATGGCAGACATTGTTGTCACTTTAGCTTGCTACATAACTTCTGAGTGATAGGAAGCAGGAGCACCACCACCAATCAGCCTACACCAGTGCAACACACCGTTGTTACTATGACAACTACCGTAGCCATGTCAGCAAATGACTGCTGTCTGAACACACACTCAAATCCGATTTGCTCACTTGCAACTTGCTGATTGGACAGTGAATATTCCAAAACAGATTTGAAAATAAAACTGATTTGAGCATTAAGGCCTGCAGTGTGAACAAGGCTTAAGTTCTTCTGGTGATTGGCACATTAGGAGGCTCACACTTACTGTACATCCCTGCTAGAAGGACTGATAGTCAGCAGAGGGAACAGAGAACACTGCAGATCTACATTGTACCTTCAGTGGAGCTTACATCAGCCTGCATGACCTTTGGCGTATCTGAGAATTTTTCACAGTTCATGACCTGAGAATGCTCTTTTGAGAGCCATTTCTCTCCCCTGTGTGGGACTGCTGCATTAGGCAGCCATGTCGGGCTTTATGCAGAGAGGAGCAAGGGGAGAATGTAGAATGTCACAGAGTTCACATGGTTGAACTTAAAGTTCCAATGCAGCCGTTTTCTATATCAAATAATTTCTGGATAACAATTAAGTACCTTACTGTGATTGTTTTCAATTAAAATGGTCAAAATGAACAAAAATAGTTTCTTAGCAATTTCTCAAGCAAGCATTTTGCTAGGACTGTCTGTGAGTGGTCTGAGTGGGGAGGGCGAAACAGAAAATGTGCTGTTATTGGCAGAGAGGTTTGAAACTCTCTTATTGGTCTATAACACATTTTTGACAGCACTCGGCCTTTAACATCTGTCATGATTGATAAACAAAACATGGTCTGTGACCCCGGGATGTTAACGCTGGCACCAAACACAAACCCTAACAGAACCTTCTACAGTACCACAAGAGAACTAGATACAGCAAACCAGAAAGACTGAAACATAACCTTCCTTAAAACAACACAAGGCACAGAAAACCAGAAAGACACTGCATGTACAGACTGTGACATGGGTATATAAACCAGATAGAGATTTGCAGGTAATATGAGATGTGTGTGTATTTGTATCACGGCAGTGACTGAACACGTACAGTAGTCTAGTTGTGAGGCGTGGGTGCATAGTAAAAATAGAGGACACTTTGAGGATGAGTGACATAGCTGGGAGTTTCAGAACCCACTCATAATACCAGACTTGTTTGCACTCAACATCACACACAGTGGCTTTCTATGAATCCCACTGGCTACATCCCCCCTGGTCTGTTGCTGGACTCCAGACAGGAACACTGGCTACATCCCCCTGGTCTGTTGCTGGACTCCAGACAGGAACACTGGCTACATCCCCCCTGGTCTGTTGCTGGACTCCAGACAGGAACACTGGCTACATCCCCCCTGGTCTGTTGCTGGACTCCAGACAGGAACACTGGCTACATCCCCCCTGGTCTGTTGCTGGACTCCATACAGGAACACTGGCTACATCCCCCCTGGTCTGTTGCTGGACTCCATACAGGAACACTGGCTACATCCCCCCTGGTCTGTTGCTGGACTCCAGACAGGAACACTGGCTACATCCCCCCTGGTCTGTTGCTGGACTCCAGACAGGAACACTGGCTACATCCCCCCTGGTCTGTTGCTGGACTCCAGACAGGAACACTGGCTATAGCTGCTCCACCAGTAAAGACACCTGTGTGGGTGGACTCCACAGATGTATTTGCTTCTCATCCAAACCACAGCAGCTACAAGACAGGAAGAGTAAACATCATTAGGGAGGAAACCTGTTTGTTCACTGTTTGGTACATCTATGGTGCAAACATAATGAAAAGATATGTCAGCTTGAACAAGTGATGGGGAACTACTATACCTCCCTTTTCCAAGTATTCTTGCAGATGTATGAGCTAAAACTATATGCCATTATACATACTACAGTATAATTAAACCAGGGATGGGCAACTCCAGTCCTCGGGGGCTGAAGTGGAGTCACTTTCTCCCCATCCCTAGCAAACACAGTGGATTAAACTAATTGCATTCTAAACTGACTATCATGATTCATTGATTATTGGAGTTAGGTGTTTTAGCTGGGGAAAAGGTGTGACACCAATCAGGCCCCAAGGACTGGAGTCCATCCCTGCCTTTAAACCAGTGTTTCCCAACTCCAGTCCTCCAATACACAACAGCACACATTTTCTTGTAGCCCTGGACAAGCACACCTGATTCAACTAATCATCAAGCCCTCAATGAGTTGAATCAGGTGAGTTTGTCCAGGGCTACAACACATATGTGTGCTGTTGGAGGTACTGGAGGACTGGAGTCGGGAGACGCTGCCTCAAACATTAAATGTTACTTTACATAATCACTTGTAACAGCTTGTGGAAAGATAATAAAAAATGATGTATGCTGTGGGAGATAATGACACACATGCACAGTGACAATCTAGATAATTGGCAACACACATTGATAGGTGAGGCAGAATATCAGTGATGTACAGTACATCATTTGAGAGTTATAAAGAGAGTGTGACCGATGTGAACTTATCAATGGTGCCAGCATCCTTTTATACCTTCTTCTGCGGTCAAGAGCACAGGAAGTGCAGCCACAAGCTGCAAAACTCTACTGATCACTACTGAAAAGCCGGTGTAGTCTACCTGTAGTGGTTTGACTACTTATTCACTATACAAAGAAGTAGTAAAAACTCTACTGATTACTAATGATAGGCCTGTGTAGTAACGGTTCGCTATGAAGAAGTTGGTGGCGTTGTGGAGCTTCCTGTCTGCCAAGATGAACGCCAGCAGGAGGGTGCTGCCCACGCAGGCCACGGCCACCAGGAGGCAGTAGAGAGGGATGAACAGAGGGCGGTAGCTCAGCAGTAACTGCAGACCTCAGAACAGTGCTACTGGGTCGCTGTGGTTCTGAGGAGGTATGGCAAGGCTGGCTTTGGAGGAGCCACCCACAGATCTCTCAAACACTGGGTCCATCTCTAACCAGAATTGGTGGACTGTAAAGAGAATGGAAATACACAAGGTGTTTGATTGTTTTATAGGTCCAATGCAGCCGTTTTTATCTCGATATCAAATAATTTCTCGGTAACAATGAAGTACTTTACTGTGATTGTTTTCAATTAAAATGGTCAAAAATAAACAATAATAGCTTCTTAGCAAAGGGCAATTTCTCAAGCAAGAATTTTGATAGGACTGTCTGAGTGGGTAAGGGAAAACTGAAAATTAGCTGTTATTGGCAGAGAGGTTTGGAACTCTCTTTCTTATTGGTCTATAACTAATTTACCACATGGTGATGTCACCATGGTAGGTCAAAACTCCATCCCTCCCAAAACAGGCTGAAATGTCAGGCGGACTTTTCAAACAGCAGTTATACTAAAAGGGCATTCTTTTTTTCACAATTTCACAGTATTATTCTGAACAAAATCATGTTTTTAAGCAGATCACTGATTTACAATTTGATATAGCTTTGTTTTTGTTGCAGTACGTTAATAGAAAACTAGGTGGGTGTTAAGATCTATATTCTTGGCCCCCCTTAAATCTGAACTCAGCCCAAGTGACTTCCAAGAGGTTAGAAGTCACCATAAAGTAGAACTTGGTATCCTAAATGACCTCTAGGTGCCCTGAGACCAAGGGCCAATGGCTGCAAAGGTTTTAAATGATAGATACATCTAATATACGGTTCACTCTGACCCAAGTGGTGTCGACAACCTTGATTCATGTTTTGACAAGGGGCCCGGAACACTTGTAGAACGAACAGATAAACAAGGGTATTTATGCCTGCCTGCCCTTGAGGAGGTTGACAGATTGCTACAAACCTCTCAGAGGAACGTGTCTATCTCCCCATATGCATCTGTCTATTGTTTATCTATTAAAGCTTTAAATATAGAAGTTGTTCGCCTTATCTTTGGGTTCCGCATTTTCCACACCTTGAGCAAACCAATTATTCCTGACATTTGTTAAAGCTTTCTGAAATTATAAACTGAACTGAAATGATGCATGTTCAAAAATAGAGCAAAGAACAGAATGTACATATTTTCCACGATGAGACTATAGTAACTGTTAGGTTTCAGTTTAAGCAAAGCCTACTGAATGCATTTTATAATTCCCTAGAAAAAGCTATACAGCAATATTAAATGAAAACATTAAATATAGAATCAAAACGTTCAATATTGTACGCAATTCCATTACAGTATGTTCAAATGCCTTTCTCTGTAACATGGTAAATAATGAATTCCTTTTGATTATCCCAGGTAGAGCGACAGCTGTGTCCAATCAAACACCCAACAGAACTTCTGGCATTTCAGGTTGATGATCTGGGATTATATAGGTGGTAGAACTGTTCACACAACTGGCTATTTCTGAAAAGTATTATTAGAATTCATTAATAGACTTTAATTAAATAGGTTCCCACTGTATTTTGTTTCCATCCGATTGACTGGAATTCTGATCTATTCTGTTCCATTTATTATTATCTCTATCAGTAAATACAGAACCAAACAAAAACCATGACTTTAAGATGTGTGAATGTATCAATGAAATGAGAAGGTTTTTCTGTAGATACAGTAAGACGTTTCGAATATTTGCAGTGAAGGAAAGTGTACAGTACCTGTGCAGAGGTTTGCGATCCCGTAGTGTGTTCTCCTCTCTCAGCTCTCTCCCTAATGCCTCTGTCTGTCTGCCTGTTCGTCTGTCTGTCTGCCTATCCATCAGTCTGTCTGTCCGTCCATCACTCTCCTACTTTGCTCTGATCTGCGCAGTGTTCTCAAACCTGGAGCAGCTGAGCTGCCTCCTTCCACTCTGAGTCGGTGTCTCTGTGTAAGTGAGTGTCTCTGTGTAAGTGAGTGTCTCTGTGTAAGTGGGTTCTCTGTGTGAGAGGGTTCTCTGTGTGAGAGGGTTCTCTGTGTAAGAGGGTGTCTCTGTGTGAGTGGGTGAACTGTGTGAGAGGGTTCTCTGTGTGAGAGGGTTCTCTGTGTGAGAGGGTGTCTCTGTGTGAGAGGGTTCTCTGTGTGAGAGGGTTCTCTGTGTGAGAGGGTGTCTCTGTGTAAGTGGGTTCTCTGTGTGAGAGGGTTCTCTGTGTGAGTGGGTGTCTCTGTGTAAGTGGGTTCTCTGTGTGAGTGGGTGTCTGTGTGAGTGGGTGTCTCTGTGTGAGAGGGTGTCTCTGTGTGAGAGGGTGTCTCTGTGTGAGTGGGTGTCTCTGTGTAAGTGGGTTCTCTGTGTGAGTGGGTGTCTGTGTGAGTGGGTGTCTCTGTGTGAGAGGATGTCTCTGTGTGAGTGTAACTGTGTGCCCTCCCCTTACCGCTCTCTCTGTCTAACCTCATCAGTGTTCTCTCTTTTCAAACACACATATGTGTACATACACACGTACACACCCAGCACATTCACATTCACTCCCTCAATTCACACAAGGCACACCATCTGCTGAAGACACATTTTACCTGTCTGAACTAAGAGAATATAGGAAACTCCCCACAGCTTCCCACTGTAGTCCTTCTCTCTGTTGGGTTAAAGATGCTTTATAAAGGATTTGTATCATTTTCCTTACTGAAAAACCACGTGATAACATGTGACAACATGTAAAAGCAACGTGACAACGTGTCGGACAACATGTAAAAGCAACGTGACGGAACTGTGACCTGAGCACGTGCCGTGGACAACATGTAAAGCCGGCAAGGGCGTGACCTGAAGGCCGTGTCGGGACAACAAGTAAAAGCAACGTGATAACATCTGACAAGATTTAAAAGCAACGTGAAAACATGTGACAACATGGAAAAGCAACGTGACAACGTGATAACATGTGACAACATGTAAAAGCAACGTGATAACATGTGACAACATGTAAAGGCAACGTGATAACGTGATAACATGTGACAACATGTAAAAGCAACGTGATAACATGTGACAACATGTAAAGGCAACGTGATAACATGTGACAACATGTAAAAGCAACGTGATAACATGTGACAAGATTTAAAAGCAACGTGAAAACATGTGACAACATGTAAAGGCAATGTGATAACATGTGACAACGTAAAAGAAACGTGATAATGTGTGACAACATGTAAAAGCAACGTGACAAAAGCAACGTGATAACATGTGACAACATGTAAAAGCAATGTGATAACGTGACAACATGTAAAAGCAATGTGATAACGTGACAACATGTAAAAGCAACGTGATAACATGTGACAACATGGAAAGGCAACGTGATAACGTGATAACATGTGACAACATGTAAAAGCAACGTGATAACATGTGACAACATGGAAAGGCAACGTGATAACGTGATAACATGTGACAACATGTAAAAGCAACGTGATAACATGTGACAACATGTAAAAGCAATGTGATAACGTGATAACATGTGACAACATGTAAAAGCAACGTGATAACGTGATAACATGTAAAAGCAACGTGATAACGTGATAACATGTGACAACATGTAAAAGCAACGTGATAACGTGATAACATGTGACAACATGTAAAAGCAACGTGACAACATGTGACAACATGTAAAAGCAACGCGATAACATGTGACAACATGTAAAAGCAACGTGATAACATGTAAAAGCAACGCGATAACATGTGACAACATGTAAAAGCAACGTGATAACATGTAAAAGCAACGCGATAACATGTGACAACATGTAAAAGCAACGTGACAACATGTAAAAGCAACGTGATAACATGTGACAACATGTAAAAGCAACGTGATAATGTGATAACATGTGACAACATGGAAAGGCAACGTGATAACGTGATAACATGTGACAACATGTAAAAGCAACGTGATAACGTGTGACAACATGTAAAAGCAACGTGATAACATGTGACAACATGTAAAAGCAACGTGATAACGTGATAACATGTGACAACATGGAAAGGCAACGTGATAACGTGATAACATGTGACAACATGGAAAGGCAACGTGATAACGTGATAACATGTGACAACATGTAAAAGCAACATGATAAAATGTGACAACATGTAAAAGCAACGTGATAACATGTGACAACATGTAAAAGCAACGTGATAACATGTGACAACATGTAAAAGCAACGTGATAACGTGTGACAACATGTAAAAGCAATGTGATAACATGTGACAACATGTAAAAGCAACGTGATAAAATGTGACAACATGTAAAAGCAACGTGATAAAATGTGACAACATGTAAAAGCAACGCGATAACATGTGACAACATGTAAAAGCAACGTGATAACATGTAAAAGCAACGCGATAACATGTGACAACATGTAAAAGCAACGTGATAACATGTAAAAGCAACGCGATAACATGTAAAAGCAACGCGATAACATGTGACAACATGTAAAAGCAACGTGATAACATGTAAAAGCAACGCGATAACATGTGACAACATGTAAAAGCAACGTGACAACATGTAAAAGCAACGTGATAACATGTGACAACATGTAAAAGCAACGTGATAATGTGATAACATGTGACAACATGGAAAGGCAACGTGATAACGTGATAACATGTGACAACATGTAAAAGCAACGTGATAACGTGTGACAACATGTAAAAGCAACGTGATAACATGTGACAACATGTAAAAGCAACGTGATAACGTGATAACATGTGACAACATGGAAAGGCAACGTGATAACGTGATAACATGTGACAACATGGAAAGGCAACGTGATAACGTGATAACATGTGACAACATGTAAAAGCAACATGATAAAATGTGACAACATGTAAAAGCAACGTGATAACATGTGACAACATGTAAAAGCAACGTGATAACATGTGACAACATGTAAAAGCAACGTGATAACGTGTGACAACATGTAAAAGCAATGTGATAACATGTGACAACATGTAAAAGCAACGTGATAAAATGTGACAACATGTAAAAGCAACGTGATAAAATGTGACAACATGTAAAAGCAACGTGATAAAATGTGACAAGATTTAAAAGCAACGTGAAAACATGTGACAACATGTAAAGGCAATGTGATAACATGTGACAACGTAAAAGAAACGTGATAATGTGTGACAACATGTAAAAGCAACGTGACAAAAGCAACGTGATAACATGTGACAACATGTAAAAGCAACGTGATAACATGTGACAACATGGAAAGGCAACGTGATAACGTGATAACATGTGACAACATGTAAAAGCAATGTGATAACGTGATAACATGTGACAACATGTAAAAGCAACGTGCCTGGACCTGAAGCACGTGTCGAGCAACGCGTACTGTGACAACAGGCAACGTGATAACATGTAAAAGCAACGCGATAACATGTGACAACATGTAAAAGCAACGTGACCTGAAGCACGTGTAACGGAACGGCAACGGCGGATAACATGTGACAAGGCACGTGTAACAGAGCAACGCGTCGGACAACATGTAAAAGCAACGTGATAACGTGCACGCGTAACATGTGACAACATGTAAAAGCAACGTGACCTGAAGCCGTGATAACGGATCGTGACAACATGTAAAAGCAACGGATCGGATAACGTGCCTGAGCAACATGTAACGGGACACGGCAATGTGATAACATGTGACAATATGTAAAAGCAACGTGATAACATGTAAAAGCAACGTGATAACATGTGACAACATACAAAAGCAACGTGATAACATGTGACAACATACAAAAGCAACGTGATAACATGAAACTACACCTGTTAAAACATTATCTAATGTGATATAAATGTAACCCCATGGGGATGCAACATTTTTACATGTGATACCATGAAACAAGCAAGCGGAATGTGATAATGTCATTTTAAACAACGGAAAATACATACTTATATGTTTGCATCAATTGTCCTACTCGTGTATTGATTATATCATACATTACGTGACGAATAATGATCGCTGGCAATCACCAGCTACAATGTTGCCTTCTGGATTAGCCCATATGGAATACGTGTGAACGTTTATAAAGACAGAAGGTAGACATGAAATTACATTATTTGGATGGATGGTTGACACAACATGAAGGTAGGACAATATTCTTTTATCTAAAAAGTGGGTGAAAGTTTGCAATATACATTTCTCACGTGTGATTCCCGAACAGGATGGACGGACACACACCTTGTGAAAACCTTAAAGCCTATTGCATAATATATTACAACATTCGAACAAAATACACCAGCGACGCCATTTAGGAGATACAGGTTGTGAACATAGTGTTTCTGATCTGGTTGACAATAATCTTCTAATGTATTTGTGTGGCTACAATGACATCTTTAGCACACAACATTTTCTGGTTTGCAGAGAAAAGCATTGAAAGAGAGAAATGCATTGAAAGAGATGAATGAAACTACTACCGATGTCTAATAGATCTAACTTCTAATTTTCAAATGTTTTCTAACTTATGATGCATGGATTTGATTGATGTATTCAATGTATTTTCGCTGTTATCAAAATAACTAATGGTAAGACATGCAGCTACTTGAAATCTTGCTTCTGAGCGCATGTTTACTACATGACAGGCATAAACGCGTAATGTCATGCATTAAATGATAGCAGGTTAGAATGTAAGGATTCTGTGGATTTTTTCGCTTGGAGAGGACTGTAGATAGTTCATTATGCATGTATGAGCCATACATGGACACATTGAGTAAAAAACGGAAGGTTTAAAAAATAACGAGGTAGTTTTCAATCTTCTGGAACATCTCTTTAAGGAGAGGCAATCAGAGTCAAATACCATAGGTCATCTTAATTAAAGACCTACACGCCACAGTAAACCTTCATCTGAGAGTGAGAGAGCGCTAAGTCACCACACACAGAGAAGCAGAATGCACCTCTGTATCTACCATTCTCTGACACAGCAAAACAAACCATCCCATTAACCACAAACCAACCATCCCATTAACCACAAACCAACCATCCCATTAACCACAAAACAAACATCCCATTAACCATAAATAAACCATCCCATTAACCATAAATAAACCATCCCATTAACCATAAATAAACCATCCCATTAACCACAAACCAACCATCCCATTAACCATAAATAAACCATCCCATTAACCACAAACCAACCATCCCATTAACCATAAATAAACCATCCCATTAACCATAAATAAACCATCCCATTAACCACAAACCAACCATCCCATTAACCATAAATAAACCATCCCATAAACCATAAACAAACCATCCCATTAACCATAAATAAACCATCCCATTAACCACAAACCAACCATCCCATTAACCATAAATAAACCATCCATTAACCATAAATAAACCATCCCATTAACCATAAATAAACCATCCCATTAACCACAAACCAACCATCCCATTAACCATAAATAAACCATCCCATTAACCATAAACAAACCATCCCATTAACCATAAATAAACCATCCCATTAACCATAAATAAACCATCCCATTAACCATAAACCAACCATCCCATTAACCATAAATAAACCATCCCATTAACCATAAACAAACCATCCCATTAACCAGAAATAAACCATCCCATTAACCATAAATAAACCATCCCATTAACCATAAACCAACCATCCCATTAACCATAAATAAACCACCCCATTAACCATAAACAAACCATCCCATTAACCATAAACAAACCATCCCATTAACCATAAATAAACCATCCCATTAACCATAAATAAACCATCCCATTAACCATAAATAAACCATCCCATTAACCATAAATAAACCATCCCATTAACCACAAACCAACCATCCCATTAACCATAAATAAACCATCCCATTAACCACAAACCAACCATCCCATTAACCATAAATAAACCATCCCATTAACGATAAATAAACCATCCCATTAACCATAAACCAACCATCCCATTAACCATAAATAAACCATCCCATTAACCATAAACAAACCATCCATTAACCATAAATAAACCATCCCATTAACCATAAATAAACCATCCATTAACCATAAATAAACCATCCCATTAACCACAAACCAACCATCCCATTAACCACAAACCAACCATCCCATTAACCATAAATAAATCATCCCATTAACCATAAATAAACCATCCCATTAACCATAAATAAACTATCCCATTAACCATAAATAAACCATCCCATTAACCATAAACAAACCATCCCATTAACCATAAATAAACCATCCCATTAACCATAAATAAACCATCCATTAACCATAAATAAACCATCCCATTAACCATAAATAAACCATCCCATTAACCATAAATAAACCATCCCATTAACCATAAATAAACCATCCCATTAACCACAAACCAACCATCCCATTAACCATAAATAAACCATCCCATTAACCACAAACCAACCATCCCATTAACCATAAATAAACCATCCCATTAACGATAAATAAACCATCCCATTAACCATAAACCAACCATCCCATTAACCATAAATAAACCATCCCATTAACCATAAACAAACCATCCATTAACCATAAATAAACCATCCCATTAACCATAAATAAACCATCCATTAACCATAAATAAACCATCCCATTAACCACAAACCAACCATCCCATTAACCACAAACCAACCATCCCATTAACCATAAATAAACCATCCCATTAACCATAAATAAACCATCCCATTAACCATAAATAAACTATCCCATTAACCATAAATAAACCATCCCATTAACCATAAACAAACCATCCCATTAACCATAAATAAACCATCCCATTAACCATAAATAAACCATCCCATTAACCATAAACAAACCATCCATTAACCATAAATAAACCATCCATTAACCATAAATAAACCATCCCATTAACCATAAATAAACCATCCCATTAACCACAAACCAACCATCCCATTAACCATAAATAAACCATCCCATTAACCATAAATAAACCATCCCATTAACCATAAATAAACCATCCCATTAACCATAAATAAACCATCCCATTAACCATAAATAAACCATCCCATTAACCATAAATAAACCATCCATTAACCATAAATAAACCATCCCATTAACCACAAACCAACCATCCCATTAACCACAGACCAACCATCCCATTAACCATAAATAAACCATCCCATTAACCATAAATAAACCATCCCATTAACCATAAATAAACCATCCCATTAACCATAAATAAACCATCCCATTAACCATAAACAAACCATCCCATTAACCATAAATAAACCATCCCATTAACCATAAATAAACCATCCCATTAACCATAAACAAACCATCCATTAACCATAAATAAACCATCCATTAACCATAAATAAACCATCCCATTAACCATAAATAAACCATCCCATTAACCACAAACCAACCATCCCATTAACCATAAATAAACCATCCCATTAACCATAAATAAACCATCCCATTAACCATAAATAAACCATCCCATTAACCATAAACAAACCATCCATTAACCATAAATAAACCATCCATTAACCATAAATAAACCATCCCATTAACCACAAACCAACCATCCCATTAACCATAAATAAACCATCCCATTAACCATAAATAAACCATCCCATTAACCATAAATAAACCATCCCATTAACCATAAATAAACCATCCCATTAACCATAAATAAACCATCCCATTAACCATAAATAAACCATCCCATTAACCATAAATAAACCATCCATTAACCATAAATAAACCATCCCATTAACCACAAACCAACCATCCATTAACCATAAATAAACCATCCCATTAACCACAAACCAAACCCATCCCATTAACCATAAATAAACCATCCCATTAACCATAAACAAACCATCCCATTAACCATAAACAAACCATCCATTAACCATAAATAAACCATCCCATTAACCATAAATAAACCATCCATTAACCATAAATAAACCATCCCATTAACCACAAACCAACCATCCCATTAACCACAAACCAACCATCCCATTAACCATAAATAAACCATCCCATTAACCATAAATAAACCATCCCATTAACCATAAATAAACCATCCCATTAACCATAAATAAACCATCCCATTAACCATAAATAAACCATCCCATTAACCATAAACAAACCATCCCATTAACCATAAATAAACCATCCCATTAACCATAAATAAACCATCCCATTAACCATAAACAAACCATCCATTAACCATAAATAAACCATCCATTAACCATAAATAAACCATCCCATTAACCATAAATAAACCATCCCATTAACCACAAACCAACCATCCCATTAACCATAAATAAACCATCCCATTAACCATAAATAAACCATCCCATTAACCATAAATAAACCATCCCATTAACCATAAATAAACCATCCCATTAACCATAAATAAACCATCCCATTAACCATAAATAAACCATCCATTAACCATAAATAAACCATCCCATTAACCACAAACCAACCATCCATTAACCATAAATAAACCATCCCATTAACCACAAACCAACCATCCCATTAACCATAAATAAACCATCCCATTAACCATAAACAAACCATCCATTAACCATAAATAAACCATCCCATTAACCACAAACCAACCATCCATTAACCATAAATAAACCATCCCATTAACCATAAAGAAACCATCCCATTAACCATAAATAAACCATCCATTAACCATAAATAAACCATCCCATTAACCATAAATAAACCATCCATTAACCATAAACAAACCATCCCATTAACCATAAATAAACCATCCCATTAACCATAAATAAACCATCCCATTAACCACAAACCAACCATCCATTAACCATAAATAAACCATCCATTAACCACAAACCAACCATCCATTAAACATAAATAAACCATCCATTAACCATAAACAAACCATCCCATTAACCATAAATAAACCATCCGATTAACCATAAACAAACCATCCATTAACCATAAATAAACCATCCCATTAACCATAAATAAACCATCCCATTAACCATAAATAAACCATCCCATTAACCATAAACAAACCATCCATTAACCATAAACAAACCATCCCATTAACCATAAATAAACCATCCATTAACCATAAATAAACCATCCCATTAACCATAAACAAACCATCCCATTAACCATAAACAAACCATCCCATTAACCATAAATAAACCATCCCATTAACCATAAATAAACCATCCCATTAACCATAAATAAACCATCCCATTAACCATAAATAAACCATCCCATTAACCACAAATAAACCATCCCATTAACCACAAACCAACCATCCCATTAACCATAAATAAACCATCCCATTAACCACAAACCAACCATCCCATTAACCATAAATAAACCATCCCATTAACCATAAACAAACCATCCTATTAACCATAAATAAACCATCCCATTAACCATAAATAAACCATCCCATTAACCATAAATAAACCATCCCATTAACCATAAACAAACCATCCCATTAACCATAAATAAACCATCCCATTAACCATAAATAAACCATCCCATTAACCACAAACCAACCATCCATTAACCATAAATAAACCATCCATTAACCACAAACCAACCATCCATTAAACATAAATAAACCATCCATTAACCATAAACAAACCATCCCATTAACCATAAATAAACCATCCGATTAACCATAAACAAACCATCCATTAACCATAAATAAACCATCCCATTAACCATAAATAAACCATCCCATTAACCATAAATAAACCATCCCATTAACCATAAACAAACCATCCCATTAACCATAAATAAACCATCCCATTAACCATAAATAAACCATCCCATTAACCACAAATAAACCATCCCATTAACCACAAACCAACCATCCCATTAACCATAAATAAACCATCCCATTAACCACAAACCAACCATCCCATTAACCATAAATAAACCATCCCATTAACCATAAACAAACCATCCATTAACCATAAACAAACCATCCCATTAACCATAAATAAACCATCCATTAACCATAAATAAACCATCCCATTAACCATAAACAAACCATCCCATTAACCATAAACAAACCATCCCATTAACCATAAATAAACCATCCCATTAACCATAAACAAACCATCCCATTAACCATAAATAAACCATCCCATTAACCATAAATAAACCATCCCATTAACCATAAATAAACCATCCCATTAACCATAAATAAACCATCCCATTAACCATAAATAAACCATCCCATTAACCATAAATAAACCATCCATTAACCATAAACAAACCATCCCATTAACCATAAATAAACCATCCCATTAACCACAAACCAATCATCCCATTAACCATAAATAAACCATCCATTAACCATAAATAAACCATCCCATTAACCACAAACAAACCATCCCATTAACCATAAATAAACCATCCCATTAACCACAAACCAACCATCCCATTAACCACAAACCAACCATCCCATTAACCATAAATAAACCATTCCATTAACCATAAATAAAACATCCCATTAACCATAAACAAACCATCCATTAACCATAAATAAACCATCCATTAACCATAAATAAACCATCCCATTAACCATAAATAAACCATCCCATTAACCATAAACAAACCATCCATTAACCATAAATAAACCATCCCATTAACCATAAATAAACCATCCCATTAACCATAAATAAACCATCCATTAACCATAAATAAACCATCCATTAACCATAAACAAACCATCCCATTAACCATAAATAAACCATCCCATTAACCATAAATAAACCATCCCATTAACCATAAATAAACCATCCCATTAACCATAAATAAACCATCCCATTAACCATAAATAAACCATCCCATTAACCATAAATAAACCATTCCATTAACCATAAATAAACCATCCCATTAACCACAAACAAACCATCCCATTAACCATAAATAAACCATCCATTAACCATAAATAAACCATCCCATTAACCATAAATAAACCATCCCATTAACCATAAATAAACCATCCCATTAACCACAAACCAACCATCCCATTAACCACAAACCAACCATCCCATTAACCATAAATAAACCATCCCATGAACCATAAATAAACCATCCCATTAACCATAAACAAACCATCCATTAACCATAAATAAACATCCATTAACCATAAATAAACCATCCATTAACCATAAATAAACCATCCCATTAACCATAAACAAACCATCCATTAACCATAAATAAACCATCCCATTAACCATAAATAAACCATCCCATTAACCATAAATAAACCATCCCATTAACCATAAACAAACCATCCATTAACCATAAATAAACCATCCCATTAACCATAAATAAACCATCCCATTAACCACAAACCAACCATCCCATTAACCATAAATAAACCATCCCATTAACCATAAATAAACCATCCCATTAACCACAAACCAACCATCCCATTAACCATAAATAAACCATCCCATTAACCACAAACCAACCATCCCATTAACCATAAACAAACCATCCATTAACCATAAACAAACCATCCCATTAACCATAAACAAACCATCCATTAACCATAAATAAACCATCACATGGAACATTTCTGGGATCATTTCAGCTCATGAAACATGGGACCAACACTTTACATGTTGCATTTATATTTTTGTTCAGTGTAATTCACACATTGAACATTATTGACTGATGGTAGATTGGTGGACCCAGGCTGACACTAAAGAGGTTTTCAGGCAGTACATGGGAGCAAATGCGTGTGCCTAATAAAATGTGAGAACCTGATTGTGGGTTGCAGCATGCTTCAGTCTATCACCAGAATGAACATGTATAGTCAAAAGCTTAAGGAATGGATTCAACAGTAAAAACAATCACATGCTACATGATTTTTCAATTAGAATGTATTATTGCTATTGATGCTTTTTCATTTTCATTGTGGTTTAATTATCATCCATTTGTATTATTCTTTGGTTCTAGTTCTGATTCCTGTTCCCAACACTAGCAGAATATGGTAGTTTGTTTTGCCTGGCTACCCAAACTCCTTGCTCCTGCCAAATGCTACGCCACGCTCACGGACGTTCGTTTCTTCTCCGCAATGAGTCTTCATCTGAATACCTCCCTGACGATTTCCATTCTGGTTGGTCCCAGAAACCAATGGGGTTGGGCCAGAGCCAGAGCACACGTGGGTAAAGCGGCGTTTCGAGAATTCGCCATTGGCTTTGATACTCTGATTGGTTAGAGATGATCCAATCAATGATGACATTGTTTTATACAACACCCTCATTTTGACACCACAAACGACTTCAACACTGGCCGTCTCAGACTGAAGTATGTAGCTAACATAGAGCAGTAAAATAATTAAATTTGTCTTCAGGCAAGTGTTTGTTGCCAGTGTAGCAAGCAAGTCTATTAAGAATGACAGAAGTCTATTAAGAATGACAGAAGCCATGGCATATAGAAAGATAGCTTTATTGCACAAGGTGTTAGAATACTCTTTTTGTTAGTTTTTTCATTACTTTTCATAGAAAATGTTCTTTTAAAGACAAGCAATTGCTATTAGAAGCAACTCAAACGAATGTTTGGAATCCCCTCAACATTTTCTTTTCTTCAAATTTAAAATATTTGTACATTTCTTTCCCTCACCTTTTCCCTTTTACCAAGCATGCAATGTCATTTTTGAGGATGAACAAAATACAAAAAATGATCATTAAAAAAGTGAACAGGACAAATGACAACATCAAAATACCTTTAAAAAAGCATAAAAATTCAACAAATTAGTATAAAAAACATGAAGGGAATAGAGAAAAAATATTTGTTGCCCAAGGTGGAAATTCATGTTTATCAAATCCATATTTTCATTCATGTTGTTTTCATTTTGAAGTGGGGGCATGATTCAACCCTGATCTTGCCCTATTTTATTCTGACGAAAATAGCTCTTCATACAAAACTGTGTTTTATGTACAAGAGTTAATCTATAAACAATAGTGCCAAAGGTAGTGTATGTACTGTATGTCAGGGAGTTGACTTGGGAGAGCTGGTTGGGAGTGTCAGCTTTTTCCACAATTTCAGTGTGTGTGACCCAGAGCCATATATTTAGAGAGTTCAAACAACTTTTAGAATTCTAGACATTCAGTTACATAGCATTGCTAAAATATTCCCCATGTGACGTTATTGGGGAGCTAACATGGCTGCCATAGATTGTTGAAGTGTCATGTAAATGCATCGTAACGCAGAAACCGCATTGGCCCTGCTTTCTAAATACATGGCTCTGGTGTGACCTCAAGAGCTAGTCCCTGATTTTACTTGGTTAAAGCTGGCCGAAATCATAAGTGTGTTATGCCTCAGTACTGTCTGGCCTCTGGAACCCAAAAAATCTAAATAAATAAACAAGTAAAAACAAACATATTCAATTAAAAATCAACAGATGGACCTTAACAAATAATCCAAAAACAAAAGAAATGACAAAACACTTGAATGGCAATACTTCAATAGACATTCCAACAAGTTCCTGTGTTGATGTACATGTAGTAGCACAAAATGGTGCGGAGGATGAGGATGCACATGGATATTGGGGATGGAGAAAGAAGTGGGAAATATACAGTACTTCAGACAGGGCCGCAACAGAGACACCAATAGACCACTGACTGCACATCATCTTATCATATTCAAACTGAACACCCTGACTGGCTGGCAACGTCTCTCTGTAAACTAGACAATTAACTTACTTCACATGATTATCCTCCTTGGTGTCTTGGCGGCCATTTTGTATTGGAAGGAGGGAGACAGTAATACATGGGCTGAGAGGTTGGTAGAGGTTACAGGGCTACTGGTGTATGCTCTGTGTGGTAGCTAGCTGTGGGATACAGTAGCCGTGCTCTGATCTCTGACTTCTGCTCCACTCACAGTGACTCTGTAACCCCGCTGCTACCACAGGTCAAAGGTCAAAGGCCCATACCTGAGGCCCTGAGAGGTCGTGGCCTCTGTTTACTCAAGTAACAGGTGAACGAAAGCAGAGAAATGATAGACAACAGTGTCAACAGTGTAGGTCGCCCTGGATACACCCGTCTTCAGAGGAAATGATTTGGCTTCTGAAAGTAAGTACACCAACCAATCACTGACGATCTTATAAGATACTAACTAATAGGGGGCTTTGAGATGGACACTTCCTGTCTGAAAAGGAAGTCACCTCGTTCCTCTCAGCCTGTCTACAGTAACATAAAGAACACGTGCTCCTCCCTCTTCATAATGCTCTTCTATTCTTTCCTCCTCTTTCATTTTCCCTGCTCTTCACATGATTGAGCGATTGTCTCATTCTTATAGTTTTTAAAATATTTAAATGGTTGTATAGTTTTATTCTTTGCCATAATTTCACTTAAATGACATAATATACTTACATAGAAATATATACGTAAAATCTTTAAAATACCAAATATTCTATATTTGTTTGTATTGCGAGAGCCCTGATGTTTTCAAATCATTGCTGGGTTATTTGGGTTGTCATGTTTCGGTCAAAAGCTATCGGATAATGTTGAGTTGGGAAAGAGGAGGGGAGGGTGGGACATATCAACAATAAATGTGCTAAAAATACGAACTTAAAGTTCTGAGTGAGGTGAATCTGAAACCCTTCCTTATGGAATCCACAGAGAGAGAGAGAGAGTAACTGCCGATGGAGAGTGAGACTGGACGTAGAGACAGAGCGAGTGAGACGAGACTAGAGGGGATAAAACTGGAAGTCCTGCAGGAGCTTCTGCTCAAACCATGGAGGGCAGCATAATGTGTGTGTGTGTGTGTGATGGACACTGCTTTTAGCCCAGACTCCTCTGCTATCATTGACTTCATCAGCACGAGCAGTGAGCTTTCACCATTCAGCTCCTCAGTAATACTCAATTGGTTTGAAATGACCTTGGAGAACAGCTCCAGGTCTTCCTCTGTGTGTGTGTGTGTGTGTGTGTGTGTGTGTGTGTGTGTGTGTGTGTGTGTGTGTGTGTGTGTGTGTGTGTGTGTGTGTGTGTGTGTGTGTGTGTGTGTGTGGGAGAGAGATAGTAGTTTGTTTTATACAGGTCCAGGTGAGCATGAATCAGGCAGGTTACAATGGTCTCTGGTCATTCCTGGGAGGCAGAACCCAAGGTCAGAATAAAGACTAATCACGCTACTGGGTAATTAGCTGTTACAGTAGCTAGCTGTTAGCTGGGGACACCTGCTGCACTGCACTGCACTACATGCCCACCCTGACCTGGAGTGTAGAACACTGGTGTGTGGCTGGGCTGGGTGTGGGCCGGGGCCAGAGTGTATAGTCTTTGAGAGAGAGAAGGGGGGCTAGTAGCTACACCAGTGTGTAAGACTTGGAGTAGGCCCCGACCCCTTGCTTCTGCAGTCTGCCCAACGCTGAGGAGCTGTTCTCTAGCAGTGAGTCTCTGGAGCCCCCCATCTTGGTGCTGGAGCCAGTGGGATTGCTGCTGGTGCTGGAGGTGGAGGCTGTGGCTGCAGGGTTGGAGCTGGGCATAGTGAGAGTCCTCTGGGGCAGGGTGGCAGTACCCGAGCTCACACCCAGGCTGCCCAGCCCAGAGTGTCCCAGCGTCAGGGCCTGCTGCTTGGACGGGTCCAGAGTCATGTGACGGCCCTGGGTGTGGTACGCCCGCTGTGCCAGGCTGCGGATGGAGGCCTCCCGGGGTGGTACAGCAGGGCACGGGTCATGCAGTTCTGCCTGTTTCCTGAAGAAAGGGTCTGTCTTCATGTAGAGCGGGAGGTTGCAGAATTCACCTAGTGACGAGGACAGAACAGAGAGAGGGAGGGGCATGTTGAGATGTACATCCTGTGGCACAGTATAATATGGTGCCACTGTGCCAGTCAGGGTGGCTCTCTGTACTCACTCTTGTTGGCGCGGTGGGGGATGGGCACGGCCACGTTGGTAGGTCTGCCGCGGTCATAGTCCTGGGGTTTGGGTGGCGAGGCGGTGAAGCGACAAAGGCCTGTCTCGGACGGCGTGCTGAGTGATGTCATGCTGTCGGCCGGGTCGTTGGTGCCAGTGGTCATCTGGTCAGAGGAGCTGTCGGAGATGAAGCACTCTGTGATAGTGAACTTGGCATGCTGCAGGTGCTCCTCCAGTTTGGCGTGTTCGTAGGCCCGCGCCAGCTCCTCGTATGTAGACGATGCACTCTCTGTGGACACCATGCTGTTACGACCCTTATCTGGAGAAACAATATATGAGATACCATGTTAAAATTATACAAAATGAAGTTTGCATACAGTACAGATGTGTCAGTAGGCCTTTCAAGGTATCCTACAGGTCTGGTTTGGGGATGTAAAAGATAGATTTGTTGATGATGGGTCTTAGTGGCGTTGTTGCCAGGGCGGGGCGGTACCCACCAGTGTCCTGCGACAGGCTGGCGCTGTAGCTGTCACTCTCGGTGGCGGTGATGCCGTGGGAGCCCATGGTGCGCCAGTCAGAGGTCAGAGTTCTTGCGGAGGCTGTTGATTGGCTCTGGCCCGGCCTGCTCAGGGTCCACTGGCTGGAATACCGGTTCCTGGAGCTGTGGGCCGACTTCACACTCTTCCTCGACACTGGGTCTGAGGAGAGGATAGGAGGAGGACAGTGAGAGGATGCTATTCAGAACACTTCTAATCAGCATGTACATCATTAATGATTCTTTGTAACCACTTTGGGTGTCAGATCAAGTTCACTTCTACACATTACACTGTAATATGACATCTTTCCATTCTATGCACATCCTACTGTATGTGAAGTACTCACTGGTTCCAGGGCGGATGTCTGACATGTCAATCAATGGCCCTGTGTTCTGGATGAGGGCGGGGTGGTGCAGAGACACGCCCGTGCAGAAGCTCTGTGGATTCACTGACTGGCTGAACTCAGTGTCCGTCACTGGGGCCGCTGCCTTGTCCTCACCTACCGGACGCAGGGGATGAGGAAAATATATTATGACAGTAGTTACAAAATATCTGTGATACACAATTCATCTCCCTTGTCATATGTTATCCTCACAGACTGATTGTAAATCACACTCTATCAAAATGTATTTAGCAACTTGAGAATAATAGTTTATATATAATAGGTTAGTTAGTGTACTGTAACTGGAGGCTATCTAATTGGACGATATTCTGTCTGATCAATCTGATTGGCTGATAGTGTGTCCATACTGACCTATCTGCTTGATTCCCTCCTTGTCCTCGATGAGCAGCTGGACACGGGGTATGTCGATGTGGAGCCGGGGGCCCTGGGGAGGACCCTTCACTGGGGTGTCCATGCTGCGGTTGTTCTTACTGCTCAACACACAAAACAAGACACATTCTTAGACTGGATCCACTGTCACATCAGCAGTACTTACATACAGTACATATAGAACTAGGGTATATTGGTGATACTTTAACAGAGTTTACTGAGACTGATAGGTGTATTCAAATATCCATCAAGATTCACTGGAATATGACACATCCATAACCACAGGCAGCAATCAATCAAGTGTATTATCCTTGCCTGATAAGCATCTCTGCAAGGCTCTTAGCGTCTGTGAAAACAAACACAAATATCTTTATTAGATTATGATGGATCATCATGTGGATTCGGTAAATTATTTTGACCTGTTACCTTTAGTGCTTCTGAGATACTACTCGCCCCCACCAAGCAATTATTTCTCTCCCTCTCTGTTTCTCCCCTCCCCCTTCTTTCCTTCTCTTTCTCCTTCCTTCCCTATGTCTCTCACCTCTGAGTCGTTTCAGTCTCTTCTCCTTGCGTTTCTTGCGGATGATGAAGAGCAGGGCGACGCCCAGGGTGACCAGGATGACAGGAGAGCCTATGGAGAACAGCTTCTTCACATCGTCTCTGTCCTCCTGGGCCGAGTTTATAGGAGGGATGGTACCTGGGAGGAAGAGAAGGGGTGAGCGGGACAGAGAGAGTGAGGGGAAGGGGGTCAGAGGTAGATTAAAGGACTGTTTTTATTACTACTTTCATGCCCAATCACATTCTACTTCACCCTCTCTCCTTTTCTTCCTCCCTCCCTCTCTCGTCCGTGGGTTTTGGCCTCTTTCCTTCCTCCCTTCCTTCCTCCCTTTCCCTTCTCTTTGATGACTGTGAGTCGCTTTGAAAAAGAGAGTCTGCTAGAATGTCATGTAAATGTCAAAGCAGGAAGTGAGAGCAAGTATCTAGTAGAAGCAGGAAGTGACTCACTGCCATCGTAGTCTGTGGTGGCGAACTGGGAGCTCTGGTTCCCACAGCCGGCACTGTTGCAGGCCTTCATCTTCAGTTCGTACCAGGTGGCCTCACGCAGCTCGCTGAGGAAGAGCTGGGCTGTGGCGTTGGCCTTCAGGCTCTGCCAAGCCCATGTGCCCTTGGGCCGGAAGTCGAGCAGCAGAGCAGTGATGGGGCAGCCTCCGCTGGTCCAGCCCTGCAGGTTGAGCCCCGCATGGGTGGAGTTGATGTGGGTGAGCAGGGGCTGCTCCTTGTTGAACACGGGCTCTGCAGGGCAAGAGGAGAGACAGAGGGATAGACTGTCAGACTGGGAATATTGAAGTCAGTGTGTTAGAGTGTTGATGTGGTTCATGTGCAACACATGATGTGAGGTTAAATATAAGTCATGCCGTTTTAAAATTCCCTTCTTTCTTATCTTTCCTCCTCTACCCCCTCTCCCTCTCCTCTTTCTCCTTCCCTCCTCCCCTCACGATCCTTCCTTTCCCCTCACCTCGTCCGTGCGTCTTGGCCTCGATGATCTCAGAGATGCGTCCTGAGCCCACACTGTTCTTGGCTGCCAGTTTGACCTTGTACCAGGTGCCACAGCGCAGGTTGTCCAGCCTGAAGGACCGTTCAGTTGAAGTAATGAACACATCCCTCCACTCCTCTGTGTTGTCCACCGAGTACTGCAGGACGAAACCTGAGGACACACAGGGACGGACACCACAGATTTTATTAAGTGTTCACTTATCATCTGCTAAATACACAAAGACACAATTTAAATAACTATGAAATACTGTACATGTCTGTCAATTAGAGTATCCTCCCAGTTCCATATTACACAAACTGCCCTCAGCTCTACTGAGGCAAAATCAGGTCAACTCACACTGCTGTTCCACCCTTTTAACACCAGGGGGGGATATAAAGGATTTAGAAACCCCTCCGTGATACATTCTGCTATGAGTATGACAGACATTAGGAGCTAACAACAGTTAACTCCTTGACGGGAACAGACAAAATCACACAAATAGACAAAAAGGTATATTGACGTTATTGATATTTTTTGGAGACAGTGAGATACTGCAGCTAAAGAACTCTCCTCAGACTGATCCTGATTTACTAATGCCCAGGTGGAGGGGAGTGGAGGGGAGTACCTCTGATGGAGCTGCCTCCGTTGTCCCCAGGGATCCAGGCCAGGGTGATGGAAGAGGTAGAGGTGGTGGAGACGGTCAGACGGGGCTGGTCTGGAGGAACTGGACATACAGAGTGATCACACAGTAAGAGCCAATCAGCATCACATAGACCAGGCACAAACAGCACACACTTACAGTGAGCAGGTAGAGAGACCAGAGGGACCAGATAGAGAGCAGAGAGACCAGATAGAGAGCAGAGGGACCAGATAGAGAGCAGAGGGACCAGATAGAGAGACCAGAGGGACCAGATAGAGAGACCAGAGGGACCAGATAGAGAGACCAGAGGGACCAGATAGAGACCAGAGGGACCAGATAGAGAGCAGAGAGACCAGATAGAGAGCAGAGGGACCAGATAGAGAGCAGAGGGACCAGATAGAGAGACCAGAGGGACCAGATAGAGAGCAGAGAGACCAGATAGAGAGCAGAGAGACCAGATAGAGAGCAGAGGAACCAGATAGAGAGCAGAGGAACCAGATAGAGAGCAGAGGGACCAGATAGAGAGCAGAGGAACCAGATAGAGAGACCAGAGGGACCAGATAGAGAGCAGAGAGACCAGATAGAGAGCAGAGGGACCAGATAGAGAGACCAGAGGGACCAGATAGAGAGACCAGAGGGACCAGATAGAGAGACCAGCGGGACCAGATAGAGAGACCAGAGAGACCAGATAGAGAGCAGAGAGACCAGATAGAGAGCAGAGAGACCAGATAGAGAGACCAGCGGGACCAGATAGAGAGACCAGAGGGACCAGATAGAGAGCAGAGAGACCAGATAGAGAGACCAGAGGGACCAGATAGAGAGACCAGAGGGACCAGATAGAGAGTAGAGGGACCAGATAGAGAGCAGAGAGACCAGATAGAGAGACCAGCGGGACCAGATAGAGAGACCAGAGGGACCAGATAGAGAGACCAGAGGGACCAGATAGAGAGACCAGAGGGACCAGATAGAGAGACCAGAGGGACCAGATAGAGAGCAGAGGGACCAGATAGAGAGACCAGAGGGACCAGATAGAGAGACCAGAGAGACCAGATAGAGAGACCAGAGGGACCAGATAGAGAGACCAGAGGGACCAGATAGAGAGACCAGAGGGACCAGATAGAGACCAGAGGGACCAGATAGAGAGCAGAGAGACCAGATAGAGAGCAGAGAGACCAGATAGAGAGCAGAGGGACCAGATAGAGAGACCAGAGGGACCAGATAGAGAGACCAGAGGGACCAGATAGAGAGCAGAGAGACCAGATAGAGAGCAGAGGGACCAGATAGAGAGACCAGAGGGACCAGATAGAGAGACCAGCGGGACCAGATAGAGAGACCAGAGAGACCAGATAGAGAGCAGAGAGACCAGATAGAGAGCAGAGAGACCAGATAGAGAGACCAGCGGGACCAGATAGAGAGACCAGAGGGACCAGATAGAGAGCAGAGAGACCAGATAGAGAGACCAGAGGGACCAGATAGAGAGACCAGAGGGACCAGATAGAGAGTAGAGGGACCAGATAGAGAGCAGAGAGACCAGATAGAGAGACCAGCGGGACCAGATAGAGAGACCAGAGGGACCAGATAGAGAGACCAGAGGGACCAGATAGAGAGACCAGAGGGACCAGATAGAGAGACCAGAGGGACCAGATAGAGAGCAGAGGGACCAGATAGAGAGACCAGAGGGACCAGATAGAGAGACCAGAGAGACCAGATAGAGAGACCAGAGGGACCAGATAGAGAGACCAGAGGGACCAGATAGAGAGACCAGAGGGACCAGATAGAGACCAGAGGGACCAGATAGAGAGCAGAGAGACCAGATAGAGAGACCAGAGGGACCAGATAGAGAGACCAGAGGGACCAGATAGAGAGACCAGAGGGACCAGATAGAGAGACCAGAGGGACCAGATAGAGAGCAGAGAGACCAGATAGAGAGAGCAGAGAGACCAGATAGAGAGACCAGAGGGACCAGATAGAGAGACCAGAGGGACCAGATAGAGCGACCAGCGGGACCAGATAGAGAGACCAGAGGGACCAGATAGAGAGACCAGAGGGACCAGATAGAGACCAGAGGGACCAGATAGAGAGACCAGAGGGACCAGATAGAGAGCAGAGAGACCAGATAGAGAGCAGAGGGACCAGATAGAGAGACCAGAGGGACCAGATAGAGAGCAGCGGGACCAGATAGAGAGACCAGAGGGACCAGATAGAGAGCAGAGAGACCAGATAGAGAGAGCAGAGAGACCAGATAGAGAGCAGAGAGACCAGATAGAGAGCAGAGAGACCAGATAGAGAGCAGAGGGACCAGATAGAGAGACCAGAGGGACCAGATAGAGAGACCAGAGGGACCAGATAGAGAGCAGAGAGACCAGATAGAGAGCAGAGGGACCAGATAGAGAGACCAGAGGGACCAGATAGAGAGACCAGAGGGACCAGATAGAGCGACCAGCGGGACCAGATAGAGAGACCAGAGGGACCAGATAGAGAGACCAGAGGGACCAGATAGAGACCAGAGGGACCAGATAGAGAGACCAGAGGGACCAGATAGAGAGCAGAGAGACCAGATAGAGAGCAGAGGGACCAGATAGAGAGACCAGAGGGACCAGATAGAGAGCAGAGGGACCAGATAGAGAGACCAGAGGGACCAGATAGAGAGCAGAGAGACCAGATAGAGAGAGCAGAGAGACCAGATAGAGAGCAGAGAGACCAGATAGAGAGCAGAGAGACCAGATAGAGAGCAGAGGGACCAGATAGAGAGACCAGAGGGACCAGATAGAGAGACCAGAGGGACCAGATAGAGAGCAGAGAGACCAGATAGAGAGCAGAGGGACCAGATAGAGAGACCAGAGGGACCAGATAGAGAGACCAGCGGGACCAGATAGAGAGACCAGAGAGACCAGATAGAGAGCAGAGAGACCAGATAGAGAGCAGAGAGACCAGATAGAGAGACCAGCGGGACCAGATAGAGAGACCAGAGGGACCAGATAGAGAGCAGAGAGACCAGATAGAGAGACCAGAGGGACCAGATAGAGAGACCAGAGGGACCAGATAGAGAGTAGAGGGACCAGATAGAGAGCAGAGAGACCAGATAGAGAGACCAGCGGGACCAGATAGAGAGACCAGAGGGACCAGATAGAGAGACCAGAGGGACCAGATAGAGAGACCAGAGGGACCAGATAGAGAGACCAGAGGGACCAGATAGAGAGCAGAGGGACCAGATAGAGAGACCAGAGGGACCAGATAGAGAGACCAGAGAGACCAGATAGAGAGACCAGAGGGACCAGATAGAGAGACCAGAGGGACCAGATAGAGAGACCAGAGGGACCAGATAGAGACCAGAGGGACCAGATAGAGAGCAGAGAGACCAGATAGAGAGCAGAGGGACCAGATAGAGAGACCAGAGGGACCAGATAGAGAGACCAGAGGGACCAGATAGAGAGACCAGAGGGACCAGATAGAGAGCAGAGAGACCAGATAGAGAGAGCAGAGAGACCAGATAGAGAGACCAGAGGGACCAGATAGAGAGACCAGAGGGACCAGATAGAGAGACCAGAGGGACCAGATAGAGAGACCAGAGGGACCAGATAGAGACCAGAGGGACCAGATAGAGAGACCAGAGGGACCAGATAGAGAGCAGAGAGACCAGATAGAGAGCAGAGGGACCAGATAGAGAGACCAGAGGGACCAGATAGAGAGCAGAGAGACCAGATAGAGAGAGCAGAGAGACCAGATAGAGAGACCAGAGGGACCAGATAGAGAGACCAGAGGGACCAGATAGAGCGACCAGCGGGACCAGATAGAGAGACCAGAGGGACCAGATAGAGAGACCAGAGGGACCAGATAGAGAGACCAGAGGGACCAGATAGAGAGACCAGAGGGACCAGATAGAGAGCAGAGAGACCAGATAGAGACCAGAGGGACCAGATAGAGAGACCAGAGGGACCAGATAGAGAGATTGGAGGGACCAGATAGACAGATTGGAGGGACCAGATAGACAGATTGGAGGGACCAGATAGAGAGCAGAGGGACCAGATAGAGAGCAGAGGGACCAGATAGACAGATTGGAGGGACCAGATAGACAGACCAGAGGGACCAGACAGACAGACCAGAGGGACGATACACACACACAGTCAGAGGAACACAGAGAAGACAATCTGAATCCCAAAAGGTCCTCAGATCTCTCCACAACCATACACACACATTAGCCCAGTGTATCCCAGCTCACCTTGCACCAGCAGGTTGACAATGATGGTGTCAAAGCCCAGCGTGTTGGTGGCCGTGCACGTGTAGTACCCAGAATCCTCAGCTTTGACGGAACGCAGCACTAGAGTACCATTGGACAGGATCTGACGCTGTCCATCCACAGTCACAGGAATAGCCGAGTCCTCACTGATACACACACATAGAGGATCACAGTTAGACTTAATACACCAAGCTAAACACCGGTCGGGTAGACTTAATACACCAAGCTAAACACCGGTCGGGTAGACTTAATACACCAAGCTAAACACCGGTCTGGTAGACTTAATACACCAAGCTAAACACCGGTCTGGTAGACTTAATACACCAAGCTAAACACCGGTCTGGTAGACTTAATACACCAAGCTAAACACCGGTCTGGTAGACGTAATACACCAAGCTAAACACCGGTCGGGTAGATTTAATACACCAAGCTAAACACCGGTCTGGTAGACTTAATACACCAAGCTAAACACCGGTCTGGTAGACTTAATACACCAAGCTAAACACCGGTCGGGTAGACTTAATACACCAAGCTAAACACCAATCTGGTAGACTTAATACACCAACCTAAACCCCGGTTTGGTAGACTTAATACACCAAGCTAAACACCAGTCGGGTAGACTTAATACACCAAGCTAAACACCGGTCTGGTAGACTTAATACACCAAGCTAAACACCGGTCTGATAGACTTAATACACCAAGCTAAACACCGGTCTGATAGACTTAATACACCAAGCTAAACACCGGTCTGGTAGACTTAATACACCAAGCTAAACACCGGTCAGGTAGACTTAATACACCAAGCTAAACACCGGTCTGATAGACTTAATACACCAAGCTAAACACCGGTCTGGTAGACTTAATACACCAAGCTAAACACCGGTCTGGTAGACTTAATACACCAAGCTAAACACCGGTCAGGTAGACTTAATACACCAAGCTAAACACCGGTCTGGTAGACTTAATACACCAAGCTAAACACCGGTCTGGTAGACTTAATACACCAAGCTAAAAACCGGACAGGTAGACTTAATACACCAAGCTAAACACCGGTCTGGTAAACTTAATACACCAAGCTAAACACCGGTCTGGTAGACTTAATACACCAAGCTAAACACCAGACAGGTAGACTTAATACACCAAGCTAAACACCGGTCTGGTAGACTTAATACACCAAGCTAAACACCGGACAGGTAGACTTAATACACCAAGCTAAACACCGGACAGGTAGACTTAATACACCAAGCTAAACACCGGTCTGGTAGACTTAATACACCAAGCTAAACACCGGACAGGTAGACTTAACCCTGACCAAATGTCTAAAGTTTCCACTTTTCTTTCAATGAGGATGAGTTGGGAGAGTTCTGACCTGTCTTTGGTCCATTTGAAGGTGGGGGTGGGTTCTCCCACTGAGCTGCAAGGCAAACGGATCTCCTTCATCCAGGGAGTGGTCACTGTGCCCCCGAACGACAGGATCTTAGCTGGGGCTGCAGACACAGGGTACACAGCTTAAACTGGGTATCACACGCACACGCACACGCACACACACACACACACACACACACACACACACACTCACACAGACACACACAGACACACACTCACAGACACACACAGACACAGACACACACAGACACAGACACACACACACTTAAGTACCCAGGCACACTCACAGCCAGACAAACACATCCCTCACAGTCTAACGTCCCTGCTCTATTTTCTGATGTGTAAGCGTTTGTCTCTAGTGTTTGCTGAGTGAGCTTGGTATTGAGTAGGTTAGCCTGGAGGCTAGCCTTTTACCCACTGTTATGAGAGCAGAGTGCTGGAGTGCCCCCCCTTTCCTCCTCCCAGCCTTCCATCTCTCTCTGTCTATCTATACTCCATAGATTCTCCCCTGTATTGATTCCTGTCTCCCCCCTCCCCTGTTCATCACCACATAATTAACAACAGTGTTTCCTGCTACACCGCCAGCCCTCAATCAATACTACAGCTGTCAGTCAATAGGACAGAGAGAGAGAGAGAGAGAGAGAGAGAGAGATAGAGAGAGAGAGAGAGAGAGAGAGAGAGAGAGAGAGAGAGAGAGAGAGAGAGAGAGAGAGAGAGAGAGAGAGAGAGAGAGAGAGAGAGAGAGAGAGAGAGAGAGAATGGAAGAGAGAGAGAGAGAGAGAGAGAATGGAAGAGAGAGTGAGATAGGGGAATTAAATCCCTCTGTGTATTTCTACAATACTTATTCCTCTTTTTTTAGTTCTCTTAATAACCTTTAGAAAAATCCCTCCATCCCCCCTCTATTACCCCTCATCCCCTTCTCCCTTACCTTTCCCAGCAGGCTCCACGGTGACCTTTTCGCTGATATTGCCGCGGCCAGCGGTTGTCACAGCGGCGGCCCAGATGAGGTACTGTTTACCGCGGGTCAGGTGGGTG
The DNA here is from genome assembly GCF_965601325.2 of Salmo salar. NCBI lineage: Eukaryota > Metazoa > Chordata > Actinopteri > Salmoniformes > Salmonidae > Salmo > Salmo salar. The sequence continues at coordinate 56,417,932 of NC_138294.1, read as the reverse complement.
ATCCTGTAGAACAACATCTCTGGGTTGGTCTCATACTCACTGGGAGCCTGGGGGAGAGAGATAGTGGTTAGATTACTAACACTGTATGATACCATGGTACGATAGCACTCTGGACGGGCAGCTTGGCATCTATCGCCTAATGGCATGAGGGAAAGCTCAGATGGCTTGAAAGAGGGTTAGAACTAAGGAGTATAACTCATGCATGTATGTAGGCACGTACACATGCACCACCTCCCTCATCTGTTCACCACTCAACACACATCTTCACCTCTTTTTCCATTTGCCTCATTTACCTTTTTCTCTCTTTCTCTCTCCCTCCCTATCTCAGCTTCTACCCAGGCTTGCTGGAGAGCAGGGTGGGTATGACAGACAGACAGAGAGAAGAAGGGAGGGGAGGAGGGAGAAGGGGTGAATGTGGGGCTCTGGGGGGTAGGGGGGGGTGAGTAACAGGAACATTAGAACATTCCTCCAGCGTGGAGGCAGCAGTGTAGTAGTGATTCAGGGAGTGATATGGGGACATAATGAAAAGAGGAACAAAAGCACTCTCATCTGTGTGACTGATACCCTCCCTCCCTCCTCCATGCTCATTCACATGGTACTCATGCAGAGAGAAACAGAGAGAGAGAGAGAGAGAGAGAGAGAGAGAGAGAGAGAGAGAGAGAGGGGGAGGGTGAGGATTTGTGAATGATAAGAAAGTGGGATTCTTCCATGATAGCAGGATTTTAATGTATATGTGTATGTTTGTGTGTGAGAGAGAGAGAGAGAGCATAGTGTGGATGTGTGAAATCTGCATCACTAGTGCAGGCCTGTGTGTGAGAGCTCCTGATGCTGCAGTGTGCATGTGGGAGCTTGTTCTCCGCTTCATTTGCATATCTACGTCTCATCACGTTGCCAAGACAACCTCATCTGTTCATCTGGGGGGGGGGGCAGGAAATAAAGTGACGGAGCAAACACAGTGAGAGAAAGAGAGAGAGAGACACACCCGAACACACACACACACACACACACACACACACACACACACACACACACACACACACACACACCACACACACACACACACACACTGAGTGATGGTTACTAATGAATTATCCATCAAGTGCTATATCATGCATCCACATCATGTTTCGTCATTAGGTCCTTAATTATCTGCCTCTCCAATACCTGTAACTGCGGCTCCCCCATCCCATACTCTCCCCTCTCAGTGGTACTTACCGGCTGTCCGGAGCCTGGGCTGGAGCAGTAGATGGTGTACTTGCGGATGACACCATTGGGTTTATGGGGGGGTAGCCAGGACACAACCACACTGCTGGGAGATGAGGGCACGGCTTTGATACCAGCTGGAGGACCTGGGACTGGAAAGTTCACAACACATAGACAGGTCAGCAGGGCTGTGTGTGTGTGTGTGTGTGTGTGTGTGTGTGTGTGTGTGTGTGTGCGTGCGTGCGTGCGTGCGTGTGTGTACTAAAGCCATGTTCAAGTAAACACGGGTGTGAGGAGTTTCCATGCATGTGTGTGTCCACACATGTCCACACATACTGTCCACACATACTGTCTACACCTACTGTCCACACCTACTGTCCACACCTACTGTCCACACATACTGTCCACACATACTGTCCACACCTACTGTCCACACATACTGTCCACACCTACTGTCCACCCATACTGTCTACACCTACTGTCCACCCATGCTGTCTACACCTACTGTCCACACATACTGTCTACACCTACTGTCCACCCATACTGTCCACACCTACTGTCCACACATACTGTCTACACCTACTGTCCACACATACTGTCCACACCTACTGTCCACCCATACTGTCTACACCTACTGTCCACCCATGCTGTCTACACCTACTGTCCACACATACTGTCTACACCTACTGTCCACACCTACTGTCCACACCTACTGTCCACACATACTGTCCACACCTACTGTCCACCCATACTGTCTACACCTACTGTCCACCCATGCTGTCTACACCTACTGTCCACACATACTGTCTACACATACTGTCTATACCTACTGTCTACACCTACTGTCTACACCTACTGTCTACACCTACTGTCTACACATACTGTCTACACATACTGTCTACACATACTGTCCACACCTACTGTCCACACCTACTGTCTACACCTACTGTCTACACCTACTGTCTACACCTACTGTCTACACATACTGTCCACACATACTGTCTACACCTACTGTCTACACATACTGTCCACACCTACTGTCCACACCTACTGTCTACACCTACTGTCCACACCTACTGTCCACACCTACTGTCTACACATACTGTCTACACCTACTGTCTACACCTACTGTCTACACCTACTGTCCACACATACTGTCCACACATACTGTCTACACCTACTGTCCAAACATACTGTCCACACCTACTGTCCACACCTACTGTCTACACCTACTGTCCACACCTACTGTCTACACCTACTGTCCACACCTACTGTCTACACATACTGTCCACACATACTGTCTACACATACTGTCCACACCTAATGTCTACACCTACTGTCCACCCATACTGTCCACACCTACTGTCTACACCTACTGTCCACACATACTGTCTACACATACTGTCTACACCTACTGTCTACACCTACTGTCTACACCTACTGTCCAAACATACTGTCCACACATACTGTCCACACCTACTGTCTACACCTACTGTCCACACATACTGTCTACACATACTGTCTACACATACTGTCCACACCCACTGTCCACACCTACTGTCCACACCTACTGTCTACACCTATTGTCTACACCTACTGTCTACACCTACTGTCCACACATACTGTCCACACCTACTGTCTACACCTACTGTCCACACATACTGTCCACACCTACTGTCCACACCTACTGTCCAAACATACTGTCCACACATACTGTCCACACCTACTGTCTACACCTACTGTCTACACCTACTGTCTACACCTACTGTCTACACATACTGTCCACACATACTGTCCACACATACTGTCTACACATACTGTCTACACATACTGTCCACACCTACTGTCTACACCTACTGTCCACCCATACTGTCCACACCTACTGTCTACACCTACTGTCCACACATACTGTCCACACCTACTGTCTACACCTACTGTCTACACCTACTGTCCAAACATACTGTCCACACATACTGTCCACACCTACTGTCCACACCTACTGTCTACACATACTGTCTACACCTACTGTCCACACCTACTGTCCACACCTACTGTCTACACATACTGTCTAAACATACTGTCTACACCTACTGTCTACACATACTGTCTACACCTACTGTCCACACATACTGTCTACACATACTGTCTACACCTACTGTCTACACCTACTGTCTACACATACTGTCTACACCTACTGTCCACACCTACTGTCTACACCTACTGTCCACACCTACTGTCCACACCTACTGTCCACACATACTGTCTACACATACTGTCTACACCTACTGTCTACACCTACTGTCTACACATACTGTCCACACCTACTGTCCACACATACTGTCTACACCTACTGTCCACACCTACTGTCTACACCTACTGTCTACACCTACCGTCTACACCTACCGTCCACACCTACCGTCCACACCTACCGTCCACACCTACCGTCTACACATACCGTCTACACCTACTGTCCACACCTACTGTCCACACCTACTGTCTACACCTACTGTCCACACATACTGTCCACACCTACTGTCTACACATACTGTCTACACCTACTGTCTACACCTACTGTCTACACCTACTGTCCACACATACTGTCTACACATACTGTCTACACCTACTGTCTACACCTACTGTCTACACCTACTGTCCACACCTACTGTCTACACCTACTGTCTACACCTACTGTCCACACCTACTGTCCACACATACTGTCTACACATACTGTCTACACCTACTGTCTACACCTACTGTCTACACATACTGTCCACACCCACTGTCCACACCCACTGTCTACACCTACTGTCCACACCTACTGTCTACACCTACTGTCTACACCTACTGTCTACACATACTGTCCACACATACTGTCCACACCTACTGTCTACACCTACTGTCCACACCTACTGTCCACACCTACTGTCCAAACATACTGTCCACACATACTGTCCACACCTACTGTCTACACCTACTGTCTACACCTACTGTCTACACCTACTGTCTACACATACTGTCCACACATACTGTCCACACATACTGTCTACACATACTGTCTACACATACTGTCCACACCTACTGTCTACACCTACTGTCCACCCATACTGTCCACACCTACTGTCTACACCTACTGTCCACACATACTGTCCACACCTACTGTCTACACCTACTGTCTACACCTACTGTCCAAACATACTGTCCACACATACTGTCCACACCTACTGTCCACACCTACTGTCTACACATACTGTCTACACCTACTGTCCACACCTACTGTCCACACCTACTGTCTACACATACTGTCTAAACATACTGTCTACACCTACTGTCTACACATACTGTCTACACTTACTGTCCACACATACTGTCTACACATACTGTCTACACCTACTGTCTACACCTACTGTCTACACATACTGTCTACACCTACTGTCCACACCTACTGTCTACACCTACTGTCCACACCTACTGTCCACACCTACTGTCCACACATACTGTCTACACATACTGTCTACACCTACTGTCTACACCTACTGTCTACACATACTGTCCACACCTACTGTCCACACATACTGTCTACACCTACTGTCTACACCTACTGTCTACACCTACTGTCTACACCTACCGTCCACACCTACCGTCCACACCTACCGTCCACACCTACCGTCCACACCTACCGTCTACACATACTGTCTACACCTACTGTCCACACCTACTGTCCACACCTACTGTCTACACCTACTGTCTACACCTACTGTCCACACATACTGTCCACACCTACTGTCTACACATACTGTCTAAACATACTGTCTACACCTACTGTCTACACATACTGTCTACACCTACTGTCCACACATACTGTCTACACATACTGTCTACACATACTGTCTACACCTACTGTCTACACCTACTGTCCACACCTACTGTCCACACCTACTGTCTACACCTACTGTCCACACATACTGTCTACAACTACTGTCCACACCTACTGTCCAAACATACTGTCTACAGGACATTACTCTCAGAATACCGCCCACTTCATCAGATAGAAAGACGTGGGTCTCCCTGAGTTACGAGGGACTGGGCTCAAATGAATATTGCGAGGCTCGACTACACTAGACCTTCTTCCATGTACTGTACCGTACTGTAGGACCTAGAGTACACAGATTAATAAGGACACATCCAACCCTAGGTAGACATCAGTAGCATTCTGTTCCTGCTGCACTTGACCCTGCTGGATCCTTTATAGATTATAGTGAGACTGTTAGAGAGATCCAGGACCCCCTCTCCCATCTCTATCCCACCCAGGGCAGCCTGCTCCCCTCAGTCATCCTTTTCTGTCTCCCTGGGCCCCCTCCATCCCCTGGGGCTCCATCTCAACCTGCAGATAATGGCAGGAACAACACCAGGGACATGAGAGAAGGAGGAGAGGGAGGGGGGGGGGGGGGGGTAAGGGGCAGCCCTAAGGGGAGATATGATAGGGGATAGGGTGTTTACAGGAGAAAAGCATCATTATCATAACTGGGCCTCCATGTCAGAATTATTAGTTAAGGTCCAACTGCTTCTCAAAATCTGCCTGTGCCCAGTCCAGTCTGTCTGATCCACTGTCAGAACAATCCAATGATAAAGACTCATATACAGTACAGTAACCTACAGAACAACTCATTCTAACCATGACCATAACCATGGCTATGCAGCCCAACCACAGCTAACATAACCCTTCAGAGAGAGGGACAACCACAGCTAACATAACCCTTCAGAGAGAGGGACAACCACAGCTAACATAACCCTTCAGAGAGAGGGACAACCACAGCTAACATAACCCTTCAGAGAGAGGGACAACCACAGCTAACATAACCCTTAAGAGAGAGGGACAACCACAGCTAACATAACCCTTCAGGGAGAGGGACAACCACAGCTAACATAATCCTTCAGAGAGAGGGACAACCACAGCTAACATAACCCTTCAGAGAGAGGGACAACCACAGCTAACATAACCCTTCAGAGAGATGGACAACCACAGCTAACATAACCCTTCAGAGAGAGGGACAACCACAGCTAACATAACCCTTCAGGGAGAGGGACAACCACAGCTAACATAACCCTTCAGGGAGAGGGACAACCACAGCTAACATAACCCTTCAGAGAGAGGGACAACCACAGCTAACATAACCCTTCAGAGAGAGGGACAACCACAGCTAACATAACCCTTCAGGGAGAGGGACAACCACAGCTAACATAACCCTTCAGAGAGAGGGACAACCACAGCTAACATAACCCTTCAGAGAGAGGGACAACCACAGCTAACATAACCCTTCAGAGAGAGGGACAACAACAGCTAACATAACCCTTCAGAGAGAGGGACAACCACAGCTAACATAACCCTTCAGAGAGAGGGACAACAACAGCTAACATAACCCTTCAGAGAGAGGGACAACCACAGCTAACATAACCCTTCAGGGAGAGGGACAACCACAGCTAACATAACCCTTCAGAGAGAGGGACAACCACAGCTACCATATATGAAATCTAATGCAGCACCAAGACTGAAACAGTGGTGGTTACTGTAATATTAGATGATATATAAAGAGCTAACAAAGCATCTATCAAAGCAGGGCAAACACAGAAGGGCTAACCTTTCTCTTTTCCTCCATTCATCTTCCCATTTCTTATTTATTTTCATATTTCATATCTCGCTCCCTTACCCGGACAGGCCCAGCTGTGCCACCTCTCCCCACTCCCTCCTTTCTCTCTCCACTCCGCTTCTCCTTCTGTTTAGGGGAGTGAACGGGACAGGGATCGGCCTGTAATCCCGCCTCCAATGGTGTAAGCACTAAATGAATGATCTCTAATCTAGGAGGAGTTAATCCCTGGGTCTGGCTGGTTGGCTGCTTGTGTCCAAAGGGCTGTGGGCTGCAGGGCTAGGTGCTGGGGAGCAGTACCCCTCCTCTCCCCCATTTTGCTTCTCCCTTTACCCCTCCTCTTCTATCCCCCTATCTCTAGTCACGAGCCCTCAGCCATGGGCCCAAAGCTTCTTAATTCTCATTAGCACTGGTAATGGGGTCTCACTAGCACAGGTAATGGGGTCTCACTACACAAATTAACTTTAGTCATGGGTTTGAGATACACCCTGACATCCTCCTCTACACCCCCCCCCCCCCCCCCACCCCACAACTCCCTGCTGAGCTTCTCCTCCCTTCCAAGCAGTCAGCATCTCAGTGGGACTGTGTCTCTGACTATCTGTGGTGTATTTCAGGTTTTAAAAGGCTTCTGAAGTTTGTCATTTCCACTTTGAAATTTCAGATTTGATTTTCCCTTAAGAAAAATGGATCAACCCCTACACAAATGTCCATTCATTATAATCCACCATAACAATTCACATTTCCTGTCGCTGCAGGATTATTTTCCTGCTGTAGAAAACTGTCAGGGGTAGTATATGTACTGTATAAGTGTGTGTAGATGTGTGTGTCCACGCAAGTGCACGTGTGTGTGTACTCACGGTCCTCGCGGGTTTGGATGTACAGGACATTGCTCCTGACCCCGTCCCCAGCCTGTGTGTAGGCTAGCACCTGGACACTGTAGTTAGTGAACTTCTCCAGCCCTCTCAGCTCCACCTGCTCACGAGTTGTAGTGATGTTCTGCATCTCTCCCCATTCTGACAGAGAGAGGTAGAGGGAGAGAGAGAGGTAGAGGGGGAGAGAGAGAGAGAGAGAGAGAGAGAGAGAGAGAGAGGTAGAGGGAGAGGTAGAGGGAGAGAGAGAGAGAGAGAGGTAGAGGGAGAGAGAGAGGTAGAGGGAGAGAGAGAGAGAGAGAGAGTGAGAGAGAGAGGTAGAGAGGGAGTGGGAGAGAGCGAGAGAGAGAGGTAGAGGGAGAGAGAGAGGTAGAGGGAGAGAGAGAGAGCGAGTGAGAGAGAGAGAGAGGTAGAGAGAGAGGGAGAGGGAGAGAGAGAGAGGTAGAGGGAGAGGTAGAGGGAGAGGGAGAGAGAGAGAGGTAGAGGGAGAGAGAGTGAGAGAGAGAGAGAGAGAGAGAGAGAGAGGGAGAGGGAGAGAGAGTGAAAGAGAGAGAGAGAGAGGGAGAGGGAGAGGGAGAGAGGGAGAGAGAGGTAGAGAGAGAGAGAGAGGTAGAGGGAGAGAGAGAGAGAGTGAAAGAGAGAGAGAGAGAGGTAGAGGGAGAGGGAGAGAGAGAAAGTAAAAGAGAAAGTGATAGAGAGAGAAAGTAAGCCTTGTTTGCTCATGAATCGGAAGTGCACAAATTTGGAGGAAAATACAGGTTAGGGAAGGTAAACAACTATATATTTTTTTAATTCCAGGTAAACCAAAGACAGATTGGGAATGGGGCGTGTGAAGGGTTAGGAGCCAGATGAGGAGAGGGGTGTGAGTTAAGGGTTAACACACACAGAGACAGACAGGAGCAGGGCAGGCTAGGGCACAGTTAGAGAGTTTGGTACAGGTTCACACACCCATGTCAGACATCAGACAGACAGGTGGGGCCATGGGTTTGGGGTTTAGTTAGAATGATAGTTATGATAATTACTCTGCATCGGCCCCTGTGCCTGGCCCCCACAGCACCCACCTCCGTCGGGGAAGAGGGACCAGAACACCACGCGGTAGCCCTTCAGCACGCCATGTAGCGTCAGACGCGGGGGCTCCGCCCATGTGATCACCGCCTCGTCTGACGTCACCGAGATGGCCCGCACGTTCTGGGGTGGCTGGCTGGGCACTGGGGGTAGGAGAAAGGTCAGAGGTTAACATCACAGAGGGCTATAGTGTATGTTATTGAACACAGCTATCTCTGACTAATAGGATAGAAATAATAGTAATTGCAAAAAAATACTATTTATTCCAATCTTCAATTTTCAGTCACTGCAATGGGGAGAGAAACAGATGTAGAAAGTGAGGGATGACAGAGAGAGAGAGAGAGAGAGAGAGAGAGAGAGGGAGGGGCAGGTATAGCCGTCATTGTAAATAAGAATTTGTTCTCACCTGACTTGCCTAGTTAAATAAAGGTTCAATAATAAATAATAATAAGGGGGGAGGGAAAGAGGGATACACAGTAGCATATAACAGGGCAGACTGGACTGTTAAGGGTTAACATGAAGGATGCTGATGAGATGCAGACGGAGGATAAAAAGCAGAAGTGTGTGGACAGAGGACAATGTGTCCAGCTGTGTGATAATTGCAGCTGTAGAAGCAGCAGCGACAGACAGACAGACAGACAGACAAACGGAGAGAGTGTGTTTTAGTTATCATCACTACTATTAACATAATCAGGATCTACATCTAGCTCTATCATTAAGGCTGTACACACAGGGGAGAGGGGAGGGACGAAGAGGTTGTCTGTCTGATGTAAAGATTAAAAAAGAGCGTATTGAGAGGAGGAGACAGGGGGATTCCCCAATGAAAGCAAGGGGAGAGAGATTCAGGAGAAAAACAAATTGAATGATAAAAAAAGGGTGTGAATTGAAAGGGAATAGAGAGATAACCAGTGAAGAAGAGAGAGAGAGAGGGAGGGAGGAAGAGAGAGAGGCAGAGTGGGCAAGCATATTCATAGAGTAATGGGCCTCTCTCTCTCTAAGTCTAATGAGGGAGCTAATTACAACTGGAGAGTGATGGGGGAGGTGCTGCATGTTCATCTCCGCCATTTTGTCTCAGAGACTGTGTGTGAGAGTGTGTTTGCACAACTGAATCAATGCATGGTGCATCTCTATTCTTACATTGGACTCTATTTTCTATTCCTGTCGGCAAGTTAAACAAAATCCACCTGTTCTGCTATGCGGATGACACGCAGCTTAATCTACCAATCAGACCCAGTGACCAAGCTAGCGTAGCTAGCGTAACTAGCGTACACTTCACATGTGTCTTGCTGACATCAAATGTTGGATGTCTGACAATTTTCTCCAGCTCATGAGAAGAAATCTGAGGTTGTTTTATTTGGCCCCCACCTTGCTAGAGCATAGATTGTAAATAACCTCCACCGAAGTAAAGCCTACGGACAAAAGCCTTGGTGTCTTCTTTGACCCTGACCTAAACCTTGAGCTGCATGTCCTGATTTTATCATCTAAAAAATATAGCTAAGTCTTTTATTTCAGTCACTGATCTGGCAAAGTTATACATGCTTTTATTTCCTCGCGACTAGATTACTGTAGTTCTTTGTATACGTGTCTCAGAAATCACTCCATCATCTACAAAATGCTGCAGCTCGGCTTTTAATAACAGAAAATGTACAATATTACCACACCTATTTTAGCTTGGCTACCAGTCACTTTTAGAAAATGTTTTTAAATTCTATGAATCCCGTTTAAGCCTAGGCTAGGTTTAGCCCCATCCTATATCTCAGATCTTTTATCTCCCTACGAGCCAGGACGCAGCCTGTGATCCTCTGGAAGGGCACTGTTGATCATTCCAAGTCTAGGTTGAAAAGGAAAAGAGACCAGGCATTTGCCATTAGGGCCCCTAGACTTTGGAATGTTCTGCCAGAGCAGATCAGGCTTGCAGATTCAGTGCATCTTTTGAAAACCCTTCTGAAGACCCACTTTTATAAAGGTGCTTTAAATTTGATTGTAATTAGCTATCTTGTTTCATTCTCCTTCCTCCTGTCTTTGTTTCTTTGTTAGTACTTTTATTGTATTATTTTATGATGTGAAGCACTTTGTTACCTGTATTGAAAAGCACTATACAAATAAACGTTATTATTATTACAAGCAGAGTATGAATCTCCTCCCATCACCAACCCCCCCCCCCCCTCTCTCTCTGGCATTCGCCATCCCTCCCTACCACACAACCTCAAGTCTAGCTCTCTCCCTCCCTCCAGTCTTACCATCCTCCAGTGTGGTAGCGTTGATCTCAGTGCTAGAGGGGCCAGTGCCAGCCCTGTTGAAGGCCTGGACCACCACTCCATACTGGGCAAACTTCTTCAGGTTGTCCAGGGTGTACACCTCACTGTCCCCCGTGGCCTTCATCTCTACGATGCTGTACTGGCCGTTACTGCCCGGCCCGTTCTCACGGTAACCAATCTGGTAGCCCCGGATCACCCCGTTCTGAAGCTCCTTCCTTGGGGCCTGAGAGGCAGAGGACAGCTATGTCAGGACACTGACTGGAGATCAATGATGGTTCGTTTGAGAGGCATGATGGTTAATGACGTTTACCCTCCATGTGACCCGTATGCTCTGCGACGTCATTGGCTGGAGGATCACGTCCATAGGGGGCCCGTCAGGTTCTGTTGAGGTGAGATGTTGAAATGAGGGTTTCAATGACACCATACAAGACAGAATTTTAATTAGGGGTGTGTGTGTGTTTGTGCGTGCGTGCGTGTTCAAGTGTGTGTATATAAGTGTGTGTTAGACTTACGTGCTTCCTCAGTGCTGATGGTGAGCTCCTTGCTAGGCTGGCTGCGTCCGATCTTGTTGAAGGAGTACATGCGGATGCTGTAGACACAGGCAGGGTGCAGCTCCACGATGTTAGCCTGGTTGTTAGTGGGGGAGATGTTCCTGGTGGTGTACTTGTGATCCCAAGTATCTGTAACAAATAGAAGCAGATAGAGAGGACATTAGGGGACCAGAGAAAAGGGAGTTAGATTGAGGACAATAGGGATGTGAGGGTTTACAGGGTTGGACTGGTTGGACTCGTACCAGACTTGTTCTTATACTCGATGTCGTAGCTGGTGATGATGCTGTTGCCGTCGAACCTCTGGATCCAGCGCAGGTTCATACTGCGGTCCTTCACCTCTCTCACCTCCAACTCAGGAGGGTCAGGAGGCTCTGTGTGTGTGAGTGGATGAGGTTAAGTATCAATTTGACCTCAATCACTGGTTCGTCAACAGTGAGCCTATGTGCAGTAATAGCAGAGTGAGAGAGATAGGCACCTTGCACGGTAAGCTGGATGAGTCCTCGCCCCTCTCCGTATGAGTTGATGGCGTGGCAGGAGAAGAAGACTGAGTCCCCGCGCTCCGCTGGCTTCAGCTGCATGGGGACAGCAACACACATAGAAGACAGAGAGACGACATATTTAGTGGTCAAAACTACCCAGCATACAATATTGTACCCTTTAGTACTTTCATCTCAACTCAATTGGGCTCTGTTCTAAATTGTAATGCTCTTCAATTTCAATTCTCTCTCAACATTTTGCCCTCTTTCGTCAGTGTCTAACCTTGAGCGTGGAGATGACCTCGTCACCTTTCTTGTTGATGGTGATGGAGTAGCGGGGGTTCCTCTCTGCGTCGATGACGGTGTCGCCCCTCTCCCAGCGGATGATGATGGGCTGCTCCCCCCGCGCTGTGCAGTTCAGCTCCTTCACCTGGCCCTTGATGGCCATGGTGGTGTTGGGGTGCGACGTGATCATGGCTGGAACTGGAGACACACACAGAGAGATATTCATGAATGTGATGAATAGATATGGGGGAATGAGAGAAGGAAAGAGGGAGGGTATTAGAAAAATCAAGGAACTGTACAGGTGTGTAGAAAACAGAAATCCACCCTCCATCACTATCTGTTTTCATTTCACGCTCCGAGCCCTCGTGGCCCTCCCGCCCCCCCTCCCCTCTTCCTTCTTCCCTCCTCCTCCCCTCTTCCTTCTTCCCTCCTCCTCTCCACCGACATGGGTTATTGATCTGAGGGGTTCCTGCTGTTTTGTTTTCATCACCAATTCATCAGAACCTTTCTTTTCTTCAAACCACACACAGGACAGCCAGGACAGCCAGGACAGACAGGACAGCCAGGACAGCCAGGACAGCCAGGACAGCCAGGACAGACAGGACAGACAGGACAGCCAAGACAGACAGGACAGCCAGGACAGCCAGGACAGACAGGACAGCCAGGACAGCCAAGACAGACAGGACAGCCAGGACAGCCAAGACAGACAGGACAGCCAAGACAGACAGGACAGCCAGGACAGCCAGGACACACAGGACAGCCAAGACAGACAGGACAGCCAGGACAGCCAGGACAGACAGGACAGCCAGGACAGCCAAGACAGACAGGACAGCCAAGACAGACAGGACAGCCAGGACAGCCAGGACACACAGGACAGCCAAGACAGACAGGACAGCCAGGACAGCCAGGACACACAGGACAGCCAAGACACATAGGACAGCCAGGACACACAGGACAGCCAGGACACATAGGACAGACAGGACAGACAGGACAGCCAGGACATACAGGACACACAGGACAGCCAGGACATACAGGACAGCCAGGACACACAGGACACACAGGACACACAGGACAGCCAGGACAGACAGGACAGCCAAGACAGACAGGACAGACAGGACAGACAGGACATACAGGACAGCCAGGACACACAGGACAGCCAAGACACATAGGACAGCCAAGACACATAGGACAGCCAGGACACACAGGACAGACAGGACAGACAGGACAGCCAGGACAGACAGGACAGACAGGACACACAGGACAGCCAGGACATACAGGACAGCCAGGACACACCGGACAGCCAGGACACACAGGACAGACAGGACAGACAGGACAGCCAGGACATACAGGACAGCCAGGACACACAGGACAGCCAGGACAGCCAGGACATACAGGACAGCCAGGACACACAGGACAGCCAGGACATACAGGACAGCCAGGACACACAGGACAGCCAGGACAGCCAGGACATACAGGACAGCCAGGACACACAGGACAGACAGGACAGACAGGACAGCCAGGACAGACAGGACAGCCAAGACAGACAGGACAGACAGGACAGCCAGGACATACAGGACAGCCAGGACACACAGGACAGCCAAGACACATAGGACAGTCAGGACACACAGGACAGCCAGGACACACAGGACAGACAGGACAGACAGGACAGCCAGGACATACAGGACAGCCAGGACACACAGGACAGCCAGGACACTGGGGTGGGGTCAAACAAGAGGGCAGAACCAAGCTCAGCCCAGGGCTGGGGTCAAACAGGAGGGGAGAACCAAGCTCAGCCCAGGGCTGGGGTCAAACAGGAGGGGAGAACCAAGCTCAGCCCAGGGCTGGGGTCAAACAGGAGGGGAGAACCAAGCTCAGCCCAGGGCTGGAGATAGACACAACATTGAACCAAGAAATATACAACATGAAAGTTTCAGATAGAAAGATAGAGCGGGGAGAGAGAGAAAGAGAGAGAAAAGAGAGAGAAAGAGAGAGAAAGAGAGAGAGCTAGAGAGGTTACTCACTCTTGACAGTAAGAACCATGCTCTTGCTGATGTCAGAGCCCACTCCGTTGGAGGCCTGACAGAGGTAGTACCCCCGGTCGTCCTCCAGGACATGACGGATCAGCAGAGAGCCGTTCCCCATGATCTGGATCCGACCGGTCAGAGGCACAGGGTGGTACTGCTGGGGGTTTCCTATACCTACAGGGAGGAAGGGCACGGACAGGCCAACTCAAAGTTACCCATAGTGATCATGGTTTCTAATCTAAGTTATGATGTTACAGTAGAGAATAAAAATACAAAAATGGTCTAATTGTCTCTTTCGTCATCAATTCAACTTGATGATGAAAATGATGATGTATTTTTGGACAAGTTATTTTACTAAGATGAATGGAATAGTAACAGTGAGTTAGTTAGTTGATGTCAGTGCTGCAGGGTCTTTACCTTTGGCATGTTTCCACATGACTTTGGGAGGAGGGTATCCCTCCACAGAGCAGTTGAGTACTCCTGCCTTCCCATAGATCCCATCCTGGTTGTTAGGCTGTACCACGAAGCGAGGGGGAACTGAGGTGAAAAAGGTATATTGGTTACAATCAGTATAGAATAACAGTCATTATACATGATAACATCTCTAAAATGGTGGAGGTTCTTCATTATTCACCAATAAAAACTCTTCCTTTCAAATGACTTTTACACCCAATTAGCCCTTCCCTTGATTCCTCAACACCACACATTTTTCAACCCTCTTTTTGCATCTCATCGCCCCCTTTTTTCAACCTTTCCTCCCATCTCTTCCCCTCCTCCTTTCTCTTCCCCTCCCCCCATCTCTTCCCCTCCCCCCATCTCTTCCCCTCCTCCCATCTCTTCCCCTCCCCCCATCTCTTCCCCTCCTCCCATCTCTTCCCCTCCCCCCATCTCTTCCCCTCCTCCTTTCTCTTCCCCTCCCCCCATCTCTTCCCCTCCCCCCATCTCTTCCCCTCCCCCATCTCTTCCCCTCCCCCATCTCTTCCCCTCCTCCCATCTCTTCCCCTCCCCCCATCTCTTCCCCTCCTCCCATCTCTTCCCCTCCTCCCATCTCTTCCCCTCCCCCATCTCTTCCCCTCCTCCCATCTCTTCCCCTCCTCCCATCTCTTCCCCTCCCCCATCTCTTCCCCTCCTCCTATCCCTTCCCCTCCTCCATCTCTTCCCCTCCTCCCATCTCTTCCCTCCCCCATCTCTTCCCCTTCCTCCCATCTCTTCCCCTCCCCCATCTCTTCCCCTCCTCCTATCCCTTCCCCTCCCCATCTCTTCCCCTCCTCCCATCTCTTCCCCTCCTCCCATCTCTTCCCCTCCCCCCATCTCTTCCCCTCCTCCCATCTCTTCCCCTCCTCCCATCTCTTCCCCTCCTCCCATCTCTTCCCCTCTTCCCATCTCTTCCCCTCCTCCCATCTCTTCCCCTCCTCCCATCTCTTCCCCTCCTCCCATCTCTTCCCCTCCTCCCATCTCTTCCCCTCCCCCCATCTCTTCCCCTCCTCCCATCTCTTCCCCTCCTCCCATCTCTTCCCCTCCTCCCATCTCTTCCCCTCTTCCCATCTCTTCACCTCCTCCCATCTCTTCCCCTCCTCCCATCTCTTCTCCTCTTCCCATCTCTTCCCCTCCTCCCATCTCTTCCTCTCCTCCCATCTCTTCCCCTCCCCCATCTCTTCCCCTCCTCCCATCTCTTCCCCTCCTCCCATCTCTTCCCCTCTTCCCATCTCTTCCCCTCCTCCCATCTCTTCCCCTCCCCCATCTCTTCCCCTCCTCCCATCTCTTCCCCTCTTCCCATCTCTTCACCTCCTCCCATCTCTTCCCCTCCTCCTATCCCTTCCCCTCCCCCGTCTCTTCCTCTCCTCCCATCTCTTCCCCTCCTCCCATCTCTTCCCCTCCTCCCATCTCTTCCCCTCCTCCCATCTCTTCCCCTCCTCCCATCTCTTCCCCTCTTCCCATCTCTTCCCCTCCTCCCATCTCTTCCCCTCCTCCCATCTCTTCCCCTCTTCCCATCTCTTCCCCTCCTCCTATCCCTTCCCCTCCCCCGTCTCTTCCTCTCCTCCCATCTCTTCCCCTCCTCCCATCTCTTCCCCTCCTCCCATCTCTTCCCCTCCTCCCATCTCTTCCCCTCTTCCCATCTCTTCCCCTCCTCCCATCTCTTCCCCTCCTCCCATCTCTTCCCCTCCTCCCATCTCTTCCCCTCCTCCTATCCCTTCCCCTCCCCGTCTCTTCCTCTCCTCCCATCTCTTCCCCTCCTCCCATCTCTTCCCCTCCTCCCATCTCTTCACCTCCTCCCATCTCTTCCCCTCCTCCCGTCTCTTCCTCTCCTCCCATCTCTTCCCCTCTTCCCATCTCTTCCCCTCCTCCCATCTCTTCCCCTCCTCCCATCTCTTCCCCTCCTCCCATCTCTTCCCCTCCTCCCATCTCTTCCCCTTCCTCCCATCTCTTCCCCTCCTCCCTCTCTCACCGGTGACGATCAGCTGTCTCTCCCAGCTGACGGTTGCCGCGGCGTTGCTAGCGATGCAGGTGTAGTTTCCGTTGTGCTTCAGGGTCACCTTGGAGATCTGCAGGGAGCTCATGAACTCCTTGGTCTCTATGCCAACGCCGGAGGCGGAGCCAGGCACGATAAGCTGCCCATCTTTGTGCCATGTGATGCGGATAGGCATGTCACCTGACGACACCACGCAGGCGATGTACATCAGCTTTCCCACTGACGTGGAGGGGATGTCAAAGGGCTGGATCAGGGGCGGCACTGGGGGGCAGAGGTTACAACAGTAAGGGGTTAGAGGTCAGAGACTGGATTGGACACCTTGGGTGTAGAGAGAGGGGCACAGAGCAGGCTGTTGTTGGCCAGTGTAGTATGCCCCCTGACCACCCCTGCCATCTCCACTAGCCCATAATAGGGGCTCTGATTAGAGGCCAACTGGCGGAAGAAGTCATGCCGTTGCCATGGTAATGGAGGGGATTCGGGGTGGGGGGTGCTACAGCTGAGACATCTAGGGGATTTAATCTGGGCCTCATTATGATTAATCTAATTAAATCAGGGACATACTCACGCACACACACACCTCTACAGCTCCCCCAACACACACACACCTCTACAGCCCCCCCAACACACACACACCTCTACAACCCCCCCAACACACACACATCTCTACAACCCCCCCAACACACACACCCCTCTACAACCCCCCCCCAACACACACATCTCTACAGCCTCCTCCCCCCCACACACACACCTCTACAACCCCCCCAACACACAAACACCTCTACAACCCCCCAACACACACACACACCTCTACAGCCCCCCCCCCCACACACACACCTCTACAGCCCCCTCCAACATACACACACACACACACACCTCTTCAGCCCCCCCAACACACACACACCTCTACAACCCCCCCAACACAACACACCACACACCTCTACAACCCCCCCAACACACCACACACACACCTCTACAACCCCCCCAACACACACACACACACCTCTTCAGCCCCACCAACACACACATCTCTACAGCCCCCCCAACACACACACATGTAAAGCACCCACGCTTACCACTCAACACACACATACACATCCATATAAAGCTAGATGCTTTTAACAGCATGGTGTTAACACCCTGTTGAGCTGAGTGTCTGGTTACGTCTAGGAACAAATCCACTGCATTGTAGTGAACAGCCTGTCATTGGTAGTTTTCATACCTACTCCCTTTCTCTGACCTGTATTCCACCTTTGCCCCTACCCTTTGTCCCCCACCCCTGTCCAGTCCCCTACCTTTCACAGTGACGTGGACGGTCTGGTCGATGGAGGTCTGTGGCTGGATGAGCACACTACAAAGGTAGGTACCCTCGTCCATGCCCTTCTGCACATCACTCAGCCTCAGGGTTCCATTCTCATACACCACCTGGCGATGGTTGTCAGGCAGCAGCATGCCGTCCTTAAACCACTTGATAGAGTAGTAGGGGTAACCAATCACACGACAGGTTATAAAGGTGTTCCTTCCAGCTACAGCCGTGATGTCACGCATCTCCCTGATCCTAGGAGAGCCTGGAGACATAGAGAAGAGAGGGAGGACAGGGGAGAGGAGGAGAGGAGGGAGAGACATGGGGTGGAAGATAAGAGAGAGGGGAGGAGGACATGGGAGCAAAAGGGAGCAGAGGAGGAGGGGAGAGAGAGGAGAGAGAATATAAAGGTTGGGGAGAGAGTGATTGGGCAGATTGAGGGGTAAAGAGGGAGGACAGGGGAGAGAGTGATTGGGGCAGGTTGAGGGGTAGAGAGGGAGGACAGGGGAGAGAGTGATTGGGGCAGGTTGAGGGGTAGAGAGGGAGGACAGGGGGGAGAGTGATTGGGGCAGGTTGAGGGGTAGAGAGGGAGGACAGGGGAGAGAGTGATTGGGGCAGGTTGAGGGGTAGTGAGGGAGGACAGGGGAGAGAGTGATTGGGGCAGGTTGAGGGGTAGAGCGGGAGGACAGGGGAGAGAGTGATTGGGGCAGGTTGAGGGGTAGTGAGGGAGGACAGGGGGGAGAGTGATTGGGGCAGGTTGAGGGGTAGAGAGGGAGGACAGGGGAGAGAGTGATTGGGGCAGGTTGAGGGGTAGAGAGGGAGGACAGGGGAGAGAGTGATTGGGGCAGGTTGAGGGGTAGAGAGGGAGAACAGGGGAGAGAGTGATTGGGGTAGGTTGAGGGGTAGTGAGGGAGGACAGGGGAGAGAGTGATTGGGGCAGGTTGAGGGGTAGAGAGGGAGGACAGGGGAGAGAGTGATTGGGGCAGGATGAGGGGTAGAGAGGGAGGACAGGGGGAGAGTGATTGGGGCAGGTTGAGGGGTAGAGAGGGAGGACAGGGGAGAGAGTGATTGGGGCAGGTTGAGGGTAGTGAGGGAGGACAGGGGAGAGAGTGATTGGGGCAGGTTGAGGGGTAGAGAGGGAGAGGACAGGGGGAGAGAGGAGTGATTGGGGCAGGTTGAGGGGGTAGAGAGGGAGGGACAGGGGGAGAGAGTGATTGGGGCAGGTTGAGGGGTAGAGAGGGAGGACAGGGGAAGAGAGTGATTGGGGCAGGTTGAGGGGTAGTGAGGGAGGACAGGGGAGAGAGTGATTGGGGCAGATTGAGGGGTAGAGAGGGAGGACAGGGGAGAGAGTGATTGGGGCAGGTTTGAGGGGTAGAGAGGGAGGACAGGGGAGAGAGTGATTGGGGCAGGTTGAGGGGTAGTGAGGGAGTACAGGGGGAGAGAGTGATTGGGGGCAGGTTGAGGGGTAGAGAGGGAGGACAGGGGAGAGAGTGATTGGGGGCAGGATTGAGGGGTAGAGAGGGAGGACAGGGGAGAGAGTGATTGGGGCAGATTGAGGGGTAGAGAGGGAGGACAGGGAAGAGAGTGATTGGGGCAGGTTGAGGGGTAGTGAGGGGAGGACAGGGGAGAGAGTGATTGGGGCAGGTTGAGGGGTAGAGAGGGAGGACAGGGGAGAGAGTGATTGGGGCAGATTGAGGGGTAGAGAGGGAGGACAGGGGAGAGAGTGATTGGGGCAGGTTGAGGGGTAGAGAGGGAGGACAGGGGAGAGAGTGATTGGGGCAGGTTGAGGGGTAGTGAGGGAGTACAGGGGAGAGAGTGATTGGGGCAGGTTGAGGGGTAGAGAGGGAGGACAGGGGAGAGAGTGATTGGGGCAGGTTGAGGGGTAGTGAGGGAGGACAGGGGAGAGAGTGATTGGGGCAGGTTGAGGGGTAGAGAGGGGAGGACAGGGGAGAGAGTGATTGGGGCAGGTTGAGGGGTAGAGAGGGAGGACAGGGGAGAGAGTGATTGGGGCAGGTTGAGGGGTAGAGAGGGAGGACAGGGGGAGAGTGATTGGGGCAGGTTGAGGGGTAGTGAGGGAGGACAGGGGAGAGAGTGATTGGGGCAGGTTGAGGGGTAGTGAGGGAGGACAGGGGAGAGAGTGATTGGGGCAGGTTGAGGGGTAGAGAGGGAGGACAGGGGGGAGAGTGATTGGGGCAGGTTGAGGGGTAGAGAGGGGAGGACAGGGGGAGAGAGTGATTGGGGCAGGTTGAGGGGGTAGTGAGGGGAGGACAGGGGAGAGAGTGATTGGGGCAGGTTGAGGGGGTAGAGAGGGAGGACAGGGGAGAGAGTGATTGGGGCAGGTTGAGGGGTAGAGAGGGAGGACAGGGGAGAGAGTGATTGGGGCAGGTTGAGGGGTAGTGAGGGAGGACAGGGGAGAGAGTGATTGGGGCAGGTTGAGGGGTAGTGAGGGAGGACAGGGGAGAGAGTGATTGGGGCAGGTTGAGGGGTAGAGAGGGAGGACAGGGGAGAGAGTGATTGGGGCAGGTTGAGGGGTAGAGAGGGAGGACAGGGGAGAGAGTGATTGGGGCAGGTTGAGGGGTAGTGAGGGAGGACAGGGGAGAGAGTGATTGGGGCAGATTGAGGGGTAGAGAGGGAGGACAGGGGAGAGAGTGATTGGGGCAGGTTGAGGGGTAGAGAGGGAGGACAGGGGAGAGAGTGATTGGGGCAGGTTGAGGGGTAGAGAGGGAGGACAGGGGAGAGAGTGATTGGGGCAGGTTGAGGGGTAGTGAGGGAGGACAGGGGAGAGAGTGATTGGGGCAGATTGAGGGGTAGAGAGGGAGGACAGGGAAGAGAGTGATTGGGGCAGGTTGAGGGGTAGAGAGGGAGAACAGGGGAGTGAGTGATTGGGGCAGGTTGAGGGGTAGAGAGGGAGGACAGGGGAGAGAGTGATTGGGGCAGGTTGAGGGGTAGAGAGGGAGGACAGGGGAGAGAGTGATTGGGGCAGGTTGAGGGGTAGAGAGGGAGGACAGGGGAGAGAGTGATTGGGGCAGATTGAGGGGTAGAGAGGGAGGACAGGGGAGAGAGTGATTGGGGCAGGTTGAGGGGTAGAGAGGGAGGACAGGGGAGAGAGTGATTGGGGCAGGTTGAGGGGTAGTGAGGGAGGACAGGGGAGAGAGTGATTGGGGCAGGTTGAGGGGTAGAGAGGGAGGACAGGGGAGAGAGTGATTGGGGCAGATTGAGGGGTAGAGAGGGAGGACAGGGGAGAGAGTGATTGGGGCAGGTTGAGGGGTAGAGAGGGAGGACAGGGGAGAGAGTGATTGGGGCAGGTTGAGGGGTAGAGAGGGAGGACAGGGGAGAGAGTGATTGGGGCAGGTTGAGGAGTGGAGAGGGAGAACAAGGGAGAGAGTGATTGGGGCAGGTTGAGGGGTAGAGAGGGAGGACAGGGGAGAGAGTGATTGGGGCAGGTTGAGGGGTAGAGAGGGAGGACAGGGGAGAGAGTGATTGGGGCAGGTTGAGGGGTATAGAGGGAGGACAGGGGAGAGAGTGATTGGGGCAGGTTGAGGGGTAGTGAGGGAGGACAGGGGGGAGAGTGATTGGGGCAGGTTGAGGGGGAGAGAGGGAGGACAGGGGAGAGAGTGATTGGGGCAGGTTGAGGGGTAGAGAGGGAGGACAGGGGAGAGAGTGATTGGGGCAGATTGAGGGGTAGAGAGGGAGGACAGGGGAGAGAGTGATTGGGGCAGGGTGAGGGGTAGAGAGGGAGGACAGGGGAGAGAGTGATTGGGGCAGGTTGAGGGGTAGAGAGGGAGGTTAGTGATGCCTCCTAATCATACTGGTAATATTT
This sequence comes from Salmo salar, assembly GCF_965601325.2. Classification (NCBI taxonomy): domain Eukaryota; kingdom Metazoa; phylum Chordata; class Actinopteri; order Salmoniformes; family Salmonidae; genus Salmo; species Salmo salar. The sequence goes on along the minus strand of NC_138294.1, from coordinate 56,395,969 downwards.
GTAATATCGATGAATTATTTGTGTTTTCTAAGTGATTGTGTGTATGGGGTATATGCACGTGTTTGACTACATTACCCGCACTAACACTGTCCTAAGGTCTTGATGAGAACAGACATAGATAGAGACAGGCATTAGAGATAGAGACAGACAGACAGACAGACAGACAGACAGACAGACAGACAGACAGACAGACAGACAGACAGACAGACAGACAGACAGACAGACAGACAGACAGACAGACAGACAGACAGACAGACAGAGAAATAGAAAGAGAGAGAGAGACACATTCAGAGGGAGAAACTGAGAGAAAGGAAGAGGGATGACGGGAAGAAATGAACTCTAAGCCCAGCTGATCTGTTGTACCTGTCCTTGTGCTTGTCTCCACCCCCTTCCAGGTGTCGCCCATCTTCCCTATTATCCCCTGTGTATTTATACCTGTGTTCTCTGTCTGTTTGTTGCCAGTTCGTCTTGTTCGTTCAAGCTTACCAGCGTTTTCTCTGTCAGCTCCTTTCGTTTTCCAGCCTCTCTTTGCTAGTCCTCCCGGTTTTGACCTTTGCCTGTCCTGACCCTGTTCCCGCCCGCCTGACCTCTCTGCCTGACCCTGAGTCCGCCTGTCGTCCGGTACCTCTGCCTTACCCTGGATTTGCGACTCCTGCCTGCCCTGACCTGTCTTTGCCTGCCCCTGTTTGCTACAATAAAGAGTGTTACTTCGACAGTCTGCATCTGGGTCTTACCTTGATTCTGAAAGTGTGTGTTAGTGCATGTACGCATGTGGGTTGGATGTGTGTATGTGTTGCACGTGCATCTAACTCCCTACACATCTCCACCTGTCTCTGTACTACGTGCATGTTTTAGTGTGTGTATAGGTGCGGGTGTGGGGTGTGTGTATATTGAAAAGTAGACAGGCACCTCTTACGTTTATGCGCGCTTGGTACTCGGCGCTACCGGCCGAGTTGCGTGCGGCGCAGCGATACACTCCCCCGTCGCGGATGGCCGGGCTGCTTACGTTGACATGTGACACGGTCAGGCCGTCTGATAGGGTGTACTGGCTGGTCTTGTAGGCAGAGTCTCGCACCACAGGCTCGTCGTCCAGCGTCCAGGTGATGGAAGGGGGTGGGGCTCCTTTGGCGCCACACATCAGGGAGAAGGGCTCACCGGGGGGCAACCACGCGCTCACTGAAGGACGACACGATACGAGGAGTACCATCTACAGGAGAGAGAGAGAGAGAAAGAGAAAGGGAGAGAGAGAAAGCAAGAGTGAGAAAGAGAAAGAGAGAGAGATTGAGAGAGAGAAAGTGTGAGAGAGAGAGAGAGAGAGAGAAAGAGAGAAAGAGAGAGAGTGAAAGCGAGAGTGAGAAAGAGAAAGAGAAAGCGAGAGAGAGAGAAAGCGAGAGTGAGAGAGAGAAAGAGAGAGAGAGAGAAAGAGAGAGAGAGAGAGAAAGTGAGAGAGAAAGCAAGAGTGAGAAAGAGAAAGAGAAAGAGAGAGAAAGAGATAGAAAGCGAGAGTGAGAGAGAGAAAGAGAGAGAGAGAGATAAGAAAAGTGAGATTCACAGCTTTTCAGTTATAAATGTTAAGAATAAAGTTGCCTGCTTCCCCACCTCCCATCCCTCTTTCCCTCCCACCTCCCCTCCCACCTCCCATCCCTCTTTCCCTCCCACCTCCCCTCCCACCTCCCATCCCTCTTTCCCTCCCACCTCCCCTCCCTCCTTCCCTCCCACCTCCCCTCCCACCCCCCTCCCTCCTCCCCTCCCACCTCCCCTCCTTTCTCCCATCCCTCCCACCTCCCATCCCTCCTTGTCTCCCACCTCCCCTCCCTCCTTCCCTCCCACCTCCCATCCCTCCTTCCCTCCCTCCTCCCCTCCCACCTCCCATCCCTCCTTCCCTCTCTCCATCCTTTTACCCTCCAGCAGTATGATAGAGAAGTCCTGGGCAGTGTGGCCCTTGCGGGAGGCGAAGCACTGGTAGGCCCCAGAGTGGCTCTTCTGAGCCGCTGTGATCTGCAGGGTGTCATTGTGGGGGCCCTGGATAGAGATGTGCTGGTCTGGGACTATAGGGTCTGTGTTCCTGTACCAGGCCACTGTGTACTCTGGAGAACCCTCCACGGCACAGGTAAAGAACAGGGTACTGCTGATGCCCGTCTTTAGACTCTTGGGGGAGAGGGTCACTCGCAGGGGGTCTGGGGAGGAGAGAGAACACACACATGAGTAATACACACACACAAAGAGAGAAAAACAAAACAGCTCAATCAGTTGAGGAGACTCATTAAAAAAGCAGCTGGAGACATCTCTTCACATCTCTGTCCATGTACGTACATGTGTGTGTGTGTGTGTGTGTGTTTGTGTTTAAATGTCAGTGAGCAATAAGGCAGCTGGTGGCGTGTTCTGGGGGGCCTGGCTGTGCCACCCAACCCCCCCTCACCCTGTCAGAGTCACACTCTGTGCTGCCATGATGTGCCTACTGGCAAAGCCTGCCTCTGCTCTCTCTTTATCTCTTTCTTGCCCTCTCTCTCAGTTTCTCTCTTTCTCTTCTCTGTGTTTATATAAATCTGTCTCTCTCTCTCTTCCCTTGTCTCTCTGAATGACTGTACAGTATATACTTCTACTTCTTCAGTGTTCCTTCTCGGTCTCCTTCTTTTACTCCATCCATCCATTTTACTCCTGCTCTCTGCATCCGTCTCTCTCTGACAGTGAGTGGTGTTGGCAGTAGTGTGAAGTGTTCAGTCTCAGTGCATTACAGTCCTGTCCTCTGTCTGGAGACCTGATCTGACAGGGTATCAAACACCACACACCCATTCATACTCATCCATTTCTCACACACATTATATGTTATTATACATCCTGTGTTATTATATATTATGTGTTATTATACATCCTGTGTTATTACACATTATGTGTTATTATATATTATATGTTATTATACATCATGTGTTATTACACATTATATGTTATTATACATCCTGTGTTATTATATATTATGTGTTATTATACATCCTGTGTTATTACACATTATGTGTTATTATATATTATATGTTATTATACATCATGTGTTATTACACATTATATGTTATTATACATCCTGTGTTATTATATATTATGTGTTATTATACATCCTGTGTTATTACACATTATGTGTTATTATATATTATATGTTATTATACATCATGTGTTATTACACATTATATGTTATTAGACATCATGTGTTATTACATATTATATGTTATTATATATTGTGTGTTATTATATATTATGTGTTATTATACATCATGTGTTATTACACATTATGTGATATTATACATTATATGTTATTATATATTATGTGTTATTATATATTATGTGTTATTACACATTATGTGATATTATACATTATAATGTGTTATTACACATTATATGTTATTATACATCATGTGTTATTACATATTATGTGATATTATACATTATATGTTATTATATATTATGTGTTATTACACATTATATGTTATTATACATCATGTGTTATTACATATTATGTGATATTATACATTATATGTTATTATATATTAGGTGTTATTACATATGATGTGATATTATACATTATATGTTATTATATATTATGTGTTATTATATATTATGTGTTATTATATATTATGTGTTATTATATATTGTGTGTTATTATACTGTATATGTTATTATATATTATGTGTTATTATATATGATGTGTTATTATATATTGTGTGTTATTATATATTATGTGTTATTATATATTGTGTGTTATTATACATTATATGTTATTATATATTATGTGTTATTATATATTGTGTGTTATTATACATTATATGTTATTATATATCATGTGTTATTATATATTATGTGTTATTATATATTATGTGTTATTATATATTATGTGTTATAATAAATTATGTGTACTATACAGTTGAAGTCGGAAGTTTACAGTCATGAAAACTCGTTTTTCAACCACTCCACAAATGTCTTGTTAACAAACTATAGTTTTGGCAAGTCGGTTAAGACATCTATTTTGTGCAGGACACAAGTCATTTTTCCATCAATTGTTTACAGACAGATTATTTCAATTATAATTCACTGTATCACAAGTCCAGTGGGTCAGACGTTTACATACATTAAGTTGACTGTGCCTTTAAACAGCTTGGAAAATTCCAGAAAATGATGTCATGGCTTTAGAAGCTTCTGATAGGCTAATTGACATCATTTGAGTCAATTGGAGGTGTACTTGTGGATGTATTTCAAGGTCAACCTTCAAACTCAGTGCCTCTTTGCTTGACATCATGGGAAAATCAAACGAAATCAGCCAAGACCTCAGAAAAAGAATTGTAGACCACAAGTCTGGTTCATCCTTTGGAGCAATTTCCAAACGCCTGAAGGTACCACGTTCATCTGTACAAACAATAGTATGCAAGTATAAACACCATGGGACCACGCAGCCGTCATACCGCTCAGGAAGGAGACGCGTTCTGTCTCCTAGAGATGAACGTACTTTAGTGTGAAAAGTGCAAATAATTCCCAGAACAACAGCAAAGGACCTTGTGAAGATGCTGGAGGAAACAGGTACAAAAGTATCTATATCCACAGTAAAATGAGTCCTATAGCGACATAACCTAAAAGGCCGCTCAGCAAGGAAGAAGCCACTGCTCCAAAACCGGCATAAAAAAGTCAGACTACGGTTTGCAACTGCACATGGGGACAAAGATCGTACTTTTTGGAGAAATGTCCTCTGGTCTGATGAAACAAAAATAGAACTGTTTGGCCATGATGACCATCATTATGTTTGGAGGAAAAAGGGGGAGGCTTGCAAGCCGAAGAACATCATCCCAACCGTAAAGCACGGGGGTGGCAACATCATGTTGTGGGGGTGCTTTGCTGCAGGAGGGACTGGTGCACTTCACAAAATAGATGGCATCATGAGGGAGAGAAATGATGTGGGTATATTGAAGCAACATCTCAAGACATCAGTCAGGAAGTTAAAGCTTGGTCGCAAATGTGTCTTCCAAATGGACAATGACCCCAAGCATACTTCCAAAGTTGTGGCAAAATGGCTTAAGGGCAACAAAGTCAAGGTATTGGAGTGGCCATCACAAAGCCCTGACCTCAATCCGATAGAAAATGTGTGGGCAGAACTGAAAAAGCATGTGCGAGCAAGGAGGCCTACAAACCTGACTCAGTTACACCAGCTCTGTCAGGAGGAATGGGCCAAAGTTCACCCAACTTATTGTGGGAAGCTTGTGGAAGGCTACCCAAAACGTTTGGCCCAAGTTAAACAATTTAAAGGCAATGCTACCAAATACTAATTGAGTGTATGTAAACTTCTGACCCACTGGGAATGTGATGAAAGAAATAAAAGCTGAACTAAATCATTCTCTCTACTATTATTCTGACATTTCACATTCTTAAAATAAAGTGGTGATCCTAACTGACCTAAGACAGGGAATTTTGACTAGGATTAAATGTCAGGAATTGTGAAAAACTGAGTTTAAATGTATTTGGCTAAGGTGTATGTAAACTTCCGACTTCAACGGTATATTAGGTGTTATTATATATTATATGTTATTATATATTATATGTTATTATATATTGTGTTATTATATGATGTGTTATTATACATTATATGTTATTATATATTGTGTTATTATATATGATGTGTTATTATACATTATATGTTATTATACATTATATGTTATTATATATTATGCTATTATATATGATGTGATATTATATATGATGTGTTATTATATATTATATGTTATTATACATTATATGATATTATACATGATATGTTATTATATATTATGTGTTATTATATATGATGTGTTATTATATATTATGTGTTATTATATATGATGTGTTATTATATATTATATGTTATTATACATGTATGATATTATACATTATATGTTATTATATATTATATGTTATTATACATGATATGTTATTATATATTATGTGTTATTATATATGATGTGTTATTATATATTATATGTTATTATATATTATGTGTTATTATATATGATCTGTTATTATATATTATATGTTATTATACATGTATGATATTATACATTATATGTTATTATATATTATATGTTATTATACATGATATGTTACTATACACTATATGTGTGAATGTGTGTGTGTGTGTGTACAGTATATGTGCCTGTCCGAGGACAGTGTGAGTGTATCTGTACATGGCTGTCTGTTTTGGGGGTCTGTGCTAACCTTAACCCCCCCACTCCCACTCTCTAGCCCCCCCTCTCCTCATCTCCTTACCTATGACATAAAGTGCTCCGGACACCTCCTTGGAGCCGAAGCTGTTGGTGACCTCACAGGCGTAGCTGCCGCTGTCCTCCTGCCTGAGGTCACTGATGGTCAGACCCGTGAGGCGCCGCGTCCAGTGGGCATCGGAAGGCAGTGGACGGCCGTCCTTCAGCCAGCGCACTGTGGGGCTGGGGTACCCTGCTGCAATGCAGGGAAGCTCCACACTCTGACCCGCCCGCAACTCCCCCGCCTGGAAACTGTCCAGGATAGAGGGAGACGACTCTGTGGGGTCTGGAGGAGAGGGGGGGGGGGGGTTACGCTTTGGACTGGGGATGTTTATTAATAACTCACATACTGTATATTACACACACAGAACACTGTATATTACACACACAGAACACTGTATACTGGTACTCAGAGAAACACAGACATACTGTATATTACACACACAGAACACTGTATACTGGTACTCAGAGAAACACAGACATACTGTATATTACACACACAGAACACTGTATACTGGTACTCAGAGAAACACAGACATACTGTATATTACACACACAGAACACTGTATACTGGTACTCAGAGAAACACAGACATACTGTATATTACACACACAGAACACTGTATACTGGTACTCAGAGAAATACAGACACTGACATACTTTACACACAGTCCTACTCACCCATGACAGACAGCCTGGCTCCATTACTCTGGCGTGTCTCTCCGCTGTATTTGTGCTTGGTGATGCAGCGGTAGGTAGAGAGGCCATCCTCTTTCTGGACATCTGAGATGTACAGAGCACCAAAGGATGTCAGGAAGAACCTGTTAGCTGTTAGAAAGAGACAGAGAGAGAAAGACAGAGATAAAACTATTTAACAAAGCCTAAAAATAACTAAAGGTCCTGAGCGAACAACTCAGTCAGAGCAGGGTGACTGCTATACAGATCCTTGGCAACCTGTCATAGCCAAGAGGAAACACGCTGAACTCACTATCAAACATGCAATACAATCACATTGTGAAACACTTCGGTCAGTCAAAAATGGTCAAACACTCATCACATACAGTACAGTCTTTATCACCATTGCTACTCCAGTAATGTTATCATTGTTGTGGTGGTTCTAGAACACAACAAGATGAGCTCAGGTCTGGTAAGTGGGTCAGTGTGTGATGTACCCTGCCAGACTGTGCCCTATTTTCAGCCTGTGCCCATCTGACAGGCCCTGCCCACTTATTGAAGTGGTAGAAGGGGAGAGAGGGAGAGAGGGAGAGAGGGATAGAAGGAGAGAGAGTGAGAGAGAGAGGAGAGAGGGAGAGATGAGGAGAGAGGGAGAGAGGGAGAGAGGGAGAGAAAGGGAGAAAGGGAGAGAGGGGAGAGTGGGAGAGAGAGGGAGAGTGGGAGAGAGAGGAGAAAGGGAGAGAGAGGGAGAGAGGAGAGAGCAGAGGGAGAGAGAAGAGAGGGAGAGAGTGAGAGAGGGAGAGAGGAAGAGAGGAGAGAGGGAGATAGGAGAGAGGGAGAGAGAGAGAGAGAGAGAGAGAGAGGGAGAGAGAGAGAGGGGAGAAAGAGAGGGAGAGAGAGGGAGAGAGGAGGGAGAGAGGAGAGAGGGAGTGAGGTAGAGATGGTGCGAATGAGAGCGAGGGAGAGTGGAGAGAGGGCGAGAGATGAGAGAGAGGGAGAGAGGGAGAGAAAGGGAGAGAGAGGGAGAGAGTGGGAGAGAGAGAGGGAGAGAGAGGGAGAGAGAAGAGAAGGAGAGAGGAAAGAGGGAGAGCTGGAGAAAGAGAGAGAGGGAGAGAGAGGGAAAGAGGGGAGAGGGGAGAGAGGAGAGGGAGAGAGAGAGACTGTGCAGGCTGTCAGACTGTGTGTGTGTTGAGGGTAGGGGTACAGTCGCATCGCAGGCTGTAATTTCACAGTCAGCCCTTGTTTGCACCCCTGAATTAAGCCTTACAGGATAATGTGCACTTTAAGATTTCAACCCCCATAACACCAACCGCCACGCTGTCACAACACACTGACATGTAGACAGAGAGGGAGAGAGAGAGGGGGAGGGAGAGCGAGAGGGGGATAGAACTAGGGAAAGAGAGATCTGTCACAAACAGATGCCGTGGAGACACCTCCAGAACAGGAGCCATTTTAATCACATGATCTCCTCCACTATCCAGCCATCTTAATTGTTTCTCTTGTTTATTCAATTTCTCTATCTTTAATCATCTCTCTCGATCTATCCTTCTTAGCCCTCAAAATTCTTTTTTTCCCTTTCCTTCCTCTCTCTCTTCCTCTCTCTCCCTCACTCTTTCTCTCTCTCCGTCTCTCGTCTCCCTTTCTGTCTGTTGTTAAGCAGAGTGGCAAACAGAGTAAAATATTAATTACTAAATCACTGTACTCCCTAAAATTCTATTCATGCTGACTTGACTGTATAAAGTGAGATGCAAGCCAAAGTGATGTGATGCACTAGATAAAGAGCCAGTTCACCACATTCCCTCTGCTACCCTGCTGCTCTCCTACCCTGTTACGCTTCTACCTTGTTACCCTTCTACCCAGCTACCCTGTTACGCCTCTACCCTGCTCCACTGTTACCCTGCTACTCTGTTACGCTGCTACCCTGTTACTCTTCTACCCTGCTACACTGTTAACCTGTTACCCTGCTACACCGTTAACCCTCTACCCTGCTACACTGTTACCCTGCTACACTGCTACCCACCTTCCCTATTACCCTGTTAACCTTCTACCCTGTTACGCGTCTACCCTGTTACCCTTCTACCCTGCAACACTGTTACGCTTCTACCCTGTTACGCCTCTACCCTGCTCGACTGTTACCCTGCTACACCGTTAACATTCTACCCTGTTGCTCTGCTACCCTGTTACCCTTCTACCCTGCTACACTGTTACCCTGCTACTCTTCTACCCTGTTGCGCTTCTACCCTGCTATCCACCTTCCCTGTTACCCTGTTACCCTGCTACCCTGTTACTCTGCTACCCTGCTACACTGTTACCCTGCTACTCTGCTACCCTGTTACGCCTCTACCCTGCTATCCACCTTCCCTGTTACCCTGTTACAGTGATGCAGGGTAGGGATTAACAGGGTAGCTGGGTAGAAGGTAACAGGGTAGCATGGTAACAGGGTAGTAGAGTAACTACCCTGTTACCATGCTACCCTGTTACCTTCTACCCATCTACCCTGTTCCCCCCTACCCTGCTACACTGTTACCCTTCTAACCTGTTACGCTGCTACCCTGTTACCTGTTACCCTGCTACACTGTTAACCCTTCGACCCTGTTACTCTGCTACCCTGTTACCCTTCTACCCTGCTAGACTGTTACACATGCTACACTGTTAACCCTTCTACCCTGTTACCCTGTTACCCTGTTACGCTTCTACCCTGTTACCCTGCTACCCTGCTACACTGTTACCCTGCTACACTGTTAACCCTTCTACCCTGTTACTCTTCTACCCTGTTACCCTGTTACCCTGCTACACTGTTTCCCTGATATTCTCCTACCCTGTTGCGTTCTACCCTGCTACCCACCTTCCCTGTTACCCTGTTCCCCTGCCACCCTGTTATACTGATACCCTGCCACCCATCTACCCTTCTACCCTGCCACCCATCTACCCTACTACCCTGTTACCCTGCTACCCTGTTACCCTACTACCCTTCTACCCTGCTATCCTCCTACCCTGTTACTCTTCTACCATGCTACTCACCGGCCTGTTGCTCTCTGTTGGGCTTGTCAGTCAAGGACACACTAGGTTAGCAGAGAACAAGCAGGGTGTGAAAGATTAAAGGCAAGAAGGGTGGAGCAGAAGAAGGAAGAGCAGGAGGAGAAAAGTGAGTGTGCGTGTTCATACAGTATGTGTGTCTGTGTGTGAGACGGAATAACAAAAAGCGTGGGTACCTCTCTATGTCTCTATGTGTGTGTGTATGTCAATGAATACTGTAATTATGTGGGTTAGACTGCTGAGCTTGGGGCTTGTTGTCAAACACAGGACAGGAAGGCCTACTGGTGGGCTTCCTGTCAAAATCACACTGCTTTCAAGTCAGCCTGGAACACACTACAAAACCTATAGACATGCTGTTGGGTAGCAGGCAGAATCTGGGAGGGTTGTATGAGGGGAGAGAGGAGAGGGAGAACAACTCAAATAAGGATGGAGAGAGATGGGGAAAGATATGGGGGAAGCAACTGAGAGAGAGATATCCAACCAAAAACATAGAGACCCAAAAACATAGAGACCTTCATTACGGTGAATCACTAAAACAATACAGAAATACACTACAGAAAAAGAAGGAACAGCACGTCAGAAACCAGCTCAATGTCATTGAAGAATCCATAGAATATAACCACTTCTGGGAAAATAGGAAAACTCTAAACAAACAACAACACGAAGAGTTATCTATTCAAAACGGAGATGTATGGATAAACCACTTGTCCAATCTTTTTGGCTCTATAACAAAGAACAAACAGCAAAAATATATACAAGATCAAATACAAATCTTAGAATCTGATCACCCCAATCCATAAAAGTGGAGACAAATTTGACCCCAATAACTACTGTGTGTCACGCCTGCTCCCGCTCTTCCCTCCTGGCACTCGGCGCCAGGCTGCCCTGCATTGCGCACTCCTGCCACCATCCTTACTCACACCTGCCTTCCCTCGTCACGCACGTCAGCGATATTGGACTCACCTGGACTCAATCACCTATTTATTACCTCCCATATATTTGCTGCTGCATTGATTGTCATCTGTCTTTGTGTTTCCCAGTGCTGACGCTGTTCCTATCCTGTTGCATGTCCATTCCAAATGAAATGTAAACTCCCCGTACCTGCTTCTCTTCTGCAGCGTCGTTCCTTACACCATGGGATATGCGTCAACAGCAACCTTGGGAAAATCTTCTGCATTATCATTAACAGCAGACTTGTAAATTTCCTCAGTGAAAACAACGTACTGAGCAAATGTCAAATTGGCTTTTTACCAAATTACCGTATGACAGACCACGTATTTACCCTGCACACCATAATTGACAAACAAACAAACCAAAACAAAGCTTTGAATATGTACAGACTCAGTGAGCATAGCCTTGCTATTGAGAAAGGCCGATGTAGGCAGACCTGACTCTCAAGAGAAGACAGGCTATGCGCACACTGCCCATAAAATGAGGTGGAAACTGAGCTGCACATCCTAACCTCCTGCCAAATGTATGACCATATTAGAGACACATATTTCCCTCAGATTACACAGATACACAAAGAAGTCGAAAACAAATCTAATTTTGATAAACTCCCATATCTATTGGGTGAAATACCACAGTGTGCCATCACAGCAGCAAGATTTGTGACCTGTTGCGTAAAGAAAAGGGCAACCAGTGAAGAACAAACATGGGTTGTAAATACAACCCATATTTATGTTTATTTATTTTCCCCTTTGTACTGTCTGTAATGTCTTTATTATTTTGGAACTTTTGTGAGTGTAATGTTTACTGTTAATTTTTATTGTTCACTTGCTTGGGCAATGTAAACATATGTTTCTCATGCCAATAAAGCCCTTACATTGAATTGAGAGAGAGAGAGAGAGAGAGAGAGAGAGAGAGAGAGAGAGAGAGAGAGAGAGAGAGAGAGAGAGAGAGATAGATAGATAGATAGATAGATAGATAGATAGATAGATAGATAGATAGATAGATAGATAGATAGATAGATAGATAGATAGATAGATAGATAGATAGATAGATAGATAGATAGATAGATAGATAGATAGATAGATAGATAGATAGATAGATAGATAGATAGATAGATAGATAGATAGAGAGAAATACACACAGAGAACAAGAGAGAGAGAGAGAGAGAGAGAGACAGAGAGAGATATACACACAGAGAACCAGAGAGAGAGAGAGAGAGAGACAGAGAGAGATATACACACAGAGAACCAGAGAGAGAGAGAGTCAGAGAGATAGAGATATACACACAGAGAACCAGAGAGGAGAGAGAGAGACAGAGAGATAGAGATATACACACAGAGAACCAGAAAGAGAGAGAAAGACAGAGACAGAGAGAGAGAGATACACACAGAGAACCAGAGAGAGAGAGAGAGAGAGAGAGAGAGAGAGAGAGAGGGAGACAGAGAGACAGAGAGAGACAGAGAGAGACAAAGAGAGACAGAGAGATAGAGATATACACACAGAGAACCAGAGAGAGCGAGAGACAGAGCGAGAGAGAGATTGAGAGAGAGAGAGAGAGAGAGAGAGAGAGAGAGAGAGAGAGAGAGAGAGAGAGGTTGAGAGAGAGAGACAGAGAGAGAGACAGAGAGATAGAGATATACACACAGAGAACCAGAGAGCGAGAGAGAGAGACAGTGTGTGTGTGTGTGTGTGTGTGTGTGTAACGTCAGCAGTACGGTAAGGTGTGGGTCTGAGCCAGTGTATGTGACTGTGTGAAAGTGTGTTTGAGTCAGTAGCAGCCTCGTTTCCTCACATGCAAATGAAGGCAGCGGCACACAGCTAACGAGGCCCATATTTCCACCTCCTCACTGGGGCCATTATTTATTGATGTTCTGCGTCTTTCCCCCCTCCCTCCCGCTCTCGCGCTTTCTTCCCTCTCTCCCTGTTGCTAGGGGCTGCTTCCCATCCTGTGGGTACCTCTGTGACGATGTTTGGGGTGCAGTCACTTGCTAACTCGCCCGCCCCTCCCCTACTTCAGTGTAGGCAAACAGACAGAGAGGCACCAAAACACACACGAGTACACACACACGAGTACACACACACACACACACACACACACACACACACACACACACACACACACACACACACACACACACACACACACACACACACACACACACACACACACACTAGTGGGTCAAAGTTCAGGCATCTTTGTATTGGTAAATAATTAGAGCGAGTGTGGTACTCAAAATCTCAAAAAGGAAGGGATGATTTAAAGTTCCATAGATGTGGAAGTGTCTTAGAGAGGATATAGTTTGACATTAGATATCACTGTCTATCTGTCTTCCCCCGCCTCCCCTCTTCAACAGAGAAAGAGTTGGAGGGAAGGGAAGAGGGTGGGAGAAGGTGGGAAGAGAGAGGGGGATAAACAATGGATGAAAGTGGAGGGACTGTCACTGAGAGAAGAAAGAAAGAAGAAACTGAGTGGATTCAGGAGACATTCTGTCTGTAGTGCTGGAACATGCTCGCATACAGAAATACGCTCACACGTACGCATACTCAAACACACACACATGTGCACACACAAACACAGGCATGAGCCTCAGCAGGTTTAAAATAGAATAGGAAAACACTGGCGCTAGCTATAAAAAAAAACTGGATAAAAAACAGCACTGCAATTATATCAGCACCATCTACAGGGAATCAGCACAACGAAAACAGAGAACAGAGTGATTACTATAGTAAAGAGTGAATCAACTGACTGAATCAGCACCATGGGCAGTGAATCATTCCAATAAAGAGTGAATCAACCTACTGAATCAGCACCATGGACAGAGAATCACTCCAATAGAAAGTGAATCAACCTACTGAACTAGCACCATGGGCAGAGTATTTTTTATTTAACCTTTATTTAACCAGGTAGGCAAGTTGAGAATCACTACAATAGAGAGTGAATCAACCTACTGAACTAGCACCATGGACAGAGAATCACTCCATTAGAGAGTGAATCAATAAAGAGTGAATCATGGATAAAGGTGACTGGGAAGAGAATAGGGGAAGAGAGCTGAGCCAAGGCTGGAGTAGATAACAGCTCAGCCACATTGTAGTGTGCTCCAATGGTATTGTTAACACATCCACAAAGCTATACTAACCCATGAATGGAATAGAATAGGTGCTGTGTCTGAATTCAAAACTAGACCCCACAACACTCCCTCCCTCTTTCTCGCTTTCTCCACTCCCCCCTTTCTCCTGGTGCATTAAAAGGCTGAAGTAGTAGCAGGTGTCAGCCAATTAAATACATACACCTCCCACCCCCCACCCCCTTCCACTAACGCACAATTTATCAATGGTGCCCTCTTCACTCCTCTCAATTCACATTCAAAGCAGCTTTATTGGCACCACCGATGTGTTATAACTAATCCTGCTGTGTTAGCCCCGCCCCTTTCCATCTAGCGCACAAAAGGCTCTTTGTTAGCATGACCACACAGTTCAGTCATGTCAGAATTAACGCAGAAACCTTCACTATCAGTCATATCTACAGAATGACTGAGGAATATCTGAATCTCTCTCTCTCTCCCTCTCGGTTTCTCTCTTTCTCACTCTCCCCCTCTTTTTCCCTCTCCCAATCTATGGTGGGCAGTAAGGGCTGGGGGTTGGAAAGTGAGAGAAAGACATGAGCGTTGTCATATTTTCATTAAAAAGCTACGCTTCACCGTCTCGTTCTAACTACAGCCCTCTCCCCTAACTAATCCTGACCGCTTACCTCATCCCTCAATCATCCTTCCTTCTCTTCTCTTCTCTCCTCTCCTCTCCTCTCCTCTCCTCTCCTCTCCTCTCCTCTCCTCTCCTCTCCTCTCCTCCCCTCCCTCCCTCCCCTCCCCTCTCCTCTCCTCTCCTCTCCTCTCCTCTCCTCCCCTGCCCTCCCCTCTCCTCTCCCTCTCCTCTCCTCCTCTCTTTGTTGATGGAACTATGACCTCTAGACAACCCCCCAGACTCTATTCTTTAACTCTACTAACATTTACAATGAGCAATGAGGAGGAGGAGGAGAGACAGAGGGAGATAGATGGGGACAAGACAGAGGGAGAGGGTACAGTCCAGTTGTTTCCACTACATTGGGAACACGTCTCTTCTGCTCCACTGGCTGCTCTGTCCCAATTTACCCAGTGTGACTTTAAACAGTAAACACAGGGGGGAGGGGTCAGCGACCCCACACAGAGACTGATAGGCCATTGTACAGGAAAACATTATAACTTGCCTAGTTAAATAAAGGTTAAATAAATAAAAAAGGACACAACATCCCCATAAACCACTATATCTATACTGTATAAACTATAGGCCAAGGACATATGCACTGCCTTACAGATGTCGGATCTTAATTTGAGTCAGTTTGCTAAAGCAGGAAAATAATCCTGCAGCAAGAAGAAATGTGAATTATTATGTTGATTATAATAAATTAGGGGTTGATAAATATTTATTGAGGGAAAATTAAGTCTGAAAATTCGAATTGGAAATTACAAACTTCAGAAGCCTTTTTAAACCTCAAATATACTGCAAGTTTAAAATGTTCTCATGCAACAGGGTGATCAAATTAAGATCCTACATAAATACTGTATAAATACCTAATCAGGGGCACAGAAAAATTACTGTACAGAAAAATAATCGAGGGTCACAGTGTCCTTGCAGACAACTTTAGACACAGACAAAATGGCTATAGGACACCCCTTCAAAGACTACTGGGACCTTATAAACACCTAGTAACAGACAAAGAGGATAGATATATAAAGCAGACCTATAAATATCAGAGGGAGAGACGTAGAAACAGGGCTACATAATTCATGATGTGTGTTTCAAGTGCCTGGTAACATCTGGGAGGGCAGTGCTAATGTGAGTCCCTGGAGAGAGCACACACACACACACACACACACACACACACACACACACACACACACACACACACACACACACACACACACACACACACACACACACACACACACACACACACACACACACACACACACACACACACACACACACACACACACAGACATGAGCAACAACAGTTGACAACACTTTACATTTTAGTAATTTAGCAGACACTCTTATCCAGAGCGACATATAGGAGCAATTAGGGTTAAGTGTCTTGCTCAAGGGCACATCGACAGAGTTTTTACCTAGTCAGCTCGGGGATTCAAACCATCCTTTTGTACAAACATTTGTAATAGCTGTAGGATGAACAACCCACGGTCACTGGCCATTGCCCCCTCCTCCTTGTTTTGATTTAGAGAGAGGGAGCGAGATGGCCACATGGTGTGTGTCTGTGTTATGCTGTGCCCTGTCTGTGTTATGCTGTGCCCTGTCTGTGTTATGCTGTGCCCTGTCTGTGTTATGCTGTGCCCTGTCTGTGTTATGCTGTGCCCTGTCTGTGTTATGCTGTGCCCTGGCCTAGTCAATGGCCTGGGGCAGTGGGCTGCATTAGCTGCACTGAGTGAGCTGACTGGTCCATCCCTATTAGAGCTCTGGTGGCAGAGGAGTGTCACAACCCAGCCAAGAGGGACAGATCTCACTCAATCTCTCTTTCTACCTCTGTCTCTCTCTCTCTCTCTCTCTCTTTCTCTCTCTATTTCTCACACAAACAAAGTAAGTCGATAGAGACTGCATGGATAGAGACTGCGAGGCACTCATCGACCAGAGACAGACCTCAAATGCATCACAGAGCACACACCGACAGAGCACACGCACATAAAAAGGCCATAAACAGGAAAAAACAACCACAACCACACACAAGACATTCAGAGAATGAGCTAAAGACTAGGTGTAAACAACAGGACACACACAGACTGTTTTATAAAGAATTTTATGGAAAGCAGCCATTTTACTGGCTCTTGACCAATTGTGCTTTTTTTTGAGCCGATCTTAACTTTTTTTAGACATCGTGTTTCCGCCATCGTTTCCTATGATCGAAAAGAGCTCCTGGACATCAGAAGAGCTATCACTAACCTCAATTTGGATGAGATCTTCTACTTCGAAGAGTCGGAGGCGAAAGACATATTGATTATCCCGGACAAGGTCCAAATCTCCGACACTTGAAGGAGGAGACGGTGCTATAGAGGCCGGTGCGCGGGCCCCCTGATGAGATTACAGCTACAGTGAATAAACCAGCTCAACTGGCTGTTCTACTGGCAAATGTGCAATCACCGGAGAACAAACTGGACGAGCTCCGTTCAAGACTATCTTATCAAAGGGACTATAATATACAGTAATATAGTGTGCTTCCTGGAGTCATGGCTGAACAAGGACATGGATAACAGTTTATACAGTAGTCAGATCCCTTCCCCTTTTCCACATTTTGTTACGTTACAGCCTTATTCTGAAATTGATTAAATAAAAAAATCCTCATCAATCTACACACAATACCCCATAATGACAAAGCAAAAAATGTTTTTTAGAAAGTCTTGCAAATTTATTACAAATAAAAAACAGAAATACCTTATTTACATAAGTATGCCTTTGCTATGAGACTCGAAATTGAGCTCAGGTGCATCCTGTTTCCATTGATCATCCTTGAGATGTTTCTACAACTTGATTGGAGTCCACCTGTGGTATATTCAATTGTCTATATAATGTCCCACAGTTGACAGTGCATGTCAGAGCAAAAACCAAGCTATGAGGTCGAAGGAATTGTCCACAGAGATCTGAGACAGGATTGTGTTGAGGCACAGATCTGGGGAAGGGTACCAAAAAATGTCTGCAGCATTGAAGGTCCAAAAGAACAAAGTGGCCTCCATCATTCTTAAATAGAAGAAGTTTGGAACCACCAAGACTCTTCCTAGAGCTGGCCACCCGGCTAAACTGAGCAATCGGGGGAGAAAGGCCTTGGTAAGGGTGGTGGAGATGTGAGAACCTTCCAGAAGAACATTATAAGCCTACTCCCTAAGTTTGTTTTACTCACTGCTTTGGCACACTCTGCCAACCCGGATGTCTTAGCCGTGCCTGAATCCTGGCTTAGGAAAACCACCAAAAACCCTGAAATCTCCATTGCTAACTATAACATTTTCCGCCAAGATAGAACTACCAAAGGGGGCAGTGTTGCAATCTACTGCAAAGATAGCCTGCAGAGTTCTGTATTACTATCCAAGTCTGTACCCAAACAATTCAAGCTTCTACTTCTAAAAATTCACCTTTCCAGAAACAAGTCTCTCACTGTTGCCGCTTGCTATAGACCTCCCTCTGCCCCCAGCTGTGCCCTCGATACCATATGTGAATTGATTGCCCCCCATCTATCTTCTGAGCTCGTGCTACTAGTTGACCTAAACTGGGACATGCTTAACACCCCGGCCATCCTACAATCTAAGCTTGATGCCCTCAATCTCACACAAATTATCAATGAACCTACCAGGTACAACCCCAAATCCGTAAACACGGGCACCCTCATAGAAGTCATCCTAACTAACTCACCCTCCAAATACACCTCTGCTGTTTTCAATCAAGATCTCAGCGATCACTGCCTCATTGCCTGCATCCGTAATGGGTCTGCGACCAAACGACCACCCCTCATCACTGTCAAACGCTCCCTAAAACACTTCTGCGAGCAGGCCTTTCTAATCGACCTGGCCGGTGTATCCTGGAATGACATTGACCTTATCCCGTCAGTAGATGATGCCTGGCTATTCTTTAAAAGTGCCTTCCTCACCATCTTAAATAAGCAAGCCCCGCTCAAAAAATGTAGAACTAGGAATAGATATAGTCTTGGTTCACTCGAGACCAGTCTGCCCTTGACCAGCACAAAAACATCCTGTGGCATTCGGCATTAGCATCAAAAAGCCCCTGTGATATGCAACTTTTCAGGGAAGTTAGGAACAAATATACACAGGCAGTTAGAAAAGCTAAGGCTAGCTTTTTCAAAGAGAAATTTGCATCCTGTAGTACAAACTCAAAAGTTCTGGGACACTGTAAAGTCCATGGAGAATAAGAGCACCTCCTCCCAGCTGCTCACTGCTCTGAGGCTAGGAAACACTGTTACCACCGATAAATCCACTATAATTGAGAATTTCAATAAGCATTTCTCTACGGCTTGCCATACTTTCCACCTGGCTACCCCTACCCCGGTCAACTGCCCGGCAGCCCCCACCATTTCTCCTTCACCCAAATACAGATAGCTGATATCCTGAAAGAGCTGCAAAATCTGGACCCATACAAATCAGCCGGGCTAGACAATCTGGACCCTCTCTTTCTAAAATTATCTGCTGAAATTGTTGCAACCCCTATTACTAGCCTGTTCAACCTCTCTTTCGTATCGTCTGAGATTCCCAAAGATTGGAAAGCTGCCGCGGTCATCCCCCTCTTCAAAGGGGGTGACACTCTAGACCCAAACTGCTACAGACCTATATCTATCCTACCCTGTCTTTCTAAGGTCTTCGAAAGCCAAGTTAACAAACAGATTACCGACCATTTCGAATCCCACCGTACCTTCTCCGCTATGCAATCTGGTTTCAGAGCTGGTCATGGGTGCACCTCAGCCACGCTCAAGGTCCTAAACGACATAACCGCCATCGATAAGAGACATTACTGTGCAGCCGTCTTCATCGACCTGGCCAAGGCTTTCGACTCTGTCAATCACCACATTCTTATCGGCAGACTCGACAGCCTTGGTTTCTCAAATGATTGCCTCGCCTGGTTTACCAACTACTTCTCTGATAGAGTTCAGTGTGTCAAATCGGAGGGCCTGTTGTCTGGACCTCTGGCAGTCTCTATGGGGGTGCCACAGGGTTCAATTCTCGGGCTGACTCTCTTCTTTGTATACATCAATGATGTTGCTCTTGCTGCTGGTTATTCTCTGATCCACCTCTACGCAGACGACACCATTCTGTATACTTCTGGCCCCTCTTTGGACACTGTGTTAACTAACCTCCAGATGAGCTTCAATGCCATACAACTCTCCTTCCGTGGTCTCCAACTGCTCTTAAACGTAGGTAAAACTAAATGCATGCTATTCAATCGATCACTGCCCGCACCTGCCTGCCCGTCCAGCATCCCTACTCTGGACGGCTCTGACTTAGAATACGTGGACAACTACAAATACTTGGGTGTCTGGTTAGACTGTAAACTCTCCTTCCAGGCTCACATTAAGCATCTCCAAAATTAAATCTAGAATCGGCTTCCTATATCGCAACAAAGCATCCTTCACTCATGCTGCCAAACATACCCTCGTAAAACTGACCATCCTACCGATCCTCGACTTTGGTGATGTCATCTATAAAATAGCCTCCAACATTCTACTCAACAAACTGGATGCAGTCTATCACAGTGCCATCCGTTTTGTCACCAAAGCCCCATACACTACCCACCATTGCGACCTGTACGCTTCATACTCTTCGCCAAACCCACTGGCTACAGGTTATCTACAAGTCTCTGCTAGGTAAAGCCCCGCCTTATCTCAGCTCACTGGTCACCATAGCAGCACCCACTCGTAGCATGCGCTCCAGCAGGTATATCTCACTGGTCACCCCCCAAAACCAATTCCTCCTTTGGTCGTCTTTCCTTCCAGTTCTCTGCTGCCAATGACTGGAATGAATTGCAAAAATCACGGAAGTTGGAGACTTATATCTCCCTCACTAACTTTAAGCATCAGCTGTCAGAGCAGCTTACCGATCTCTGCAGCTGTAAACAGCCCATCTGTAAATAGCCCATCCATCCAACCAACTACCTACCTCATCCCCATATTTGTTTTTGTTTTTCTGCTCTTTTGCACACCAGTATTTCTACATGCACATCCTCATCTGCACATATATCACTCCAGTGTAAATTCATTCATTTTAATTACTTCGCCACTATAGGCCTATTTATTACCATACCTCCTTACTTCATTTGCACACACTGTATACAATGTTTTCTATTGTGTTATTGACTGTACGTTTGTTTATCCAATGTGTAACTCTGTGTTGTTGTTTTTGTCGCACTGCTTTGCTTTATCTTGGCCAGGTCACAGTTGTAAATGAGAACTTGTTCTCAACTGGCCTACCTGGTTTAATAAAGGTGAAATAAAAAAATAAAGGAAATCCCGCTACGCCCTCCGACGAATCATCAAACAGGCAAAGCGTCAATACAGGACTAAGATCGAATCCTACTACACTGGCTCCGATACTCGTCGGATGTGGCAGGGCTTGCAAACTATCACGGATTACAAAGGAAAACCCAGCTGAGAGCTGCCCAGTGACGCGAGGTAAGCAAGACTGAACCATTCATTAGAGTACCATCTTTCCCAGACGGCTGTATGATCACACTCTCCGTGGCTGAGGTGAGTGAGACCTTTAAATAGGTTAACATTCATAGACGGATCACCAGCATTCTCAGAGCTGACCAGCGGCCAAGTGTCTTCACTGACATTTTCTTCCTCTCTCTGACCCAGTCTGTAATACCAACATGTTTCAAGCACACCACCATATTCCCTGTGTCTAAGAACACCAAGGTAACCTGTCTAAATGACTACCGCCCCATAGCACACACATCTGTAGCTATGAAATGCTTTGAAAGGCTGGTCATGGCTCACATCAACACCATCATCCCAGAAACCCTAGACTCACTCCAATTTGCATACTTCCCCAACAGATCCACAGATGACACAATCTCTATTGCACTCTACACTGCCCTTTCCTACCTGGACAAAAGGAATATCTTCGTGAGAATGCTGTTTATTGACTACAGTTCAGCGTTCAACACCATAGTGCCCTCAAAACTCATCACTAAGTTAAGGACCCTGGGACTGAACACTTCCCTCTGCAACTGGATCCTGGACTTCCTGACGTGCCACCCAAGGTGGTGAGAGTAAGCAACAACACATCCGCTACACTGACCCTCAACACGGGGGCCCCTCAGGGGTGCGTGCTCAGTCTCCTCCTGTACTCCCTGTTCACTCACGACTGAGTGGCCGCGCACGACTCCATCATTAAGTTTTCCGACGACGCGACGGTGGTAGGCCTGATCTCTGACAACGATGAGACAGCCTATAGGGAGGAGGTCAGAGACCTGGCAGTGTAGTGCCAGCATAAATACCTGTCCCTCAATGTGGGCAAGACAAAGGAGCTTATTGTGGACTACATGAAACGAAGGGCCGAACACACCCCCTTTGACATCCACAGGGCTTTAGTGTAGTGATAACGTTTTGAGGATCTGTGGGCCCATTCCAAATCTTTTCAGCCTCCTGACGGGGAAGAGGCGTTGTCGTGCCCTTTTCACGACTGTGTTGGTGTGTTTGGACCATGATAGGTCCTTAGTGATGTCGTCACCGAGGAACTTGAAGCTCTCGACCCTACAGCTGCACTATTGAAAGCATCTTGACTGGCTGCATCACCTCTTGGTATGCAATTGCTCGGCATCCGACCGCAATACGCTACAGAGGGTAGTGCGTACGGCCCAGTACATCACTGGGGCCGAACTCCCTGCCATCCAGGACCTCTCTACCAGGCGGTGTCAGAAGAAGGACCTAAGAAATGGTCAAAGACTCCAGACACCCATGTCATAGACTGTTCTTTCTGCTATCGCACATCAAGCAGTACCGGAGCACCAAGTCTGGGACCAAAAGGAACCTGAACAGCTTCTACCCCCAAGCCATTAGACTGGTGAACAGTTAATCAAATGGCTACCCTGACTATTTACATTGACCCCCTTTATTATTTATTTAAAAAAAATTGCACTATAGTATTTATGCTGTATTTATGCTGCAATAGTTTATGTGTCGGGGGGCTAGGGTCAGTCTGTTATGTCTGGAGTATTTCTCCTGTTTTATCCGGTGTCCTGTGTGAATTTAAGTATGCTCCCTCTAATTCTCTCTCTCTCCCTCTCCCTCCCCTCCCGGAGGACCTGAGCCCTGGGACCAGTCCTTAGGACTACCTGGCCTGATGACTCCTTGCTGTCCCCAGTCCACCTGGTCGAGCTGCTGCTCCAGTTTCAACTGTTCTGCCTGCAGCTATGGAACCCTGACCTGTTCACCAGATGTCCTACCTTGTCCCGGACCTGCTGTTTTCGACTCTCTCTCTCTCTACCGCAACTGCTGTCTCTAACTCTGAATGCTCGGCTATGAAAAGCCAACTGACATTTACTCCTGAGGTGCTGACCTGTTGCACCCTCTACAACCACTGTGATTATTATTATTATTTGACCCTGCTGGTCATCTATGAACGTTTACACATCTTGGCTGTTAAAATCTCAACCCGGCACAGCCAGAAGAGGTTAGGTTCATGCCTTTCTATGGAGTTTTTGCTAGCCATCGTGCTTCTACATCTGCATTGCTTGCTGTTTTAGGCTGGGTTTCTGTATAGCACTTTGTGACATCGGCTGATGTAAAAAGGGCTTTATAAATAGATTTGATTGATTAATGGATATATGCACACTCACTAGACTTTTCACACACACATGCATATTGACACCACACACACACTCACACATAGACACACTTTCACACTCTTCACATAAGCTGTTGCTACTCTGTTAATTATATATCCTGACTGCCAAGTCACTTTTACCCCTACCCACATGTACATACTGTATTACCTCAACTACCTTGTACCCCTACACAGTGACTCAGTACTGGTACTCTTTGTATATAGCCTCGTTATTGTTTTTATTGTGTTACATTTTTTATTTAGCAAATATATTTCCTACTTTTTAACTCTGCATTGTTGGGAATGGGCTCGTAAGTAAGCGTTTCAAGGTAAAGTCTACACCTGTTGTATTTGGTGCATATGACCAATAACATTTAATTTTATTTGACTGCATTTGAGGTTAGAGAGTGGGAGTGTTCACTGTTCAAGGGTCACTGAGGGGCCACCAGCTGCTTTGTAATCATATCTTCTTACCCTGAATTATTGAGAGCTGTCTTGTCTGTGGTTTGGGGTTAAAGAGAACACACACACACACCTCAGATACCTTCAATTATTCACCCGCTTACACACACACACACACACACACACACACACACACACACACACACACACACACACACACACACACACACACACACACACACACACACACACATGCACGCACACACTGCTTTACGAACCCCACGCAAACTAACAAAACCACACACAAACCACAAAATTACACAATGTGCACACAAATCAAATCAAAGTGTATTGGTCGTGTACACAGTTTAGCAGGTGCAGCAAAATGCTTATGTTTTCTAGCTCCTAACAATGCAGTAAACTATCAAACAAGTACACAAATCACCTCAAATGTATTCCCTCCTCCTGTGTTATCTCTCATGTACTTGTCCTCTGTCCTCCCTTCCCACCCACTCACATCAATCAGCTAGCTGCCATGTTGACATGGCCTCTATGTAGGTTTGAACAACTAATAGACTGCCTGGACAGGGAAATCAATACTGCTGATTGAGTGGTCTTGTAGAAACACGGCACTCGGCTGACCACCAGTGATCTGGATTCATCCCCAATGATGTCTTTGGTCATCCCTGGACATCTGGATTCCCTGCCTCAATTCAGATGGGTTTAGATGTCTTTGGTCATCCCTGGACATCTGGATTCCCTGCCTCAATTCAGATGGGTTTAGATGTCTTTGGTCATCCCTGGACATCTGGATTCCCTGCCTCAATTCAGATGGGTTTAGATGTCTTTGGTCATCCTTGGACATCTGGATTCCCTGCCTCAATTCAGATGGGTTTAGATGTCTTTGGTCATCCCTGGACATCTGGTTCTATGTCCATGCCTTGCTTCACTGGATGGGTTCCCTGCCTTGTTTTAACTTGGTTCCTACCCTTGTATAGTTAGATGTAATTGCTCAGAATGCATTGTACTGTACGGTACATCAACGTTTTGAGTTTGAGTTTATTTATTTTTTGTACAGGGACAGTGCACATAGATCAACGTTTCAGTAAAAGTGACGGTTTTAGCCAGCCGGATCATTTCCAACCGCAGTCCCTGGGTGGGTTTCTATTGTGTATACTGTATACTGTAGTATATGTACTGTGGGATATATTATGTGGAATATCTGTCTAGCCCCTGATTAAGACAAAGAGAGGATGAGAGGATTAGATAGAAAATCCCTTTCTTTTACTATGAAGAAGAGAACAGGATGAGGCTGGGAGGAGGAGGTCTAAGAAGGAGAGAAGGAGAGAGGGAGAGAGTGGGGAGAAGGAGAGAAGGAGAAAAGGAGAGAGTGGGTAGAAGGAGAGAAGGAGGGAGGGAGAGAAGGAGAGAAGGAGAGAGTGGGGAGGAGAGAAGGAGAGAAGGAGGGAGAGAAGGAGAGAAGGAGAGAAGGAGAGGAGAGAGTGGGGAGAAGGAGAGAAGGAGGGAGGGAGAGAGGGAGAGAGGGAGAGAAGGAGAGAAGGAGAGAAGGAGGGAGGGAGCGAGGGAGAGAGGGAGAGAAGGAGAGAAGGAGAGAGTGGGGAGAAGGAGAGAAGGAGTGAGGGAGAGAGGGAGAGAAGGAGAGAGTGGGGAGAAGGAGAGAAGGAGAGAAGGAGGGAGGGAGAGAGGGAGAGAAGGAGAGAAGGAGAGAAGGAGAGAGTGGGGAGAAGGAGAGAATGAGGGAGGGAGAGAGGGAGAGAGGGAGAGAAGGAGAGAGTGGGAGGAGAATGGGGGAAGACTATCTCCAGAGCGACTAGCTGGTTAGTAAATAAGCGTTTCCTCTAACACGATATCTTAGCAGAGTCTGCTGTAATCTCCCTGGGCTAATCCCTCTTTAGCTAGCCTAAACAAAAGAAGAGAGGCGAGAGGGGGAGAAAGGAGAAAACCCTCTTAACTCAAATCCTATTTCTTAACCCCAAGAAGCCTAACCCTTATAAACCCTAACACCCTATAGACCACAGCAGGGCATCATCTATCCTCACTGAGTCTTGATCAAAAGACTAATGCCAGACCTCTCACTATAGTGACTTGCCAGACCTCTCACTATAGTGACTTGCCAGACCTCTCACTATAGTTACTTGCCAGACCTCTCACTATAGTGACTTGCCAGACCTCTCACTATAGTGACTTGCCAGACCTCTCACTATAGTGACTTGCCAGACCTCTCTCACTATAGTGACTTGCCAGACCTCTCACTATAGTGACTTGCCAGACCTCTCACTATAGTGACTTGCCAGACCTCTCACTATAGTTACTTGCCAGACCTCTCACTATAGTGACTTGCCAGACCTCTCACTATAGTGACTTGCCAGACCTCTCACTATAGTGACTTGCCAGACCTCTCACTATAGTGACTTGTCAGACCTCTCACTATAGTGACTTGCCAGACCTCTCACTATATTGACTTGCCAGACCTCTCACTATATTGACTTGCCAGACCTCTCACTATAGTGACTTGCCAGACCTCTCACTATAGTGACTTGCCAGACCTCTCACTATATTGACTTGCCAGACCTCTCACTATAGTGACTTGCCAGACCTCTCACTATATTGACTTGCCAGACCTCTCACTATATTGAATTGCCAGACCTCTCACTATAGTGACTTGCCAGACCTCTCACTATAGTGACTTGCCAGACCTCTCACTATAGTGACTTGCCAGACCTCTTACTATAGTGACTTGCCAGACCTCTCACTATAGTGACTTGCCAGACCTCTCACTATAGTGACTTGCCAGACCTCTCACTATATTGACTTGCCAGACCTCTCACTATAGTGACTTGCCAGACCTCTCACTATAGTGACTTGCCAGACCTCTCTCACTATAGTGACTTGCCAGACCTCTCACTATAGTGACGTGCCAGACCTCTCTCACTATAGTGACTTGCCAGACCTCTCACTATATTGACTTGCCAGACCTCTCACTATAGTGACTTGCCAGACCTCTCACTATAGTGACTTGCCAGACCTCTCACTATAGTGACTTGCCAGACCTCTCTCACTATAGTGACTTGCCAGACCTCTCTCACTATAGTGACTTGCCAGACCTCTCTCACTATAGTGACTTGCCAGACCTCTCTCACTATAGTGACTTGCCAGACCTCTCACTATATTGACTTGCCAGACCTCTCACTATAGTGACTTGCCACACCTCTCACTATAGTGACTTGTCAGACCTCTCTCACTATAGTGACTTGTCAGACCTCTCACTATAGTGACTTGCCAGACCTCTCTCACTATAGTGACTTGCCAGACCTCTCACTATAGTGACTTGCCAGAACTCTCTCACTATAGTGACTTGCCAGACCTCTCACTATAGTGACTTGCCAGACCTCTCACTATAGTGACTTGCCAGACCTCTCACTATAGTGACTTGTCAGACCTCTCACTATAGTGACTTGCCAGACCTCTCACTATATTGACTTGCCAGACCTCTCACTATATTGACTTGCCAGACCTCTCACTATAGTGACTTGCCAGACCTCTCACTATATTGACTTGCCAGACCTCTCACTATAGTGACTTGCCAGACCTCTCACTATATTGACTTGCCAGACCTCTCACTATATTGACTTGCCAGACCTCTAACTATAGTGACTTGCCAGACCTCTCACTATAGTGACTTGCCAGAGCTCTCACTATAGTGACTTGCCAGACCTCTCTCACTATAGTGACTTGCCAAACCTCTCACTATAGTGACTTGCCAGACCTCTCACTATAGTTACTTGCCAGACCTCTCACTATAGTGAGTTGCCAGACCTCTCACTATAGTGACTTGCCAGACCTCTCACTATAGTGACTTGCCACACCTCTCACTATAGTGACTTGTCAGACCTCTCTCACTATAGTGACTTGCCAAACCTCTCACTATAGTGACTTGCCAGAGCTCTCACTATAGTGACTTGTCAGACCTCTCACTATAGTGACTTGCCAGACCTCTCACTATAGTGACTTGCCAGACCTCTCTCACTATAGTGACTTGCCAGACCTCTCACTATAGTGACTTGCCAGACCTCTCTCACTATATTGACTTGCCAGACCTCTCACTATAGTAACTTGCCAGACCTCTCACTATAGTGACTTGTCAGACCTCTCTCACTATAGTGACTTGTCAGACCTCTCACTATAGTGACTTGCCAGACCGCTCTCACTATAGTGACTTGCCAGACCTCTCTCACTATAGTGACTTGCCAGACCTCTCACTATAGTGACTTGCCAGACCTCTCACTATAGTGACTTGCAAGACCTCTCACTATAGTTACTTGCCAGACCTCTCACTAGAGTGACATGCCAGACCTCTCACTATAGTGACTTGCCAGACCTCTCACTATAGTGACTTGCCAGACCTCTCACTATAGTGACTTGTCAGACCTCTCACTATAGTGACTTGCCAGTCCTCTCTCACTATAGTGACTTGCCAGACCTCTCACTATATTGACTTGCCAGACCTCTCACTATAGTGACTTGCCAGACCTCTCACTATAGTGACTTGCCAGACCTCCCACTATAGTGACTTGCCAGACCTCTCTCACTATAGTGACTTGCCAGACCTCTCACTATAGTGACTTGCCAGACCTCTCACTATAGTGACTTGTCAGACCTCTCACTATAGTGACTTGCCAGACCTCTCACTATAGTGACTTGCCAGACCTCTCTCACTATAGTGACTTGCCAGACCTCTCACTATAGTGACTTGCCAGACCTCTCTCACTATAGTGACTTGCCAGACCTCACACTATAGTGACTTGCCAGTCCTCTCTCACTATAGTGACTTGCCAGACCTCTCACTATAGTGACTTGCCAGACCTCTCTCACTATAGTGACTTGCCAGACCTCTCACTATAGTGACTTGTCAGACCTCTCACTATAGTGACTTGCCAGACCTCTCACTATAGTGACTTGCCAGACCTCTCACTATAGTGACTTGCCAGACCTCTCACTATAGTGACTTGTCAGACCTCTCACTATAGTGACTTGCCAGACCTCTCACTATATTGACTTGCCAGACCTCTCACTATATTGACTTGCCAGACCTCTCACTATAGTGACTTGCCAGACCTCTCACTATATTGACTTGCCAGACCTCTCACTATAGTGACTTGCCAGACCTCTCACTATATTGACTTGCCAGACCTCTCACTATAGTGACTTGCCAGACCTCTCTCACTATAGTGACTTGCCAGACCTCTCACAATAGTGACTTGTCAGACCTCTCACTATAGTGACTTGCCAGACCTCTCACTATAATGACTTGCCAGACCTCTCACTATATTGACTTGCCAGACCTCTCACTATAGTGACTTGCCAGACCTCTCACTATAGTGACTTGCCAGACCTCTCACTATAGTGACTAGCCAGACCTCTTACTATAGTGACTTGCCAGACCTCTCACTATATTGACTTGCCAGACCTCTCACTATAGTGACTTGCCAGACCTCTCACTATATTGACTTGCCAGACCTCTCACTATAGTGACTTGCCAGACCTCTCTCACTATAGTGACTTGCCAGACCTCTCTCACTATAGTGACTTGCCAGACGTCTCTCACTATAGTGACTTGCCAGACCTCTCACTATAGTGACTCGCCAGACCTCTCTCACTATAGTGACTTGCCAGACCTCTCACTATATTGACTTGCCAGACCTCTCACTATAGTGACTTGCAACACCTCTCACTATAGTGACTTGTCAGACCTCTCTCACTATAGTGACTTGTCAGACCTCTCACTATAGTGACTTGCCAGACCTCTCTCACTATAGTGACTTGCCAGACCTCTCACTATAGTGACTTGCCAGAACTCTCTCACTATAGTGACTTGTCAGACCTCTCTCACTATAGTGACTTGCCAGACCTCTCTCACTATAGTGACTTGCCAGACCTCTCTCACTATAGTGACTTGCCAGACCTCTCACTATAGTGACTTGCCAGACCTCTCTCACTATAGTGACTTGCCAGACCTCTCACTATAGTGACTTGCCAGACCTCTCTCACTATAGTGATTTGCCAGACCTCTCACTATAGTGACTTGCCAGACCTCTCACTATAGTGACTTGCCAGACCTCTCACTATAGTTACTTGCCAGACCTCTCACTATAGTGACTTGCCAGACCTCTCACTATAGTGACTTGCCAGACCTCTCACTATAGTGACTTGCCAGACCTCTCACTATAGTGACTTGCCAGACCTCTCACTATAGTGACTTGCCAGACCTCTCACTATATTGACTTGCCAGACCTCTCACTATAGTGACTTGCCAGACCTCTCACTATATTGACTTGCCAGACCTCTCACTATAGTGACTTGCCAGACCTCTCACTATAGTGACTTGCCAGACCTCTCACTATAGTGACTTGCCAGACCTCTCACTATAGTGACTTGCCAGACCTCTCACTATAGTGACTTGCCAGACCTCTCACTATAGTGACTTGCCAGACCTCTCACTATAGTGACTTGCCAGACCTCTCACTATAGTGACTTGCCAGACCTCTCACTATAGTGACTTGCCAGACCTCTCACTATAGTGACTTGCCAGACCTCTCACTATAGTGACTTGCCAGACCTCTCACTATAGTGACTTGCCAGACCTCTCACTATAGTGACTTGCCAGACCTCTCACTATAGTGACTTGCCAGACCTCTCACTATAGTGACTTGCCAGACCTCTCACTATAGTGACTTGCCAGACCTCTCTCACTATAGTGACTTGCCAGACCTCTCACTATAGTGACTTGCCAGACCTCTCACTATAGTGACTTGCCAGACCTCTCTCACTATAGTGACTTGCCAGACCTCTCACTATATTGACTTGCCAGACCTCTCACTATAGTGACTTGCCACACCTCTCACTATAGTGACTTGTCAGACCTCTCTCACTATAGTGACTTGTCAGACCTCTCACTATAGTGACTTGCCAGACCTCTCTCACTATAGTGACTTGCCAGACCTCTCACTATAGTGACTTGCCAGAACTCTCTCACTATAGTGACTTGTCAGACCTCTCACTATAGTGACTTGCCAGACCTCTCTCACTATAGTGACTTGCCAGACCTCTCACTATAGTGACTTGCCAGACCTCTCACTATAGTGACTTGCCAGACCTCTCTCACTATAGTGACTTGCCAGACCTCTCACTATAGTGACTTGCCAGACCCTCTCACTATAGTGACTTGCCAGACCTCTCACTATAGTGACTTGCCAGACCTCTCACTATAGTGACTTGCCAGACCTCTCACTATAGTGACTTGCCAGACCTCTCACTATATTGACTTGCCAGACCTCTCACTATAGTGACTTGCCAGACCTCTCACTATAGTGACTTGCCAGACCTCTCACTATAGTGACTTGCCAGACCTCTCACTATAGTGACTTGCCAGACCTCTCACTATATTGACTTGCCAGACCTCTAACTATAGTGACTTGCCAGACCTCTCACTATAGTGACTTGCCAGAGCTCTCACTATAGTGACTTGCCAGACCTCTCTCACTATAGTGACTTGCCAGACCTCTCACTATAGTGACTTGCCAGACCTCTCACTATAGTGACTTGCCAGACCTCTCACTATAGTGAGTTGCCAGACCTCTCACTATAGTGACTTGCCAGACCTCTCACTATAGTGACTTGCCAGACCTCTCACTATAGTGACTTGTCAGACCTCTCTCACTATAGTGACTTGCCAGAACCTCTCACTATAGTGACTTGCCAGAGCTCTCACTATAGTGACTTGTCAGACCTCTCACTATAGTGACTTGCCAGACCTCTCACTATAGTGACTTGCCAGACCTCTCTCACTATAGTGACTTGCCAGACCTCTCACTATAGTGACTTGCCAGACCTCTCTCACTATAGTGACTTGCCAGACCTCTCACTATAGTACTTGCAGACCTCTCACTATAGTGACTTGCAGACCTCTCTCACTATAGTGACTTGCCAGACCTCTCACTATAGTGACTTGCCAGACCCTCTCACTATAGTGACTTGCCAGACCTCTCACTATAGTGACTTGCAGACCTCTCACTATAGTGACTTGCCAGACCTCTCACTATAGTGACTTGCCAGACCTCTCACTATAGTGACTTGCCAGACCTCTCACTATAGTGACTTGCCAGACCTCTCACTATAGTGACTTGCCAGACCTCTCACTATAGTGACTTGCCAGACCTCTCACTATAGTGACTTGCCAGACCTCTCACTATAGTGACTTGCCAGCCCTCTCACTATAGTGACTTGCCAGACCTCTCACTATAGTGACTTGCCAGACCTCTCACTATAGTGACTTGCCAGACCTCTCACTATAGTGACTTGCCAGACCTCTCACTATAGTGACTTGCCAGACCTCTCACTATAGTGACTTGCCAGACCTCTCACTATAGTGACTTGCCAGACCTCTCACTATAGTGACTTGCCAGACCTCTCACTATAGTGACTTGCCAGACCTCTCACTATAGTGACTTGCCAGACCTCTCACTATAGTGACTTGCCAGACCTCTCACTATAGTGACTTGCCAGACCTCTCACTATAGTGACTTGCCAGACCTCTCACTATAGTGACTTGCCAGACCTCTCACTATAGTGACTTGCCAGACCTCTCACTATATTGACTTGCCAGACCTCTCACTATAGTGACTTGCCAGACTCTCTCACTATAGTGACTTGCCAGACCTCTCTCACTATAGTGACTTGCCAGACGTCTCTCACTATAGTGACTTGCCAGACCTCTCACTATAGTGACTCGCCAGACCTCTCTCACTATAGTGACTTGCCAGACCTCTCACTATATTGACTTGCCAGACCTCTCACTATAGTGACTTGCCACACCTCTCACTATAGTGACTTGTCAGACCTCTCTCACTATAGTGACTTGTCAGACCTCTCACTATAGTGACTTGCCAGACCTCTCTCACTATAGTGACTTGCCAGACCTCTCACTATAGTGACTTGCCAGAACTCTCTCACTATAGTGACTTGTCAGACCTCTCTCACTATAGTGACTTGCCAGACCTCTCTCACTATAGTGACTTGCCAGACCTCTCTCACTATAGTGACTTGCCAGACCTCTCACTATAGTGACTTGCCAGACCTCTCTCACTATAGTGACTTGCCAGACCTCTCACTATAGTGACTTGCCAGACCTCTCTCACTATAGTGATTTGCCAGACCTCTCACTATAGTGACTTGCCAGACCTCTCACTATAGTGACTTGCCAGACCTCTCACTATAGTGACTTGCCAGACCTCTCACTATAGTGACTTGCCAGACCTCTCACTATAGTGACTTGCCAGACCTCTCACTATATTGACTTGCCAGACCTCTCACTATAGTGACTTGCCAGACCTCTCACTATAGTGACTTGCCAGACCTCTCACTATAGTGACTTGCCAGACCTCTCACTATAGTGACTTGCCAGACCTCTCACTATAGTGACTTGCCAGACCTCTCACTATAGTGACTTGCCAGACCTCTCACTATAGTGACTTGCCAGACCTCTCACTATAGTGACTTGCCAGACCTCTCACTATAGTGACTTGCCAGACCTCTCACTATAGTGACTTGCCAGACCTCTCACTATAGTGACTTGCCAGACCTCTCACTATAGTGACTTGCCAGACCTCTCACTATAGTGACTTGCCAGACCTCTCACTATATTGACTTGCCAGACCTCTCACTATATTGACTTGCCAGACCTCTCACTATAGTGACTTGCCAGACCTCTCACTATAGTGACTTGCCAGACCTCTCACTATAGTGACTTGCCAGACCTCTCACTATAGTGACTTGCCAGACCTCTCACTATAGTGACTTGCCAGACCTCTCACTATAGTGACTTGCCAGACCTCTCACTATAGTGACTTGCCAGACCTCTCACTATAGTGACTTGCCAGACCTCTCACTATAGTGACTTGCCAGACCTCTCTCACTATAGTGACTTGCCAGACCTCTCACTATAGTGACTTGCCAGACCTCTCACTATAGTGACTTGCCAGACCTCTCACTATAGTGACTTGCCAGACCTCTCACTATAGTGACTTGCCAGACCTCTCTCACTATAGTGACTTGCCAGACCTCTCACTATAGTGACTTGCCAGACCTCTCTCACTATAGTGACTTGCCAGACCTCTCACTATAGTGACTTGCCAGACCTCTCTCACTATAGTGACTTGCCAGACCTCTCACTATAGTGACTTGCCAGACCTCTCTCACTATAGTGACTTGCCAGACCTCTCACTATAGTGACTTGCCAGACCTCTCACTATAGTGACTTGCCAGACCTCTCACTATAGTGACTTGCCAGACCTCTCACTATAGTGACTTGCCAGACCTCTCACTATAGTGACTTGCCAGACCTCTCACTATAGTGACTTGCCAGACCTCTCTCACTATAGTGACTTGCCAGACCTCTCACTATAGTGACTTGCCAGACCTCTCTCACTATAGTGACTTGCCAGACCTCTCACTATAGTGACTTGCCAGACCTCTCACTATAGTGACTTGCCAGACCTCTCACTATAGTGACTTGCCAGACCTCTCACTATAGTGACTTGCCAGACCTCTCACTATAGTGACTTGCCAGACCTCTCACTATAGTGACTTGCCAGACCTCTCACTATAGTGACTTGCCAGACCTCTCACTATATTGACTTGCCAGACCTCTCACTATATTGACTTGCCAGACCTCTCACTATATTGACTTGCCAGACCTCTCACTATAGTGACTTGCCAGACCTCTCACTATAGTGACTTGCCAGACCTCTCACTATAGTGACTTGCCAGACCTCTCTCACTATAGTGACTTGCCAGACCTCTCACTATAGTGACTTGCCAGACCTCTCACTATAGTGACTTGCCAGACCTCTCACTATAGTGACTTGCCAGACCTCTCACTATAGTGACTTGCCAGACCTCTCACTATAGTGACTTGCCAGACCTCTCACTATAGTGACTTGCCAGACCTCTCACTATAGTGACTTGCCAGACCTCTCACTATAGTGACTTGCCAGACCTCTCACTATAGTGACTTGCCAGACCTCTCACTATAGTGACTTGCCAGACCTCTCACTATAGTGACTTGCCAGACCTCTCACTATAGTGACTTGCCAGACCTCTCACTATAGTGACTTGCCAGACCTCTCACTATAGTGACTTGCCAGACCTCTCACTATAGTGACTTGCCAGACCTCTCACTATAGTGACTTGCCAGACCTCTCACTATAGTGACTTGCCAGACCTCTCACTATAGTGACTTGCCAGACCTCTCACTATAGTGACTTGCCAGACCTCTCACTATAGTGACTTGCCAGACCTCTCACTATAGTGACTTGCCAGACCTCTCACTATAGTGACTTGCCAGACCTCTCACTATAGTGACTTGCCAGACCTCTCACTATAGTGACTTGCCAGACCTCTCACTATAGTGACTTGCCAGACCTCTCACTATAGTGACTTGCCAGACCTCTCACTATAGTGACTTGCCAGACCTCTCACTATAGTGACTTGCCAGACCTCTCACTATAGTGACTTGCCAGACCTCTCTCACTATAGTGACTTGCCAGACCTCTCACTATAGTGACTTGCCAGACCTCTCTCACTATAGTGACTTGCCAGACCTCTCACTATAGTGACTTGCCAGACCTCTCACTATAGTGACTTGCCAGACCTCTCACTATAGTGACTTGCCAGACCTCTCACTATAGTGACTTGCCAGACCTCTCTCACTATAGTGACTTGCCAGACCTCTCTCACTATAGTGACTTGCCAGACCTCTCTCACTATAGTGACTTGCCAGACCTCTCTCACTATAGTGACTTGCCAGACCTCTCACTATAGTGACTTGCCAGACCTCTCTCACTATAGTGACTTGCCAGACCTCTCACTATAGTGACTTGCCAGACCCTCTCACTATAGTGACTTGCCAGACCTCTCACTATAGTGACTTGCCAGACCTTCTCACTATAGTGACTTGCCAGACCTCTCACTATAGTGACTTGCCAGACCTCTCACTATAGTGACTTGCCAGACCTCTCACTATAGTGACTTGCCAGACCTCTCACTATAGTGACTTGCCAGACCTCTCACTATAGTGACTTGCCAGACCTCTCACTATAGTGACTTGCCAGACCTCTCACTATAGTGACTTGCCAGACCTCTCACTATAGTGACTTGCCAGACCTCTCACTATAGTGACTTGCCAGACCTCTCACTATAGTGACTTGCCAGACCTCTCACTATAGTGACTTGCCAGACCTCTCACTATAGTGACTTGCCAGACCTCTCACTATAGTGACTTGCCAGACCTCTCACTATAGTGACTTGCCAGACCTCTCACTATAGTGACTTGCCAGACCTCTCACTATAGTGACTTGCCAGACCTCTCACTATAGTGACTTGCCAGACCTCTCACTATAGTGACTTGCCAGACCTCTCACTATAGTGACTTGCCAGACCTCTCACTATAGTGACTTGCCAGACCTCTCACTATAGTGACTTGCCAGACCTCTCACTATAGTGACTTGCCAGACCTCTCACTATATTGACTTGCCAGACCTCTCACTATAGTGACTTGCCAGACCTCTCACTATAGTGACTTGCCAGACCTCTCACTATATTGACTTGCCAGACCTCTCACTATAGTGACTTGCCAGACCTCTCACTATATTGACTTGCCAGACCTCTCACTATATTGACTTGCCAGACCTCTCACTATAGTGACTTGCCAGACCTCTCACTATAGTGACTTGCCAGACCTCTCACTATAGTGACTTGCCAGACCTCTTACTATAGTGACTTGCCAGACCTCTCACTATAGTGACTTGCCAGACCTCTCACTATAGTGACTTGCCAGACCTCTCACTATAGTGACTTGCCAGACCTCTCACTATAGTGACTTGCCAGACCTCTCACTATAGTGACTTGCCAGACCTCTCACTATAGTGACTTGCCAGACCTCTCTCACTATAGTGACTTGCCAGACCTCTCACTATATTGACTTGCCAGACCTCTCACTATAGTGACTTGCCAGACCTCTCACTATAGTGACTTGCCAGACCTCTCACTATAGTGACTTGCCAGACCTCTCACTATAGTGACTTGCCAGACCTCTCTCACTATAGTGACTTGCCAGACCTCTCACTATAGTGACTTGCCAGACCTCTCACTATAGTGACTTGCCAGACCTCTCACTATAGTGACTTGCCAGACCTCTCACTATAGTGACTTGCCAGACCTCTCTCACTATAGTGACTTGCCAGACCTCTCACTATAGTGACTTGCCAGACCTCTCACTATAGTGACTTGCCAGACCTCTCACTATAGTGACTTGCCAGACCTCTCACTATAGTGACTTGCCAGACCTCTCACTATAGTGACTTGCCAGACCTCTCACTATAGTGACTTGCCAGACCTCTCACTATAGTGACTTGCCAGACCTCTCACTATAGTGACTTGCCAGACCTCTCACTATAGTGACTTGCCAGACCTCTCACTATAGTGACTTGCCAGACCTCTCACTATAGTGACTTGCCAGACCTCTCACTATATTGACTTGCCAGACCTCTCACTATATTGACTTGCCAGACCTCTCACTATAGTGACTTGCCAGACCTCTCACTATATTGACTTGCCAGACCTCTCACTATAGTGACTTGCCAGACCTCTCACTATAGTGACTTGCCAGACCTCTCACTATAGTGACTTGCCAGACCTCTCACTATAGTGACTTGCCAGACCTCTCACTATAGTGACTTGCCAGACCTCTCACTATAGTGACTTGCCAGACCTCTCACTATAGTGACTTGCCAGACCTCTCACTATAGTGACTTGCCAGACCTCTCACTATAGTGACTTGCCAGACCTCTCACTATAGTGACTTGCCAGACCTCTCACTATAGTGACTTGCCAGACCTCTCACTATAGTGACTTGCCAGACCTCTCACTATATTGACTTGCCAGACCTCTCACTATAGTGACTTGCCAGACCTCTCACTATATTGACTTGCCAGACCTCTCACTATAGTGACTTGCCAGACCTCTCACTATAGTGACTTGCCAGACCTCTCTCACTATAGTGACTTGCCAGACCTCTCTCACTATAGTGACTTGCCAGACCTCTCACTATAGTGACTTGCCAGACCTCTCACTATAGTGACTTGCCAGACCTCTCACTATAGTGACTTGCCAGACCTCTCTCACTATAGTGACTTGCCAGACCTCTCACTATAGTGACTTGCCAGACCTCTCACTATAGTGACTTGCCAGAACTCTCTCACTATAGTGACTTGCCAGACCTCTCACTATAGTGACTTGCCAGACCTCTCTCACTATAGTGACTTGCCAGACCTCTCACTATAGTGACTTGCCAGACCTCTCACTATAGTGACTTGCCAGACCTCTCTCACTATAGTGACTTGCCAGACCTCTCACTATAGTGACTTGCCAGACCTCTCACTATAGTGACTTGCCAGACCTCTCACTATAGTGACTTGCCAGACCTCTCACTATAGTGACTTGCCAGACCTCTCACTATAGTGACTTGCCAGACCTCTCACTATATTGACTTGCCAGACCTCTCACTATATTGACTTGCCAGACCTCTCACTATAGTGACTTGCCAGACCTCTCACTATAGTGACTTGCCAGACCTCTCACTATAGTGACTTGCCAGACCTCTCACTATAGTGACTTGCCAGACCTCTCACTATAGTGACTTGCCAGACCTCTCACTATAGTGACTTGCCAGACCTCTCACTATAGTGACTTGCCAGACCTCTCACTATAGTGACTTGCCAGACCTCTCACTATAGTGACTTGCCAGACCTCTCACTATAGTGACTTGTCAGACCAATCACTATAGTGACTTGCCAGACCCCTCACTATATTGACTTGCCAGACCTCTCACTATATTGACTTGCCAGACCTCTCACTATAGTGACTTGCCAGACCTCTCACTATATTGACTTGCCAGACCTCTCACTATAGTGACTTGCCAGACCTCTCACTATATTGACTTGCCAGACCTCTCACTATATTGACTTGCCAGACCTCTCACTATAGTGACTTGCCAGACCTCTCACTATAGTGACTTGCCAGACCTCTCACTATAGTGACTTGCCAGACCTCTTACTATAGTGACTTGCCAGACCTCTCACTATAGTGACTTGCCAGACCTCTCACTATAGTGACTTGCCAGACCTCTCACTATATTGACTTGCCAGACCTCTCACTATAGTGACTTGCCAGACCTCTCTCTATAGTGACTTGCCAGACCTCTCTCACTATAGTGACTTGCCAGACCTCTCACTATAGTGACTTGCCAGACCTCTCTCACTATAGTGACTTGCCAGACCTCTCACTATATTGACTTGCCAGACCTCTCACTATAGTGACTTGCCAGACCTCTCACTATAGTGACTTGCCAGACCTCTCACTATAGTGACTTGCCAGACCTCTCTCACTATAGTGACTTGCCAGACCTCTCTCACTATAGTGACTTGCCAGACCTCTCTCACTATAGTGACTTGCCAGACCTCTCTCACTATAGTGACTTGCCAGACCTCTCACTATGTTGACTTGCCAGACCTCTCACTATAGTGACTTGCCAGACCTCTCTCACTATAGTGACTTGCCAGACCTCTCACTATAGTGACTTGCCAGACCTCTCTCACTATAGTGACTTGCCAGACCTCTCTAACTATAGTGACTTGCCAGACCTCTCTCACTATAGTGACTTGCCAGACCTCTCACTATAGTGACTTTCCAGACCTGTCTCACTATAGTGACTTGCCAGACCTCTCTCACTATAGTGACTTACCAGACCTCTCACTATAGTGACTTGCCAGACCTCTCACTATAGTGACTTGCCAGACCTTTCTCACTATAGTGACTTGCCAGACCTCTATCTATAGTGACTTGCCAGACCTCTCACTATAGTGACTTGCCAGACCTCTCACTATAGTGACTTGCCAGACCTCTCACAATAGTGACTTGTCAGACCTCTCACTATAGTGACTTGCCAGACCTCTCACTATATTGACTTGCCAGACCTCTCACTATATTGACTTGCCAGACCTCTCACTATAGTGACTTGCCAGACCTCTCACTATATTGACTTGCCAGACCTCTCACTATAGTGACTTGCCAGACCTCTCACTATATTGACTTGCCAGACCTCTCACTATATTGACTTGCCAGACCTCTCACTATAGTGACTTGCCAGACCTCTCACTATAGTGACTTGCCAGACCTCTCACTATAATGACTAGCCAGACCTCTTACTATAGTGACTTGCCAGACCTCTCACTATAGTGACTTGCCAGACCTCTCACTATAGTGACTTGCCAGACCTCTCACTATAGTGACTTGCCAGACCTCTCACTATAGTGACTTGCCAGACCTCTCACTATAGTGACTTGCCAGACCTCTCACTATAGTGACTTGCCAGACCTCTCACTATATTGACTTGCCAGACCTCTCACTATATTGACTTGCCAGACCTCTCACTATATTGACTTGCCAGACCTCTCACTATAGTGACTTGCCAGACCTCTAACTATAGTGACTTGCCAGACCTCTCGCACTATAGTGACTTGCCAGACCTCTCACTATAGTGACTTGCCAGACCTCTCACTATAGTGACTTGCCAGACCTCTCTCTATAGTGACTTGCCAGACCTCTCTCACTATAGTGACTTGCCAGACCTCTCACTATAGTGACTTGCCAGACCTCTCTCACTATAGTGACTTGCCAGACCTCTCACTATATTGACTTGCCAGACCTCTCACTATAGTGACTTGCCAGACCTCTCACTATAGTGACTTGCCAGACCTCTCACTATAGTGACTTGCCAGACCTCTCTCACTATAGTGACTTGCCAGACCTCTCTCACTATAGTGACTTGCCAGACCTCTCTCACTATAGTGACTTGCCAGACCTCTCTCACTATAGTGACTTGCCAGACCTCTCACTATGTTGACTTGCCAGACCTCTCACTATAGTGACTTGCCAGACCTCTCTCACTATAGTGACTTGCCAGACCTCTCACTATAGTGACTTGCCAGACCTCTCTCACTATAGTGACTTGCCAGACCTCTCTAACTATAGTGACTTGCCAGACCTCTCTCACTATAGTGACTTGCCAGACCTCTCACTATAGTGACTTTCCAGACCTGTCTCACTATAGTGACTTGCCAGACCTCTCTCACTATAGTGACTTACCAGACCTCTCACTATAGTGACTTGCCAGACCTCTCACTATAGTGACTTGCCAGACCTTTCTCACTATAGTGACTTGCCAGACCTCTATCTATAGTGACTTGCCAGACCTCTCACTATAGTGACTTGCCAGACCTCTCACTATAGTGACTTGCCAGACCTCTCACAATAGTGACTTGTCAGACCTCTCACTATAGTGACTTGCCAGACCTCTCACTATATTGACTTGCCAGACCTCTCACTATATTGACTTGCCAGACCTCTCACTATAGTGACTTGCCAGACCTCTCACTATATTGACTTGCCAGACCTCTCACTATAGTGACTTGCCAGACCTCTCACTATATTGACTTTCCAGACCTCTCACTATATTGACTTGCCAGACCTCTCACTATAGTGACTTGCCAGACCTCTCACTATAGTGACTTGCCAGACCTCTCACTATAATGACTAGCCAGACCTCTTACTATAGTGACTTGCCAGACCTCTCACTATAGTGACTTGCCAGACCTCTCACTATAGTGACTTGCCAGACCTCTCACTATAGTGACTTGCCAGACCTCTCACTATAGTGACTTGCCAGACCTCTCACTATAGTGACTTGTCAGACCTCTCACTATAGTGACTTGCCAGACCTCTCACTATATTGACTTGCCAGACCTCTCACTATATTGACTTGCCAGACCTCTCACTATATTGACTTGCCAGACCTCTCACTATAGTGACTTGCCAGACCTCTAACTATAGTGAC
Organism: Salmo salar; assembly: GCF_965601325.2. Taxonomy (NCBI): domain Eukaryota; kingdom Metazoa; phylum Chordata; class Actinopteri; order Salmoniformes; family Salmonidae; genus Salmo; species Salmo salar. The sequence continues at coordinate 56,354,247 of NC_138294.1, read as the reverse complement.
TTGCCAGACCTCTCGCACTATAGTGACTTGCCAGACCTCTCACTATAGTGACTTGCCAGACCTCTCACTATAGTTACTTGCCAGACCTCTCACTATAGTGACTTGCCAGACCTCTCACTATAGTGACTTGCCAGACCTCTCACTATAGTGACTTGCCAGACCTCTCTCACTATAGTGACTTGCCAGACCTCTCACTATAGTGACTTGCCAGACCTCTCACTATAGTGACTTGCCAGACCTCTCACTATAGTTACTTGCCAGACCTCTCACTATAGTGACTTGCCAGACCTCTCACTATAGTGACTTGCCAGACCTCTCACTATAGTGACTTGCCAGACCTCTCACTATAGTGACTTGTCAGACCTCTCACTATAGTGACTTGCCAGACCTCTCACTATATTGACTTGCCAGACCTCTCACTATATTGACTTGCCAGACCTCTCACTATAGTGACTTGCCAGACCTCTCACTATAGTGACTTGCCAGACCTCTCACTATATTGACTTGCCAGACCTCTCACTATAGTGACTTGCCAGACCTCTCACTATATTGACTTGCCAGACCTCTCACTATATTGACTTGCCAGACCTCTCACTATAGTGTCTTGCCAGACCTCTCACTATAGTGACTTGCCAGACCTCTTACTATAGTGACTTGCCAGACCTCTCACTATAGTGACTTGCCAGACCTCTCACTATAGTGACTTGCCAGACCTCTCACTATATTGACCTGCCAGACCTCTCACTATAGTGACTTGCCAGACCTCTCACTATAGTGACTTGCCAGACCTCTCAATATATTGACTTGCCAGACCTCTCACTATATTGACTTGCCAGACCTCTCACTATAGTGACTTGCCAGACCTCTCACTATATTGACTTGCCAGACCTCTCACTATAGTGACTTGCCAGACCTCTCTCACTATAGTGACTTGACAGACCTCTCACAATAGTGACTTGTCAGACCTCTCACTATAGTGACTTGCCAGACCTCTCACTATATTGACTTGCCAGAACTCTCACTATATTGACTTGCCAGACCTCTCAATATAGTGACTTGCCAGACCTCTCACTATAGTGACTTGCCAGACCTCTCACTATAGTGACTAGGCAGACCTCTTACTATAGTGACTTGCCAGACCTCTCACTATATTGACTTGCCAGACCTCTCACTATAGTGACTTGCCAGACCTCTCACTATATTGACTTGCCAGACCTCTCACTATAGTGACTTGCCAGACCTCTCTCACTATAGTGACTTGCCAGACCTCTCTCACTATAGTGACTTGCCAGACGTCTCTCACTATAGTGACTTGCCAGACCTCTCACTATAGTGACTCGCCAGACCTCTCTCACTATAGTGACTTGCCAGACCTCTCACTATATTGACTTGCCAGACCTCTCACTATAGTGACTTGCCACACCTCTCACTATAGTGACTTGTCAGACCTCTCTCACTATAGTGACTTGTCAGACCTCTCACTATAGTGACTTGCCAGACCTCTCTCACTATAGTGACTTGCCAGACCTCTCACTATATTGACTTGCCAGACCTCTCACTATATTGACTTGCCAGACCTCTCACTATAGTGACTTGCCAGACCTCTCACTATATTGACTTGCCAGACCTCTCACTATAGTGACTTGCCAGACCTCTCACTATAGTGACTTGCCAGACCTCTCACTATATTGACTTGCCAGACCTCTCACTATAGTGACTTGCCAGACCTCTCACTATAGTGACTTGCCAGACCTCTCACTATAGTGACTTGCCAGACCTCTCACTATAGTGACTTGCCAGACCTCTCACTATAGTGACTTGCCAGACCTCTCACTATAGTGACTTGCCAGACCTCTCACTATAGTGACTTGCCAGACCTCTCACTATAGTGACTTGCCAGACCTCTCACTATATTGACTTGCCAGACCTCTCACTATAGTGACTTGCCAGACCTCTCACTATAGTGACTTGCCAGACCTCTCACTATATTGACTTGCCAGACCTCTCACTATAGTGACTTGCCAGACCTCTCTCACTATAGTGACTTGACAGACCTCTCACAATAGTGACTTGTCAGACCTCTCACTATAGTGACTTGCCAGACCTCTCACTATATTGACTTGCCAGACCTCTCACTATATTGACTTGCCAGACCTCTCAATATAGTGACTTGCCAGACCTCTCACTATAGTGACTTGCCAGACCTCTCACTATAGTGACTAGGCAGACCTCTTACTATAGTGACTTGCCAGACCTCTCACTATATTGACTTGCCAGACCTCTCACTATAGTGACTTGCCAGACCTCTCACTATATTGACTTGCCAGACCTCTCACTATAGTGACTTGCCAGACCTCTCTCACTATAGTGACTTGCCAGACCTCTCTCACTATAGTGACTTGCCAGACGTCTCTCACTATAGTGACTTGCCAGACCTCTCACTATAGTGACTCGCCAGACCTCTCTCACTATAGTGACTTGCCAGACCTCTCACTATATTGACTTGCCAGACCTCTCACTATAGTGACTTGCCACACCTCTCACTATAGTGACTTGTCAGACCTCTCTCACTATAGTGACTTGTCAGACCTCTCACTATAGTGACTTGCCAGACCTCTCTCACTATAGTGACTTGCCAGACCTCTCACTATATTGACTTGCCAGACCTCTCACTATATTGACTTGCCAGACCTCTCACTATAGTGACTTGCCAGACCTCTCACTATAGTGACTTGCCAGACCTCTCTCACTATAGTGACTTGCCAGACCTCTCACTATAGTGACTTGCCAGACCTCTCACTATAGTGACTTGCCAGACCTCTCACTATAGTTACTTGCCAGACCTCTCACTATAGTGACTTGCCAGACCTCTCACTATAGTGACTTGCCAGACCTCTCACTATATTGACTTGCCAGACCTCTCACTATAGTGACTTGCCAGACCTCTCACTATAGTGACTTGCCAGACCTCTCACTATAGTGACTTGCCAGACCTCTCACTATATTGACTTGCCAGACCTCTCACTATATTGACTTGCCCGACCTCTCACTATAGTGACTTGCGAGACCTCTCACTATAGTGACTTGCCAGACCTCTCACTATAGTGACTTGACAGACCTCTTACTATAGTGACTTGCCAGACCTCTCACTATAGTGACTTGCCAGACCTCTCACTATAGTGACTTGTCAGACCTCTCACTATATTGACTTGCCAGACCTCTCACTATAGTGACTTGCCAGACCTCTCACTATAGTGACTTGCCAGACCTCTCTCACTATAGTGACTTGCCAGACCTCTCACTATAGTGACTTGCCAGACCTCTCTCACTATAGTGACTTGCCAGACCTCTCACTATATTGACTTGCCAGACCTCTCACTATAGTGACTTGCCAGACCTCTCACTATAGTGACTTGCCAGACCTCTCACTATAGTGACTTGCCAGACCTCTCTCACTATAGTGACTTGCCAGATCTCTCTCACTATAGTGACTTGCCAGACCTCTCTCACTATAGTGACTTGCCAGACCTCTCTCACTATAGTGACTTGCCAGACCTCTCTCACTATAGTGACTTGCCAGACCTCTCACTATATTGACTTGCCAGACCTCTCACTATAGTGACTTGCCACACCTCTCACTATAGTGACTTGTCAGACCTCTCTCACTATAGTGACTTGTCAGACCTCTCACTATAGTGACTTGCCAGACCTCTCTCACTATAGTGACTTGCCAGACCTCTCACTATAGTGACTTGCCAGAACTCTCTCACTATAGTGACTTGCCAGACCTCTCACTATGGTGACTTGCCAGACCTCTCTCACTATAGTGACTTTCCAGACCTCTCACTATAGTGACTTGCCAGACCTCTCACTATAGTGACTTGCCAGACCTCTCTCACTATAGTGACTTGCCAGACCTCTCACTATAGTGACTTGCCAGACCTCTCACTATAGTGACTTGCCAGACCTCTCACTATAGTGACTTGCCAGACCTCTCACTATAGTGACTTGTCAGACCTCTCACTATAGTGACTTGCCAGACCTCTCACTATATTGACTTGCCAGACCTCTCACTATATTGACTTGCCAGACCTCTCACTATATTGACTTGCCAGACCTCTCACTATAGTGACTTGCCAGACCTCTCACTATAGTGACTTGCCAGACCTCTCTCACTATAGTGACTTGCCAGACCTCTCACTATAGTGACTTGCCAGACCTCTCACTATAGTGACTTGCCAGACCTCTCACTATAGTTACTTGCCAGACCTCTCACTATAGTGACTTGCCAGACCTCTCACTATAGTGACTTGCCAGACCTCTCACTATAGTGACTTGCCAGACCTCTCACTATAGTGACTTGTCAGACCTCTCACTATAGTGACTTGCCAGACCTCTCACTATAGTGACTTGCCAGACCTCTCACTATATTGACTTGCCAGACCTCTCACTATAGTGACTTGCCAGACCTCTCACTATAGTGACTTACCAGACCTCTCACTATAGTGACTTGCCAGACCTCTCACTATAGTGACTTGCCAGACCTCTCACTATATTGACTTGCCAGACCTCTCACTATAGTGACTTGCCAGACCTCTCTCTATAGTGACTTGCCAGACCTCTCTCACTATAGTGACTTGCCAGACCTCTCACTATAGTGACTTGCCAGACCTCTCACTATAGTGACTAGGCAGACCTCTTACTATAGTGACTTGCCAGACCTCTCACTATATTGACTTGCCAGACCTCTCACTATAGTGACTTGCCAGACCTCTCACTATATTGACTTGCCAGACCTCTCACTATAGTGACTTGCCAGACCTCTCTCACTATAGTGACTTGCCAGACCTCTCTCACTATAGTGACTTGCCAGACGTCTCTCACTATAGTGACTTGCCAGACCTCTCACTATAGTGACTCGCCAGACCTCTCTCACTATAGTGACTTGCCAGACCTCTCACTATATTGACTTGCCAGACCTCTCACTATAGTGACTTGCCACACCTCTCACTATAGTGACTTGTCAGACCTCTCTCACTATAGTGACTTGTCAGACCTCTCACTATAGTGACTTGCCAGACCTCTCTCACTATAGTGACTTGCCAGACCTCTCACTATATTGACTTGCCAGACCTCTCACTATATTGACTTGCCAGACCTCTCACTATAGTGACTTGCCAGACCTCTCACTATAGTGACTTGCCAGACCTCTCTCACTATAGTGACTTGCCAGACCTCTCACTATAGTGACTTGCCAGACCTCTCACTATAGTGACTTGCCAGACCTCTCACTATAGTTACTTGCCAGACCTCTCACTATAGTGACTTGCCAGACCTCTCACTATAGTGACTTGCCAGACCTCTCACTATAGTGACTTGCCAGACCTCTCACTATAGTGACTTGCCAGACCTCTCACTATAGTGACTTGCCAGACCTCTCACTATAGTGACTTGCCAGACCTCTCACTATATTGACTTGCCAGACCTCTCACTATATTGACTTGCCCGACCTCTCACTATAGTGACTTGCGAGACCTCTCACTATAGTGACTTGCCAGACCTCTCACTATAGTGACTTGCCAGACCTCTCACTATAGTGACTTGCCAGACCTCTCACTATAGTGACTTGCCAGACCTCTCACTATAGTGACTTGCCAGACCTCTCACTATATTGACTTGCCAGACCTCTCACTATAGTGACTTGCCAGACCTCTCACTATAGTGACTTGCCAGACCTCTCTCACTATAGTGACTTGCCAGACCTCTCACTATAGTGACTTGCCAGACCTCTCTCACTATAGTGACTTGCCAGACCTCTCACTATATTGACTTGCCAGACCTCTCACTATAGTGACTTGCCAGACCTCTCACTATAGTGACTTGCCAGACCTCTCACTATAGTGACTTGCCAGACCTCTCTCACTATAGTGACTTGCCAGATCTCTCTCACTATAGTGACTTGCCAGACCTCTCTCACTATAGTGACTTGCCAGACCTCTCTCACTATAGTGACTTGCCAGACCTCTCACTATAGTGACTTGCCAGACCTCTCTCACTATAGTGACTTGCCAGACCTCTCACTATATTGACTTGCCAGACCTCTCACTATAGTGACTTGCCAGACCTCTCACTATAGTGACTTGCCAGACCTCTCTCACTATAGTGACTTGCCAGACCTCTCACTATAGTGACTTGCCAGACCTCTCTCACTATAGTGACTTGCCAGACCTCTCACTATAGTGACTTGCCAGAACTCTCTCACTATAGTGACTTGCCAGACCTCTCACTATGGTGACTTGCCAGACCTCTCTCACTATAGTGACTTTCCAGACCTCTCACTATAGTGACTTGCCAGACCTCTCACTATAGTGACTTGCCAGACCTCTCTCACTATAGTGACTTGCCAGACCTCTCACTATAGTGACTTGCCAGACCTCTCACTATAGTGACTTGCCAGACCTCTCACTATAGTGACTTGCCAGACCTCTCACTATAGTGACTTGTCAGACCTCTCACTATAGTGACTTGCCAGACCTCTCACTATATTGACTTGCCAGACCTCTCACTATATTGACTTGCCAGACCTCTCACTATATTGACTTGCCAGACCTCTCACTATAGTGACTTGCCAGACCTCTCACTATAGTGACTTGCCAGACCTCTCTCACTATAGTGACTTGCCAGACCTCTCACTATAGTGACTTGCCAAACCTCTCACTATAGTGACTTGCCAGACCTCTCACTATAGTTACTTGCCAGACCTCTCACTATAGTGACTTGCCAGACCTCTCACTATAGTGACTTGCCAGACCTCTCACTATAGTGACTTGCCAGACCTCTCACTATAGTGACTTGTCAGACCTCTCACTATAGTGACTTGCCAGACCTCTCACTATAGTGACTTGCCAGACCTCTCACTATATTGACTTGCCAGACCTCTCACTATAGTGACTTGCCAGACCTCTCACTATAGTGACTTACCAGACCTCTCACTATAGTGACTTGCCAGACCTCTCACTATAGTGACTTGCCAGACCTCTCACTATATTGACTTGCCAGACCTCTCACTATAGTGACTTGCCAGACCTCTCTCTATAGTGACTTGCCAGACCTCTCTCACTATAGTGACTTGCCAGACCTCTCACTATAGTGACTTGCCAGACCTCTCTCACTATAGTGACTTGCCAGACCTCTCTAACTATAGTGACTTGCCAGACCTCTCTCACTATAGTGACTTGCCAGACCTCTCACTATAGTGACTTTCCAGACCTGTCTCACTATAGTGACTTGCCAGACCTCTCTCACTATAGTGACTTACCAGACCTCTCACTATAGTGACTTGCCAGACCTCTCACTATAGTGACTTGCCAGACCTCTCTCACTATAGTGACTTACCAGACCTCTCACTATAGTGACTTGCCAGACCTCTCACTATAGTGACTTGCCAGACCTTTCTCACTATAGTGACTTGCCAGACCTCTATCTATAGTGACTTGCCAGACCTCTCACTATAGTGACTTGTCAGACCTCTCACTATAGTGACTTGCCAGACCTCTCACTATAGTGACTTGCCAGACCTCTCACAATAGTGACTTGCCAGACCTCTCACTATAGTGACTTGCCAGACCTCTCACTATATTGACTTGCCAGACCTCTCACTATAGTGACTTGCCAGACCTCTCACTATAGTGACTTGCCAGACCTCTCACTATAGTGACTTGCCAGACCTCTCACTATAGTGACTTGCCAGACCTCTCACTATAGTGACTTGCCAGACCTCTCACTATAGTGACTTGCCAGACCTCTCACTATAGTGACTTGCCAGACCTCTCACTATAGTGACTTGCCAGACCCTCTCACTATAGTGACTTGCCAGACCTCTCTCACTATAGTGACTTGCCAGACCTCTCTCACTATAGTGACTTGCCAGACCTCTCACTATAGTGACTTGCCAGACCTCTCTCACTATAGTGACTTGCCAGACCTCTCACTATAGTGACTTGCCAGACCTCTCTCACTATAGTGACTTGCCAGACCTCTCCACTATAGTGACTTGCCAGACCTCTCTCACTATAGTGACTTGCCAGACCTCTCACTATAGTGACTCGCCAGACCTCTCTCACTATAGTGACTTGCCAGACCTCTCTCACTATAGTGACTTGCCAGACCTCTCACTATAGTGACTTGCCAGACCTCTCACTATAGTGACTTGCCAGACCTCTCACTATAGTGACTTGCCAGACCTCTCACTATAGTGACTTGTCAGACCTCTCACTATAGTGACTTGCCAGACCTCTCACTATATTGACTTGCCAGACCTCTCACTATATTGACTTGCCAGACCTCTCACTATATTGACTTGCCAGACCTCTCACTATAGTGACTTGCCAGACCTCTCACTATAGTGACTTGCCAGACCTCTCTCACTATAGTGACTTGCCAGACCTCTCACTATAGTGACTTGCCAGACCTCTCACTATAGTGACTTGCCAGACCTCTCACTATAGTTACTTGCCAGACCTCTCACTATAGTGACTTGCCAGACCTCTCACTATAGTGACTTGCCAGACCTCTCACTATAGTGACTTGCCAGACCTCTCACTATAGTGACTTGTCAGACCTCTCACTATAGTGACTTGCCAGACCTCTCACTATATTGACTTGCCAGACCTCTCACTATATTGACTTGCCAGACCTCTCACTATAGTGACTTGCCAGACCTCTCACTATAGTGACTCGCCAGACCTCTCTCACTATAGTGACTTGCCAGACCTCTCACTATATTGACTTGCCAGACCTCTCACTATAGTAACTTGCCACACCTCTCACTATAGTGACTTGTCAGACCTCTCTCACTATAGTGACTTGCCAGACCTCTCACTATAGTGACTTGCCAGACCTCTCACTATAGTGACTTGCCAGACCTCTCTCACTATAGTGACTTGCCAGACCTCTCACTATAGTGACTTGCCAGACCTCTCACTATAGTGACTTGCCAGACCTCTCACTATAGTGACTTGCCAGACCTCTCACTATAGTGACTTGTCAGACCTCTCACTATAGTGACTTGCCAGACCTCTCACTATATTGACTTGCCAGACCTCTCACTATATTGACTTGCCAGACCTCTCACTATATTGACTTGCCAGACCTCTCACTATAGTGACTTGCCAGACCTCTCACTATAGTGACTTGCCAGACCTCTCTCACTATAGTGACTTGCCAGACCTCTCACTATAGTGACTTGCCAGACCTCTCACTATAGTGACTTGCCAGACCTCTCACTATAGTTACTTGCCAGACCTCTCACTATAGTGACTTGCCAGACCTCTCACTATAGTGACTTGCCAGACCTCTCACTATAGTGACTTGCCAGACCTCTCACTATAGTGACTTGTCAGACCTCTCACTATAGTGACTTGCCAGACCTCTCACTATATTGACTTGCCAGACCTCTCACTATATTGACTTGCCAGACCTCTCACTATAGTGACTTGCCAGACCTCTCACTATAGTGACTTGCCAGACCTCTCACTATATTGACTTGCCAGACCTCTCACTATAGTGACTTGCCAGACCTCTCACTATATTGACTTGCCAGACCTCTCACTATAGTGACTTGCCAGACCTCTCACTATAGTGACTTGCCAGACCTCTCTCACTATAGTGACTTGCCAGACCTCTCACTATAGTGACTTGCCAGACCTCTCTCACTATAGTGACTTGCCAGACCTCTCACTATATTGACTTGCCAGACCTCTCACTATAGTGACTTGCCAGACCTCTCACTATAGTGACTTGCCAGACCTCTCACTATAGTGACTTGCCAGACCTCTCTCACTATAGTGACTTGCCAGACCTCTCTCACTATAGTGACTTGCCAGACCTCTCTCACTATAGTGACTTGCCAGACCTCTCTCACTATAGTGACTTGCCAGACCTCTCACTATGTTGACTTGCCAGACCTCTCACTATAGTGACTTGCCAGACCTCTCTCACTATAGTGACTTGCCAGACCTCTCTCACTATAGTGACTTGCAAGACCGCTCTCACTATAGTGACTTGCCAGACCTCTCTCACTATAGTGACTTGCCAGACCTCTCTCACTATAGTGACTTGCCAGACCTCTCACTATAGTGACTTTCCAGACCTGTCTCACTATAGTGACTTGCCAGACCTCTCTCACTATAGTGACTTGCCAGACCTCTCACTATAGTGACTTGCCAGACCTCTCACTATAGTGACTTGCCAGACCTCTCACTATAGTGACTTGCCAGACCTCTCACTATAGTGACTTGTCAGACCTCTCTCACTATAGTGACTTGTCAGACCTCTCACTATAGTGACTTGCCAGACCTCTCTCACTATAGTGACTTGCCAGACCTCTAGTGACTTGTGAATGAACTACTATAGTGACTTGTGAATGAACTACTATAGTGACTTGTGAATTAACTACTATAGTGCCTTGTGAATGAACTACTATGGGTGGGAAGGGGGAGACTGGTGGTATACAGCCTCTGGGTGCAGTTTTAGATGTCTGTTATGTAACACACAGAGAGAGAGGGAGATTATTTCCAGTCTGGTTATAGGGTGCTGGGGGTCAAGGTTAGAGGGTAAGACAGTGGGCCAGCTATCTGTCAGAGGGATGAGCTCGCAGGGCCTGTCCCATCTCTCCCTGTTACACTGATTGACACTGATACACCACTGTAGCATACGCACTGCTAACACTTATACAGCCCAGAAGGGAGACAAATACCAGCAAGACTGTGTGTGTGTGATACATATATATATATATATAGAGAGAGAGGTATACTGGGAGAGAGAGAGACATAAAGGTTGCGTGTGTGTGATATATATATATATAGAGAGAGAGGTATACTGGGAGAGAGAGAGACATAAAGGATGTTTGTGTGATACATATATATATATATATAGAGAGAGGTATAAAGGATGTGTGTATGAGTGTAGTGTGTGTATGAGTGTAGTGTGTGTATGAGTGTAGTGTGTCTATGAGTGTAGTGTGTGTATGAGTGTAGTGTGTGTATGAGTGTAGTGGGTAAATAGTCAATAATAGCTGACACTTGTCAGCCCTCTGCTCTATACACACAAAGGCCTGTGGTCGGGCCCGCCCCCCCCACCCCCCCGGGCCTCTCAAGCAGAGATAATTACCCTCATTGTGCCCCTTGCACGAGGGCGCACACACACTCACACACACACACGCACACTTACACACACGCTTATTCGTGCCAAACAACACACCCGCCCACGTGCATATACTCAGTCTGATTGAGTAAAACATGGCTGCCAGCGCCCCGTCTGTTTCTGCCCCCTCCTCCGTCTCTACCCCCTCCTCCGTCTCTACCCCCTCCTCCGTCTCTACCCCCTCCTCCGTCTCTACCCCCCTCCTCCGTCTCTACCTCCTCCTCCGTCTCTACCCCCTCCTCCGTCTCTACCCCCTCCTCCGTCTCTACCCCCTCCTCCGTCTCTACCCCCTCCTCCGTCTCTACCCCCTCCTCCGTCTCTACCCTCTCCTCCGTCTCTACCCCCTCCTCCGTCTCTACCCTCTCCTCCGTCTCTACCTCCTCCTCCGTCTCTACCCCCTCCTCCGTCTCTACCCCCTCCTCCGTCTCTACCCCCTCCTCCGTCTCTACCTCCTCCTCCGTCTCTACCCCTCCTCCGTCTCTACCCCCTCCTCCGTCTCTTCCCCCTCCTCCGTCTCTACCCCCTCCTCCGTCTCTACCCTCTCCTCCGTCTCTACCTCCTCCTCCGTCTCTACCTCCTCCTCCGTCTCTACCCCCTCCTCCGTCTCTACCCCCTCCTCCGTCTCTACCCCTCCTCCGTCTCTACCCCCTCCTCCGTCTCTACCCCCTCCTCCGTCTCTACCCCCTCCTCCGTCTCTACCCCCTCCTCCGTCTCTACCCTCTCCTCCGTCTCTACCCCCTCCTCCGTCTCTACCCCCTCCTCCGTCTCTACCCCCTCCTCCGTCTCTACCCCCTCCTCCGTCTCTACCCCCTCCTCCGTCTCTACCCCCTCCTCCGTCTCTACCCCCTCCTCCGTCTCTACCCCCTCCTCCGTCTCTACCCCCTCCTCCGTCTCTACCCCCTCCTCCGTCTCTACCCCCTCCTCCGTCTCTACCCCCTCCTCCGTCTCTACCCTCTCCTCCGTCTCTACCTCCTCCTCCGTCTCTACCCTCTCCTCCGTCTCTACCCCCTCCTCCGTCTCTACCCTCCCACCACGCAGGGGCAAACTGGGAGACAGACAGAAAGAGAGAGAGAGAGGAAAATAGAAAGTAAGAGATGTCGCTACATTATCCTCCAGACTTTTGGAGGCAACAGACAGTATTTATTGTACTGTAACAATCTGATCTGTTGTGGAAACATTTTGTACCAACGTACAACATGTACCAAACAATACTCTGCAGTCTCATAGGGAAGTGGGGCTGTTTTGCTACAGTATCCAGTAACTCTGGTTGTTAATCCACACAGCTGTTGTAAAGGGTGGATGTTTTCATGTTTCAGTAATGCAGTGTGTTACATTGTAAAGCCTGCATGTGATAGTAGTGTGTGTCTATGTGTGTTGTTGGTATGGTTGGCTGGCTGATTTGCCCATTGTCATTGATGTTACCCCCTATGGCCCTGCCATGTGCCGCATGGGATGGACAGCAGTGGAGGGAAGGATGGCGAGGGAGAGGGAGGGGTGGGATGGAGAGATGGAAGCTGGGATGGATAGAGAGAGCGGGGGGGTGACCCGACACCTCTCCCGTGTGTCCCCCTCACCCCCCCTCACCCTCCCTCACCCACCCTCACCTCTGTCCCTGTCCCACCTTGCCTGAGCACCACACTAGCACCACCACACTACACAACACAGCTCAGCATTGAACACAGTGTTAATAAGCCCTGTGTTAATGTTTAATGAGCCCTCCGTGTTCAGGTGCTCTCAGCAACTTGACAGAAAATCTGAAAATGGCTTTATTGTGTTACGTGTGTGTGTGTGCCGGTGTGTGTGTGTGCCGGTGTGTGTGTAATAAAGAGAAAGGAGGGGGGTTAAGTGGCTTGCTACATTGTGGAAGCGATTGTGTGTGTGTCAGACCATTGTTTACACGATCCACCGCAGTCACAGACAACTGTAGCCATTAATGTATTCCAGCTTTGAGTGAACATACACAGATTTACAAACAGATAGCAGCCTGCCGCACCACCGCTCTCCATGTGGTCCCCCACTCCCTTTCTCCCTCTCTCATTTCACTACTTATCCTGCCTTCTCTCCTTCTCTGCCGCCTCTGCCTCTGCCTTCTCTGCCTTCTCTGCCTCTGCCTTCTCTGCCTTCTCTGCCTTCTCTCCTGCATTCGAAGTCAGTACTCCTCTGTCTCTGGGGTAGATGGTGAGAACAGTTGTCGTAGCGGAGCACTGGCTACAGACTTTGCCAGTAGTTGTTGTGTGTGTGGGACAGAGTGCTGCAGGCAGGGCAGCAGTGGCTGTGTTGATGATATAGTGAGGAGATATGAACGGGAGAGGGCAGTGGGGAAGCTAGAGAGCGGCCCATGTGTTCTTAATTGTCTGCACAGCCACAACAGCCCCAGTGGGACTAGGAGGTGTATGTGAGGGGGAGTGCCCAGGCTGCCTCCCAGCAGGGTCCCAGGGTTGGGCTGGGCTGGGGATCGATCTGTAATGTAGTCTGTAAAGTCACACCCATTAGGCCAGGCCAGGGGACGGGATGAAATGCATATCAGCATAACAGGACAGCCAGGCCTAGGGCCCCCTAGAGTTAGCTGGAGACTACACTATCAGTAGGACTGAGCCCAGGACACACATACAGCCAATTCACAAGTCCACCCAACAGACACGTAGAGACATGTACAGCACCAGCTTTCTGACCTCACATCCACAGAGCTGCTGAGACAGTCTCTTTAGAACGGGATGCAGGACGCTGGTGCTGTACATGTCTCTACATGTCTGTAGACTTGTGAATTGGCTGTATGGTCTCCAGCTAACTAGTGGCCTTGCAGTGTGTCCTGGGCTCCATATTGATGCAAATATCATTTCTAAGTGTTTCTGAGTGTTCTAAGTCTTCCTGATAATGAGCAGAAATTGCTAGCGAGAAATATCTATCTAACGGATACTTCTTGGGAGCGTACGCATACTACTTTTGAAAAGACATATTACCATTTCTAGGGATCATAATTAAAAGCTAGGTATCATAATTCCAGGTGTTGACAACAACCTAGATGATAGATATGCAGTGGACAACAAGTCCAGTCCAGGTGTATGGTGGTGCTGCAGTGAGGTGTGGTGCTACAGGGCAGAAGAGAGGGTGAGAGAGGAGGAGAGGGTGAGAGGGAGAGGGAGGAGGAGAGGGAGGAGGAGAGGGTGAGAGAGGAGGAGAGGGAGAGAGAGGAGGAGAGGGTGAGAGAGGGTGAGAGGGAGAGGGAGGAGGAGAGGGTGAGGGAGGAGGAGAGGGTGAGGGAGGAGGAGAGGGTGTGAGAGGGTGAGAGAGGATGAGAGAGGAGGAGAGGGTGAGAGAGGAGGAGAGGGGAGAGAGGAGGAGAGGGAGAGAGAGGAGGAGAGGGAGAGAGAGGAGGAGAGAGGAGGAGAGGGTGAGAGAGGAGGAGAGGGAGAGAGGAGGAGAGGGTGAGAGAGGGTGAGAGGAGAGAGGGAGGAGGGGAGAGGTGAGGGAGGAGGAGTGGGTGAGAGGAGGAGGAGAGGGTGTGAGAGGGTGAGAGAGGGTGAGAGAGGAGGAGAGGGAGAGAGAGAGGAGGAGAGGGAGAGAGAGGAGGAGAGGGAGAGAGAGGAGGGGAGGGTGAGAGAGGAGGAGAGGGAGAGAGAGGAGGAGAGAGGAGGAGAGGGTGAGAGAGGAGGAGAGGGTGAGAGAGGAGGAGAGGGAGAGAGAGGAGGAGAGGGAGAGAGAGGAGGAGAAGGAGAGAGAGGGTGAGAGAGGAGGAGAGAGGAGGAGAGGGAGAGAGAGGAGGAGAAGGTGAGAGAGCGAGGTGAGAGGAGGAGAGGAGAGAGAGAGGAGAGGGAGAGAGAGGGAGGAGAGAGGAGGAGAGGGAGAGAGAGAGGAGGAGGGAGAGAGAGGAGGAGAAGGTGAGAGAGGAGGAGAGAGGAGGAGAAGGGAGAGAGAGGAGGAGAGGGAGAGAGAGGAGGAAGAGGAGGAGAGGGAGAGAGAGGAGGAGAGGGAGAGAGAGGAGGAGAGGGAGAGAGAGGAGGAGAGAGGAGAGAGAGGAGGAGAAGGTGAGAGAGGAGGAGAGAGGAGGAGAGGGTGAGAGAGGAGGAGAGAGAAGGGAGAGAGAGGAGGAGAGAGAGGAGGAGAGGGAGAGAGAGGAGGATACAGAGAGAGAGGAGGAGAGGGAGAGAGAGGAGGATACAGAGAGAGAGGGTAAGAGGGAGAGAGAGGAGGAGAAGGGTTAATGTGAGAGCCAGGTGGGCTAGGTGGAGGCGCTGGACATCTTCCCTGGGCCACCATTGTGGTTGTAGACATCTGTTGCCTCTATTCATCAGACACACTCATTAGCTTTCGGTGAGGAGAGAGAGAGCAGCTCAATCTGCACGGAAAGATCTGTCTGTGTCCCCTCTTTATTCTCCCCCCCCCTCCTCTCCCATCTCTCCTCTCTTCATGCTCCCTCTCCATCGTCTCAGTCATCTAACTATGGGACGGGGAGATGGGGGGGTAGGTCAGGCTGCTCCCCGCCCCTCCCCAAACCCCCACTGTCCTGGCCAGACACACACACACACACACACACACACACACACACCCGACCACCCACACACACACCCACCCACCCACACACACACACCCCCCCACACACACACACACACACACACACACACACACACACACACACACACACCCGACCACCCACACACACACACACCCCCCCACACACACACACACACACACACACACACACAGAGTGCCTCTTTAATTTGGTCAGTATGATATGTAATGAAGCCAATCTGTGGCTGAGAATAATGACCTGTTAGAGGTCAGAGCTGTGTGTGTTATATCATCAGGCTGCTATAATCTGCTAGAACACGGCTACCTGACTGATCTATTGGCTAACTGGTTGATTGATGTAGCTGAAATTGATCATATTAGGTGTAAATAACAGTCTATTTTTATATCATTTTTTTTCTTCTTCTGTATCCCTCCTTCCCCTACAGCATCTGCTCCTTCCTGCCTGTTTCCTCCCCCTCTTGTCTGGTTCCTCCCCTCTTTCCTGTTTCCTCCCCCTTGTCTGGTTCCTCCCCCTCTTTCCTGTTTCCTCCCCCTCTTGCCTGGTTCCTCCCCCTCTTGTCTGGTTCCTCACCTCTCTCTCACTGTTCCTCCCCCTCTCTGTCTGGGTTCCTCCCCCTCCTTTCCTGTTTCCTCCCCCTCTTGCCTGGTTCCTCCCCCTCTTGTCTGGTTCCTCTCACCTCTCTCTCACTGTTCCTCCCCCTCTCTCACTGTTCCTCCCCCTCTTTCCTGTTTCCTCCCCCTCTTGCCTGGTTCCTCCCCCTCTTGTCTGGTTCCTCACCTCTCTCTCACTGTTCCTCCCCCTCTTGCCTGGTTCCTCCCCCTCTTGCCTGTTTCCTCCCCCTCTTGTCTGGTTCCTCACCTCTCTCTCACTGTTCCTCCCCCTCTTGTCTGGTTCCTCACCTCTCTCTCACTGTTCCTCCCCCTCTCTCTCACTGTTCCTCCCCCTCTTGTCTGGTTCCTCACCTCTCTCTCACTGGTCCTCCCCCTCTCTCACTGTTCCTCCCCCTCTTGTCTGGTTCCTCACCTCTCTCTCACTGTTCCTCCCCCTCTTGTCTGGTTCCTCCCCCTCTTTCCTGTTTCCTCCCCCTCTTGCCTGGTTCCTCCCCCTCTTGTCTGGTTCCTCACCTCTCTCTCACTGTTCCTCCCCCTCTTGCCTGGTTCCTCCCCCTCTTGTCTGGTTCCTCCCCCTCTTTCCTGTTTCCTCCCCCTCTTGCCTGGTTCATCACCTCTCTCTCCACTGTCCCTCCCCCTCTTGCCTGTTTCCTCCCCCTCTTGCCTGGTTCCTCACCTCTCTCTCACTGTTCCTCCCCCTCTTGTCTGGTTCCTCACCTCTCTCTCACTGTTCCTCCCCCTCTTGTCTGGTTCCTCACCTCTCTCTCACTGTTCCTCCCCCTCTCTCACTGTTCCTCCCCCTCTTGTCTGGTTCCTCACCTCTCTCTCACTGGTCCTCCCCCTCTCTCACTGTTCCTCCCCCTCTTGTCTGGTTCCTCACCTCTCTCTCACTGTTCCTCCCCCTCTTGTCTGGTTCCTCCCCCTCTTTCCTGTTTCCTCCCCCTCTCTTGCCTGGTTCCTCCCCCCTCTTGTCTGGTTCCTCACCTCTCTCTCACTGTTCCTCCCCCCTCTCTGTCTGGTTCCTCCCCCTCTTGTCCTGGTTCCTCCCCCTCTTGCCTGGTTCCTCCCCCTCTTGCCTGGTTCCTCACCTCTCTCTCACTGTTCCTCCCCCTCTTGTCTGGTTCCTCCCCCTCTTGTCTGGTTCCTCCCCCTCTTTCCTGTTTCCTCCCCCTCTTGCCTGGTTCATCACCTCTCTCTCACTGTTCCTCCCCCCTCTTGTCTGGTTCATCACCTCTCTCTCACTGTCCCTCCCCCTCTTGCCTGGTTCCTCCCCCTCTTGCCTGGTTCCTCACCTCTCCCTCACTGTGCCTCCCCCACTTGTCTGGTTCCTCCCCCTCTTGTCTGGTTCCTCACCTCTCCCTCACTGTTCCTCCCCCTCTTGCCTGGTTCCTCCCCCTCTTGTCTGGTTCCTCACCTCTCTCTCACTGTCCCTCCCCCTCTTGCCTGGTTCCTCCCCCTCTTGCCTGTTTCCTCCCCCTCTTGCCTGGTTCATCACCTCTCCCTCACTATTCCTCCCCCTCTTGTCTGGTTCCTCCCCTCTCTCTGTCTGGTTCCTCCCCCTCTTGCCTGGTTCCTCCCCCTCTTGTCTGGTTCCTCACCTCTCTCTCACTGTTCCTCCCCCTCTTGTCTGGTTCCTCCCCCTCTTTCCTGTTTCCTCCCCCTCTTGCCTGGTTCCTCCCCCTCTTGTCTGGTTCCTCACCTCTCTCTCACTGTTCCTCCCCCTCTCTGTCTGGTTCCTCCCCCCTCTTTCCTGTTTCCTCCCCCTCTTGCCTGGTTCCTCCCCCTCTTGTCTGGTTCCTCACCTCTCTCTCACTGTTCCTCCCCCTCTTGTCTGGTTCCTCACCCCTCTCTCACTGTTCCTCCCCCTCTTGTCTGGTTCATCACCTCTCTCTCACTGTCCCTCCCCCTCTTGCCTGTTTCCTCCCCCTCTTGTCTGGTTCATCACCTCTCCCTCACTATTCCTCCCCCCTCTTGTCTGGTTCCTCACCTCTCTCTCACTGTGCCTCCCCCACTTGTCTGGTGCCTCCCCCTCTTGTCTGGTTCCTCACCTCTCCCTCACTGTGCCTCCCCCTCTTGTCTGGTTCCTCCCCCCTCTTGTCTGGTTTCCTCACCTCTCTCTCACTGTCCCTCCCCCTCTTGTCTGGTTCCTCCCCCTCTTGTCTGGTACCTCCCCCTCTTGTCTGGTGCCTCCCCCTCTTGTCTGGTTCCTCCCCCTCTTGTCTGGTTCCTCCCCCTCTTGTCTGGTTCCTCACCTCTCCCCTCACTGTTCCTCCCCCTCTTGTCTGGTTCCTCCCCTCTCTGTCTGGTTCCTCCCCCTCTTGTCTGGTGCCTCCCCCTCTTGTCTGGGCCTCACCTCTCCTGTCTGGTTCCTCCCCCTCTTGTCTGGTTCCTCCCCCTCTTGTCTGGTTCCTCACCTCTCTCTCACTGTGCCTCCCCCTCTTGTCTGGTTCCTCCCCCTCTTGTCTGGTTCCTCACCTCTCTCTCACTGTCCCTCCCCCTCTTGCCTGTTTCCTCCCCCTCTTGCCTGTTTCCTCCCCCTCTTGTCTGGTTCATCACCTCTCCCTCACTATTCCTCCCCCTCTTGTCTGGTTCCTCCCCCTCTTGTCTGGTTCCTCCCCCTCTTGCCTGGTTCCTCCCCCTCTTGTCTGGTTCCTCACCTCTCTCTCACTGTTCCTCCCCCTCTTGTCTGGTTCCTCCCCCTCTTTCCTGTTTCCTCCCCCTCTTGCCTGGTTCCTCCCCCTCTTGTCTGGTTCCTCACCTCTCTCTCACTGTTCCTCCCCCTCTTGTCTGGTTCCTCCCCCTCTTTCCTGTTTCCTCCCCCTCTTGCCTGGTTCCTCCCCCTCTTGTCTGGTTCCTCACCTCTCTCTCACTGTTCCTCCCCCTCTTGTCTGGTTCCTCCCCCTCTTTCCTGTTTCCTCCCCCTCTTGCCTGGTTCCTCCCCCTCTTGTCTGGTTCCTCACCTCTCTCTCACTGTCCCTCCCCCTCTTGCCTGTTTCCTCCCCCTCTTGTCTGGTTCCTCACCTCTCTCTCACTGTGCCTCCCCCACTTGTCTGGTTCCTCCCCCTCTTGTCTGGTTCCTCACCTCTCTCTCACTGTGCCTCCCCCTCTTGCCTGGTTCCTCCCCCTCTTGTCTGGTTCCTCACCTCTCCCTCACTATTCCTCCCCCTCTTGTCTGGTTCCTCACCTCTCTCTCACTGTGCCTCCCCCACTTGTCTGGTTCCTCCCCCTCTTGTCTGGTTCCTCACCTCTCTCTCACTGTGCCTCCCCCTCTTGTCTGGTTCCTCCCCCTCTTGTCTGGTTCCTCACCTCTCTCTCACTGTCCCTCCCCCTCTTGTCTGGTTCCTCCCCCTCTTGTCTGGTACCTCCCCCTCTTGTCTGGTGCCTCCCCCTCTTGTCTGGTTCCTCCCCCTCTTGTCTGGTTCCTCCCCCTCTTGTCTGGTTCCTCACCCTCTTGTCTGGTTCCTCACCTCTCCCTCACTGTCCCTCCCCCTCTTGTCTGGTTCCTCCCCCTCTTGTCTGGTTCCTCCCCCTCTTGTCTGGTGCCTCCCCCACTTGTCTGGTTCCTCCCCCTCTTGTCTGGTTCCTCCCCCTCTTGTCTGGTTCCTCCCCCTCTTGTCTGGTTCCTCACCTCTCCCTCACTGTCCCTCCCCCTCTTGTCTGGTTCCTCCCCCTCTTGTCTGGTTCCTCCCCCTCTTGTCTGGTGCCTCCCCCACTTGTCTGGTTCCTCCCCCTCTTGTCTGGTTCCTCCCCCTCTTGTCTGGTTCCTCCCCCTCTTGTCTGGTTCCTCCCCCTCTTGTCTGGTTCCTCCCCCTCTTGTCTGGTTCCTCACCCTCTTGTCTGGTTCCTCACCTCTCTCTCACTGTTCCTCCCCTTCCCTCCTTTCCATGATCTCCCTCATCTAATCCCTTTTAATTCCCAATGCTTCAAATCCCACTAAATTGCTCTAAGGAAGGGAAAATAAAGAGAGAGTGAGAGAGAGAAAAAGAGAAAGAGAGAGCACAAACGTGACAGGTGAGAGAGAACGTGTGTGTGTGTGTGTATGTGTGGTGTGTGTGTGTGTGTGTGTGTGTGTGTGTGTGTGTGTGTGTGTGTGTGGTGTGTGTGTGTGTGTGTGTGTGTGAGTGAGAGAGAGAGAGAGAGAGAGAGGGAGAAAAAGAAAGAGAGGAGGCTTGTTGCTAGGTTGCATCCATTATTTATATACACAGGCCTTATTAGAATATTAATGCTAAAAGCAATCAGGCAACCCTATGTTAAATTAACTGAGAGGAAGAGAGAGGGAAAGAGAGGGAGGAAAAGAGAGAGGGAGGGAAAGAGAGGGAGGAAAAGAGAGAGAGAGAAAGAGAGAGAGGAAAGGAAAGAGAGGGAAAGAGAGGGAGGGAAAGAGAGGGAGGAAAAGAGAGAGAGAGAAAGAGAGAAGAAAGGAAAGAGAGGGAAAGAGAGGGAGGGAAAGAGAGGGAGGAAAAGAGAGAGAGAGAAAGAGAGAGGAAAGGAAAGAGAGGGAAAGAGAGGGAGGGAAAGAGAGAGAGGAAAAGAGAGAGGGAGGGAAAGAGAGAGAGGAAAAGAGAGAGAGAGAAAGAGAGAGAGGAAAGGAAAGAGAGGAAAGAGAGAGAGAGAAAGAAAGAGAGAGGAAAGGAAAGAGAGGGAAAGAGAGGGAGGGAAAGAGAGGGAGGAAAAGAGAGCGAGAGAAAGAGAGAGGAAAGGAAAGAGAGGGAAAGAGAGGGAGGGAAAGAGAGAAAGAGAGAGGAAAGGAAAGAGAGGGAAAGAGAGGGAGGGAAAGAGAGGGAGGAAAAGAGAGAGAGAGAAAGAGAGAGGAAAGGAAAGAGAGGGGAAGAGAGGGAGGGAAAGAGAGAGAGAGAAAGAGAGAGGAAAGGAAAGAGAGGGAAAGAGAGGGAGGGAAAGAGAGAGAGAGAAAGAGAGAGAGGAAAGGAAAGAGAGGGAAAGAGAGGGAGGGAAAGAGAGGGAGGAAAAGAGAGAGAGAGAAAGAGAGAGGAAAGGAAAGAGAGGGAAAGAGAGGGAGGGAAAGAGAGGGAGGGAAAGAGAGAGAGGAAAAGAGAGAGGGAGGGAAAGAGAGAGAGGAAAAGAGAGAGAGAAAGAGAGAGAGGAGGAAAGGAAAGAGAGGGAAAGAGAGGGAGGGAAAGAGAGGGAGGAAAAGAGAGAGAGAGAAAGAGAGCGAGAGGAAAGGAAAGAGAGGGAAAGAGAGGGAGGGAAAGAGAGGGAGGAAAAGAGAGAGAGAGAGAGAGAGAGAAAGAGAGAGGAAAGGAAAGAGAGGGAAAGAGAGGGAGGGAAAGAGAGGGAGGAAAAGAGAGAGAGAGAGAGAGAAAGAGAGAGGAAAGGAAAGAGAGGGAAAGAGAGGGAGGGAAAGAGAGGGAGGAAAAGAGAGAGGGAGAAAGAGAGAGGAAAGGAAAGAGCGGGAAAGAGAGGGAGGGAAAGAGAGAGAGGAAAAGAGAGAGGGAGGGAAAGAGAGAGAGGAAAGGAAAGAGAGGGAAAGAGAGGGAGGGAAAGAGAAAGAGAGGGAAAGAGAGAGGGAAAGAGAGAGAGGGAAAGAGAGAGGGAAAGAGAGAGAGGAAAGAGAGAGGGAAAGAGAGAGAGGGAAAGAGAAAGAGCAGGGTATTTTGTCATTTATGTGGAATTATTGAGGCCAAATAAATCGATTAAGGACTACCTCTTTGGAAATACCTCCTAGCACACACAAACAGTAATTGACTCCATCCACACACCATGTCCATAAACATATTAAACCATGTTAATTAAACCATATTATGAAGAAAGTCTGTTTGAAATATCGTCAGGGAAGTAGATTTTGGAA
Source organism: Salmo salar (assembly GCF_965601325.2). Lineage (NCBI taxonomy): Eukaryota > Metazoa > Chordata > Actinopteri > Salmoniformes > Salmonidae > Salmo > Salmo salar. Next base: position 56,332,097 of record NC_138294.1, on the reverse strand, counting down.
TTTGAAACACTGATATTAAATAGAAAATACAAAATGAGTTATCATTTTTGTAATGATAACTCAATTCCTAACACAGCATTCATCCTGGCTGTCCTTCAGTTACAATCAGTTCAAACACACAACCGCAAATAGACCAATACACATCTACTTTAGGTCCATCACACACACTAGCACAAACTAACACACACACACAATATTACACACAATAACACACACTAAAACACACACGCTCTCCTGTGAGAGAGACACCTGTCATTGTTTACCATGACCATCCAATTATTGGGCTGTGCTCAGATAGCCAGATAGCCAGAGAGCTTACGCACACGAAATCAATTTCAATTTCCCTGTCTTCATTAGGCCTATCTAAGCAGTATTTAGACCTGGGTTCTCTCTCTCTCTCTCTCTCTCTCTCTCTCTCTCTCTCTCTCCCTCTCCCTCTCTCTCTCTCTCTCTCTCTCTCTCTCTCTCTCTTCCGGTGCTCTGACCTGTCTATGGAAGAGAGGAGTGGGAGAGACAGAGAATGGATGGAGAGACAGAGAGACAGAGACAGAGAGGAGGGGAGGTCATGGTATGTACAGAGCAGGTAGGTTAGAGGGTCTGAATTCGAGAGGTGAACAGAGAGCTGATTGGCTGAATGAGGAGCAGGGCTGTCATTCAATGGGACGTCCATAGTTTACTGACCCATTATGTAACCAAGCTAATCATGCATGTTTCTCAGTATTCCCCAATAATGTAAATTGTGTTTATGTGTGGCCGTTATATATGTCTGTTTGTGTGTGTATGGTGGAAGTGTATTTGCGTGTGTGTGTGAGTGGGAGAGATTGCATTGCTCAGATTGCATGCCACTCCGGCCAGAGTCTGGATTTGTATGGCAGATGTGGAGTGTTTCAGAGCTATGTCATGTCGCACACAGAGAGAATACTAGATTGCTGTGCTGTTATTATGATTAGGTCATTGTCTCCTTTGTTGATTGGGGTGGTCCTGGGTCAAGGTTAAACAATGCTGTCCTGGAGTGCAGTGATATCCAATCCTGGTCCCACATGGGGATAAAGAAGGGTACACATTTTTGTCCCAGGTCATTCTTACACACCTGATTCAGCTAATAAGGGGCTAGATGATTAGTAGGTGTGTTAGTGCTGGGCTAGAAACACTAGTGGGTATTCTGTGCTGTGTAATGTATTTAACTGTATTGCACTGAGCTCTGTATTGTGTATATTATATACTGTGCTGCTGAGTACAATACTGTATATTATATACTGTGCTGCTGTGTGCAATACTGTATATTGTATATTGCGCTGCTGTGTACAATACTGTATAGTATATACTGTGCTGCTGTGTACAATACTGTATATTGTATACTGTGCTGCTGTGTACAATACTGTATAGTATATACTGTGCTGCTGTGTACAATACTGTATATTGTATACTGTGCTTCTGTGTACAATACTGTATATTGTATACTGTGCTGCTGTGTACAATACTGTATATTATACACTGTGCTGCTATGTAGAATACTGTATTTTGCATACTGTGCTGGGCTGTGTAGTATACGTTCATGTACATACTACCTCAATTGGCCCGACCAACCAGTGCCAACCAGAATCTTTCTCCACATGGAGGTGGAAGGTATATGATAGGCACCCTCACGAACAAGCCGCTCTTCTCCAGGCCATGGATGACTCATGCAGTGACATCAGGGCAGACCAGTGTCAGGCCTGGATTCACCATGCCCGAAGATTCTTCCCTAGATGTTTGTCTAATGAAAACATCCATTGTGATGTGGATGAGAACCTGTGGCCAAATCCACAAGACAGGGTTGATGGAAATATAGAAGTACAGTAATCAATCCTTTGTTCTGGTTTTTACAGTAAGCCAGGTGAGGAACACTGCAGTTGACGTTTTACTGTAGTTTTTTCTTTTTTGTAGCTAATTATTTTTTACTTTGATTCAAAGTTGTGATTTTATTGTATTTCATCAATACATTTCAGATTTTGTTCAATGATTCCACTGTGTCTGTAGTATTCTCTCAAATAGTCCTTTTACAGTGATGTATTTACGTGTAGTACCATAATGAAACATGTATCACATATTTTGTACTACAATATTTAATGATTGTACGAACAACTACACAGTGAAACTATCTGTATCTTGTGTGTGGGTGATCTAAATGAATGTTCCTATGGTATGTCATGATAAATGAGTCCACCATTTTGAAAAATGACCACAAGGTTCTGAAATGAGTGCCAAAGTGATTGTAAAAGAAAGTGCATTTAACTGTGATGTGTGATGCTGTGTGGAGGAATGCTGCTGACTGAGTTCAGTGAGAAGTTCACCCTTCTCACTCTCTGTGCTCATCAGCTGACCTTTATATCCCTAGTTTCACACAGTGACAGCCAGAGTACAGTACAATACACACAATACACAACAATAACAACAACAAACTCACTGCACAATAGAAAACTGTACATGGAATCACACTTAAATGCTGTGTAATATGCAACGTATTACAGTTAATAGAAATAGATAGTGTAAAACCATGCTGATAATTAAAAGATTATGTAAAATACCAGGTGGTCTGTCAAAGCTCCTCACCACTGACAGAGCATAATGTATGTCATACATACACCCCAACATTCTTTACACTGTCTATGTGTTTGTGTGTGTGTTTGTGTGTGTGTGTGTGTGTGTGTGTGTGTGTGTGTGTGTGTGTGTGTGTGTGTGTGTGTGTGTGTGTGTGTGTGTGTGTGTGTGTGTGTGTGTGTGTGTGTGTGTGTGGTGTGTGTGCATATAGAAGGCCATCTGCCAAGTCCTGAGGCTGTTCTTGCCCCACTACCCTCCTTTCTTCTCTTTCTCTCCTCTCTGTTCTCTCCTCTCTGTTCTCTTCTCTCTGTTCTCTTCTCACAGTTCTCTCCTCTCTGTTCTCTCCTCTCTGTTCTCTTCTCACAGTTCTCTCCTCACAGTTCTCTCCTCACTGTTCTCTCCTCTCTGTTCTCTCCTCTCTGTTCTCTCCTCTCTGTTTCCTCCCCTCTGATCTCTCCCTCTCCACCTTCCACTTTGTTATTGTCAGAGTTTCACTTCACATCACAGCATTGGAGACGTTTATTGTTATCTGTTGTAATATCCATGATAATGAAGGTATTGATGTAATAAATTCACCTAAACACACAAATATAGACAAATACATGTATACACACAATATATATATATATATATATATATATATATATATATATATATATATATATAAACGTTTGTGGATTAGGCTATTTCAGCCACACCCATTGCCGACTGGTGTATAAAATCGATCACACAGCCATGCAATCTCCAAAGACAAACAATGGCCTGTCTGAAGAGCTCAGTGACTTTCAACGTGACACAGTTATAGGATGCCACCTTTCCAAGTCAGTTCGTCAAATTTCTGCCCTGTAAATTTCTGCCCTGCAACTGTGAGTGCTATTATTGTCAAGTGGAAACATCTAGGATCAACAATGGCTCAGTCACAAAGTGGTAGGCCACACAAGCTTACAGAACTGGACCGCCAAGTGCTGAAACGCATAGCGAGTAAAAAATCGTCTTTCCTCAGTAGCAACACTCACTATTGAGTTCCAAACTGCCTCTGGAAGTAAACGTCAGCAAAATAACTGTTCGTCGGGAGCTTCATGAAATGGGTTTTCATGTCAGAACAGCTGCACACAAGCCTACGATCACCATGTGCAATGCCAAGCGTCAGCTGGAGTGGTGTAAAGCTCGCCGCCACTGGACTCCGGAGCAGTTCTCTGGAGTGATGAATCACGCTTCACCATCGGGCAGTCCAACAGACAAATCTGGGTATGGCGGGTGCCAGGAGAACGCTACCTGCCCCAATGCATAGTGCCAACTGTAAAGTTTGGTGGAGGAGGAATAATGGTTTGGGGGATGTTTTTCATGGTCCGGGCTAGGCCCCTTAGTTCCAGTGAAGGGAAATCTTAATGCTTCAGCATACAATGACATTTTAGACAATTCTGTGCTTCCAACATTGTGGCAACAGTTTGAGGAAGGCCCTTTCCTGTTTTAGCATGACAATGCCCCTGTGCACAAAGTGAGGTCCATACAGAAATGGTTCGTCGAGATCTGTGTACAAGAACTTGACTGGCCTGCACAGAGCCCTGACATCAACCCCATCGAACACCTTTGGGATTAATTGGAACGCAGACTGTGAGCCAGGCCTAATCGCCCAACATCAATGCCCGACCTCACTAACGCTCTTGTGGCTGATTGGAATCAAGTCCCCGCAGAAATGTTCCAACATCTAGTGGAAAGCCTTCCCAGAAGAGCGGAGGCTGTTATAGCAGTAAAGGGGGGACCAACTCCATATTAATGCCCATGATTTTGGAATGAGATCTTTGATGAGCAGGTGTCCACATACTTTTGGTCATGTAGTGTATATAACAAAAACAACAAATGAACACACTAACATGTGTGCAGACCGCGACACACACACACACACACACACACACACACACACACACACACACACACACACACACACACACACACACACACACACACACACACACACAAACAAACACACACACATCAAATCAAATCAAATGTATTTATATAGCCCTTCTTACATCAGCTAACACATGAGGTTAGTGAAGATGAATGTGGGGATATTGACATCCAGCGTCTCTAATTGTAGCACTAATCTTCAGAGGAACAGGGAGGGATATTGGGAGAACGTAGAAATATACCCAACAGAAAGGAAAGTAGGTAAACATACTGTAGAAGTTGGAAAATGTAAAAGGCTCTTTGGCATGTCAGAAAAAGTACCAACGGATGTAAATCAGGACAACCATACAGAAACAGAAGAAAGAAAAGAACAATCAATGGAGTCAATCAATTTAGATGGCGGGATAGATCCAGAAAGATGGATGGAGAGAAACAAGGTTGGGGAGGGAGTGGTGAAGGCGGAGAGAAGGAAAGAGAGCAAAGGAGTGAGAGAGAACGAGATGGAGGAGAGGCGAGATAGAAGAGAGAGAAAGATGAAGAGAGAAAAAGTGAAAGAGAGGGAGGGATGGCTGAAGAGAGTTGGAGTAGGGGTGAGTCAGCGATCCAGAACAGTGAGCAGGCAGACAGCAGACAGGAGTTAAAGTTAGGTCAGGTGCAAAGACACACACACACACACACACACACACACACACACACACACACACACACACACACACACACACACACACACACACACACCTGTATGCATTGTAAATTGCAGGCATTTGGACACATTTATTCACAAACTTACACACAAACACCCTTACAGAGGGGACTTCATTACAGACAAATAATAACATAAGACTTAACTTATTTTACCACAGTCCTCCCGTACACACCCCTCCCTGTCCCCTGGCCCTTCCCTCTCCCCTGATCCCTCCCTGTCCCCTGGCCCTTCCCTGTCCCCTGGCCCTTCCCTGTCCCCTGGCCCTTCTCTGTCCCCTGGCACTTCCCTGTCCCCTGGCCCTTCCCTCTCCCCTGACCCCTCCCTGTCCCCTGGCCCTTCCCAGTCCCCTGGCCCTTCCCTGGCCCCTCCCTGTCCCCTGACCCCTCCCTGTCCCCTGGCCCTTCCCTCTCCCCTGACCCCTCCCTGTCCCCTGGCCCTTCCCTCTCCCCTGACCCCTCCCTCTCCCCTGGCCCCTCCCTGTCCCCTGGCCCTTCCCTGTCCCCTGGCCCTTCCCTCTCCCCTGACCCCTCTCTGTCCCCTGACCCCTCCCTGTCCCCTCCCTGTCCCCTATCCCCTCCCTTGCTCTGACCCCTCCCTGTCCCCTGGCCCCTCCCTGTCCCCTGACCCCTCCCTATCCCTGGCCCGTCCCTGTCCCCTGGCCCCTCCCTGTCCCCTGGCCGCTCCCTTTCCCCTGACCCCTCCCTGTCCCCTGGCCCCTCCCTGTCCCCTGACCCCTCCCTATCCCCTGGCCCTTCCCTGTCCCCTGGCCCCTCCCTGTCTCCTGACCCCTCCCTGTGCCCTGGCCCCTCCCTTCCCTTGGCCCCTCCCGTCCCATCTATTTCCCGTGTTGTCCTACCTGGGATGATGGAAACAGTGTCTCTCTCCCAGGACACCACGCTGACGTACTCCTGCACGGCGGTGGGAATGAGGCACTTGAACACGGCCACGTTGCCCCGCATGGAGCGCTGGTCTGCCACACGCACCGTGTACGGCTCCCTGAACACTATCATACAGAGAGAGACAAAGTGTCAAGGAGGTATTTTATTCAGATGACAGTGTTTTCCATAAGTGCTGGCCGATAACATACTCATTGTCAGCCGGCACTTTTTCCACTTCATTAATTCCCTTTAAAAGTCTAAGCCTTTAAGATGGTCATACCATGGATCATTTAGCTATTTGATTCTGAATTTTAGGACCCCTTTAGGTATAAAAACATTTTTTTCATAAGGAATTAGGTTTTGAAGTGTCTGTCCTATATCTAGGAGATATAAGAAATCTCAGGAAATATTTTTGTTTTTTTGGACACAAAACTACATCTATCATTCTATTAATTTGTATGGGTTACCTTCAGACTAGTCCCGGGACACTTGTGGGGGGTCATATTAGTTTGTAGGCCAAACCGTTCGCACGCTACCAACGTTTTTGTGAGAAGACTGATTTTGCGGGATGTCTAACGGTCTGCCAAACATCGCTGTAGCTCGGCCACCTTCCACCGCACATTCTGAAAGCTGACATAGGAGGATGCGGTGGATTGAGACGCAGCCCATGCAAAAACTGATCTCTCTAGCTTAAACTGAAGGATTTTGATGGGGATTTTTTTATTATGTTTCTTAGATTGGTGCACGGGTGCGTCAATAGACTCTTAATTATTAACTAGGCTTTTTTACATCAAAAAGTTTTAATTCACTTGTCAGAAAAGTCTGTATTGCCTTCTCCCACTAGAATGAACTATATGCATCTTCTAGTGATCTATTGACAGGACAGGCACCTGTCAGTCACAAAGCCAGCACTCTCCGCAGTGTCAGCAGAAAGCGGATGTTTCTGGTTCTCAGGGATAGAGTATTTTCAACCTAACTTCCATTTCCCCTGAAAAACAGATGTGGGGACTCCGCTCTGGTTCTTTTTACGCTATGGTTACAAAGCGAGAGATGACAGCGACACACTGCCGGTTTGTCAGTCTGCTGTCGGTCCCGCCTCTCAGAACCTGTTCTATTTTTGTGTGCTGTGGTTGGTTGCAGTCAAATTTCTTTTCATGGAGGAGGGAGAGCATGAGCATGGCCTCCTTTGAGTGAATGTACACTGGTAACAATGAATTGAAATGAAATCCACTTCATTATTGTTTTGTGGCGGAATCATTTATTTTCTTTGGCGTATTTCATAGGCCTATACAGCCACAGAGTCGACTAGTTTATTATTAAAGGTGTCTGACTGAATAAAGTCAATCTCCTATAAATCACAACGTAGTGATGTTCATGGTATCACATCAGGAGTAAACCAAAGATCTTGTGTTTTCCTAGGTTTCCAAGCCCATGTCGAGACTTGCCAGTGACCGTTAAAATGACTTGTCAGTGTAGCCTAGTGATGGGTTGTTCCCGGACTAACAGCTGTTTTGTAGTAAAAAAGAAAGAGGACGATAAGTGTTTCCAATGATGACATCATCGATGTGCATCGTGCGATTTTAACCAATTATTAGTAGGCATTGCCTTCTAATTGGTTGATGATGTCATTGGAAACACTTATCTTCCTCTATATTTTTTACAACAAAACAGAAACACGCCATTTTCACATATGTTGATGTTGGGGTGGTGCTGGAGGTGATGAATATAAAGTAGATTTATTTTAAATTTCCATTCTTTTTATCTAACTAGGCAAGCCAGTTAAGAACTGCAGAACAAATTCTTACTTACAATGACGGCCTACCCCGGGCGACGCTGGGCCAATTGTGTGCCGCCCTATGGGACTCTCAATCACGGCCGGATGTAACGCAGCCTGGATTTGACCCAGGGACTGCAGTGACGCCTCTAGCACTGAGATGCAGTGCCTTAGACCGCTGCACCACTCGGGAGCCTCGGGACCCCTTATAAGTGAACGGAACCAAATCGCATCGGTGAGAGAGCTGTTCATTTTGCTCCCTAATTTGCTTACTGGTAGGCTACTAATGATTGTTGATTATCTGCAGATAAATGATGAAAACATTAGATGAAGATGTTGACTCCTCACTGCAGGAACAATAGGTAGTGGAGAGAGAGCCTGAGAAAAGAAAACAGATTGAAGGCTATAAAAGCTAATCTTATGACACATGATATGGTATTATGAAATATATTAATACAGGTCTATTGATTTGATTAGTGTCGACAATGGAGTAGCCTAGTCAACTGCTGCTTTCTGTGTAGCAAAGCCCATATTTAACACCTGCTTCGTTCTACAAACACCTGTAGGTTTATTCATGCATGTCTGATATAATGTTTTGAACATTTTAAACCAATTACCTGCAATTCTATATTATTTCTCTACAGGGAACACAACCTTTTTCTTAAGTTTTTGTCACAATAAAATAAATCAAAAGACTAGACTAAACTAGTTTTTCTGACTAGATTACTAATCTACCTGCCTTCCCTCAAAGTCCCACCCACAGTGATTGATTGACAGGTCTGAAACCCTACCAACTCTGTGACTCACAAATATCCTGCCACCTCCCTTGACAATCCCACCCACAATTATTGATTGACAAGCCAAACTGTTAAAGGGATAGCTCACCCAAATTACAAAAAACTATAAATATGACTTTCATCAAGAGAAGACAGGTTTAATGTTAAAAAAGGTTATCTTACTTAGAAAATAGTCCTGATCATAAAGGCCTAAACAATCTCCGAAACAACTAACAATACACTAAATTCATACATTTTCAGTCATTTTATTTGTAAAATCATGTCTTTCTACTTCATACCACAACTAATTTGACCAATCTTGGAAGTAAAGTCGTTAAAGTATTAAATGATTTAGCTGCGTATTTCGGATGGAATCAAGGCATTAGAATGTACTAGAGGCCACCAAAATAGAGCTTGTTCTGCTTTTCTTTTACTCAGGGGTCACTCCCCTCCAGACTAAACCAGCCCGGATCTCCCTGAAACATTGGAAATATACTAACACATATTTTTATATTTTAGAGTATTTGGTGTTACAATCTTTCTTTGGTTTAGGAACAAGTGAATACTAGAGATGCAGTGGAATATACAGTATGAGTTTTGGACTGTAGTCTATGTTGTAAGAATCATTAACAGAAACAAGTTAGGTGACAGTTTTAATATTATATTTTGGATTTCAAAATAATCTACTAATAATATAGATGTACTGAATCTACAACAATACATTTGCAAACATATTGGGAACAGATTCTGGTTTTGTCTATTGCTTGAACACATCAATAACACTAATTCTACAGTACATCTGTTTTCATCATTAACTACGCAACCCAATTTCTGAGCAGGATCAACCAAAAAAATGATTGGCTAGCTTTCACCATGACATCACCATCAGACAGTATTCTATTGTTTTGTGTACAACTCTATTTACAGCACGCGTGGTACTGTTAAAGCACTGTGCTAGAGATAACAACCCAGCTTAATGAAACCATCTGTATGTATTGGTGGTGATTCACTGTTCATACATGTTCATGCAATATTTGACACTCTCCTGAATGAGCATGAACTCATTAGTGAAATCAGGAGAAGCTAGGACATATCTGAAGGTTGCTAAGAAACTGCTTTGGAAGCCCCCTCCCTAGTAACAGCAGTGCAGTGTAGAGAACAGGGACTGTTACATTAACGTTAGAATCCCACTGCAGTATAACAACACATCAATATGCATTACTACTTCCACTTTACATAGAGAAACATAGAAATACATTAGACATATAATTCGATGCCTAGATGATTGTATAAAACATGGGAACAGTGAATAGATGTATTAAATCACGCTATGTTGGAAATTGTATCATCTACATTTGAATAACCACCCACTGTAGCTATGCAGTAAAGAGATAGTTCACCAAAATGACAAATGTACATAACATTTTGGATATCTAGAAAGTAGTTTATTTACTGTTTATTTACTAACCCTAACCCTAACCCCATTTAATCATGCTCCAAATACTCTAACTTTAAACCAAGTTGTAGTAACACCATTACACAAACTCTTGACCACAACACCCTAACCAGACCACAAGAACACCAAGGCATCCTGACCCTAAACCCCAGACCAGAACCTCTGAACCACACCCCTCCTGAATGTAACCCCTCCATAACCATAACTCCCTGACCATACAGAACTCCCTGGGTATGGGACGGCTACTATGGTTTTGTAAATGCTAATCCCTAGTCCCCTTGGGGTGAGATTTTGGGTCATGAGGGAATGAAGGCAGCAGCAGCAAGGAGCAAGTGGAGAGTAGTGACCGGCCCAGCTGGCGTGCAGTTCAGATCACAGGCTCTCTCTCTCTTTCTGTCTGTCTCTCTGTCTCTCTCTCTCCCTCTCTCTCTCCATCTCTCTCCATCTCTCTCCATAATCCTCCACTGGCTTGGCTCTAGTAGTATTAGTATTAGTAGGAGTATGTATTAGTGCAGGTCGGTGTTGGGAGGCAGAATATGAAAACAGATGTTGACAGCAGGAGGAGCGGGGGAGGGACTGTCTGCCCTGATGTGAATGATGGACAGAGAGGGAGAGAGGAAGTGAGAGAGGGAGGGAGGAAGGGTCGCGGAACAACGACAAGAGAGGTTGTGGAGAACCTACAGTCCAGGAGAACTGTAAAAGTGTCTACAAGGGGTTGGTCCAGGTGACCACTTGACCAACTGGTTCAACAGAACATCTCACCTCCACTGGGTAGATCCAATATATGATATGAAATGGATAGAATGGATGGATAGACCCAGAGAAATCTATATGTACACCCACATCAGCTATATTCTGTGCTGGTTTATAAGAGGTACACCTTGTTAAAGCACTGGCATGAAGTCTAATCAATGGAGTGCACCAATTAGGTTTCATAATGAGAGATAATGAAAGAAGCGTGCTGCTGCGGCTATATTTAGCATGGTACCAGAGGACGGTGTGAGAGGAGGAAGGAGAGAGGAGGAAGAGAGGGCATGAAGAGAAAGAGAGGACACAGAAATAGAGAGAATAAGATGGAGGGAGAGAGCGTCGGGCTAGTCAGCTGATGCTTTAGGAATAGCATAGCAACTAGCAGCAGCTGCAACATCTGCATAGATACTGTCGTTAGTGGGAGTGTTTTGTGCTTCTATGATGTCACATGAAACACATGTACAGTACATACTGTGTTTGTGGGCAATACAGTTCAAACAGGATGAAGGATAAGGGATCATTTAAGGTTGTTAAGTATAACTAGGGAGGGACACAGGTCAGTGGCCTTAATTCACCATGGTGATGAGGCTGAAGGGTCTGTGGTGTGTAACAGAGTTCAGTGACCCTGTGTTTGGGCAAGGCTGTGTCCTCGCCTGTGTTCGCTGTGTGTCTGCCTGTGTTACAGATGTGTTCTATGTCAGGCTGGGTTTGGGACCAGGGTTTGGACAGGTCCTTCTCTGAGTGGCTTGTGCTGTGGCCAGCAGGCTGTCAATCAATCCTCTCCCTTTTGGTTGTCCCTCTAACCTCTACCGCTCCCCCTTAGTATCAGTTCCTTCAGTCCCTCTGTCCCTCTAACCTCTACCGCTCCCCCTTAGTATCAGTTCCTTCAGTCCCTCTGTCCCTCTAACCTCTACCGCTCCCCCTTAGTATCAGTTCCTTCAGTCCCTCTGTCCCTCTAACCTCTACCGCTCCCCCTTAGTATCAGTTCCTTCAGTCCCTCTGTCCCTCTAACCTCTACCGCTCCCCCTTAGTATCAGTTCCTTCTGTCCCTCTGTCCCTCTAACCTCTACCGCTCCCCCTTAGTATCAGTTCCTTCAGTCCCTCTGTCCCTCTAACCTCTACCGCTCCCCCTTAGTATCAGTTCCTTCAGTCCCTCTGTCCCTCTAACCTCTACCGCTCCCCCTTAGTATCAGTTCCTTCTGTCCCTCTGTCCCTCTAACCTCTACCGCTCCCCCTTAGTATCAGTTCCTTCAGTCCCTCTGTCCCTCTAACCTCTACCGCTCCCCCTTAGTATCAGTTCCTTCAGTCCCTCTGTCCCTCTAACCTCTACCGCTCCCCCTTAGTATCAGTTCCTTCAGTCCCTCTGTCCCTCTAACCTCTACCGCTCCCCCTTAGTATCAGTTCCTTCAGTCCCTCTGTCCCTCTAACCTCTACCGCTCCCCCTTAGTATCAGTTCCTTCAGTCCCTCTGTCCCTCTAACCTCTACCGCTCCCCCTTAGTATCAGTTCCTTCAGTCCCTCTGTCCCTCTAACCTCTACCGCTCCCCCTTAGTATCAGTTCCTTCAGTCCCTCTGTCCCTCTAACCTCTACCGCTCCCCCTTAGTATCAGTTCCTTCAGTCCCTCTGTCCCTCTAACCTCTACCGCTCCCCCTTAGTATCAGTTCCTTCTGTCCCTCTGTCCCTCTAACCTCTACCGCTCCCCCTTAGTATCAGTTCCTTCTGTCCCTCTGTCCCTCTAACCTCTACCGCTCCCCCTTAGTATCAGTTCCTTCAGTCCCTCTGTCCCTCTAACCTCTACCGCTCCCCCTTAGTATCAGTTCCTTCAGTCCCTCTGTCCCTCTAACCTCTACCGCTCCCCCTTAGTATCAGTTCCTTCAGTCCCTCTGTCCCTCTAACCTCTACCGCTCCCCCTTAGTATCAGTTCCTTCAGTCCCTCTGTCCCTCTAACCTCTACCGCTCCCCCTTAGTATCAGTTCCTTCAGTCCCTCTGTCCCTCTAACCTCTACCGCTCCCCCTTAGTATCAGTTCCTTCAGTCCCTCTGTCCCTCTAACCTCTACCGCTCCCCCTTAGTATCAGTTCCTTCTGTCCCTCTGTCCCTCTAACCTCTACCGCTCCCCCTTAGTATCAGTTCCTTCTGTCCCTCTGTCCCTCTAACCTCTACCGCTCCCCCTTAGTATCAGTTCCTTCTGTCCCTCTGTCCCTCTAACCTCTACCGCTCCCCCTTAGTATCAGTTCCTTCAGTCCCTCTGTCCCTCTAACCTCTACCGCTCCCCCTTAGTATCAGTTCCTTCAGTCCCTCTGTCCCTCTAACCTCTACCGCTCCCCCTTAGTATCAGTTCCTTCAGTCCCTCTGTCCCTCTAACCTCTACCGCTCCCCCTTAGTATCAGTTCCTTCAGTCCCTCTGTCCCTCTAACCTCTACCGCTCCCCCTTAGTATCAGTTCCTTCTGTCCCTCTGTCCCTCTAACCTCTACCGCTCCCTCTTAGTATCAGTTCCTTCTGTCCCTCTGTCCCTCTAACCTCTACCGCTCCCCCTTAGTATCAGTTCCTTCTGTCCCTCTGTCCCTCTAACCTCTACCGCTCCCCCTTAGTATCAGTTCCTTCTGTCCCTCTGTCCCTCTAACCTCTACCGCTCCCCCTTAGTATCAGTTCCTTCAGTCCCTCTGTCCCTCTAACCTCTACCGCTCCCCCTTAGTATCAGTTCCTTCAGTCCCTCTGTCCCTCTAACCTCTACCGCTCCCCCTTAGTATCAGTTCCTTCAGTCCCTCTGTCCCTCTAACCTCTACCGCTCCCCCTTAGTATCAGTTCCTTCAGTCCCTCTGTCCCTCTAACCTCTACCGCTCCCCCTTAGTATCAGTTCCTTCAGTCCCTCTGTCCCTCTAACCTCTACCGCTCCCCCTTAGTATCAGTTCCTTCAGTCCCTCTGTCCCTCTAACCTCTACCGCTCCCCCTTAGTATCAGTTCCTTCAGTCCCTCTGTCCCTCTAACCTCTACCGCTCCCCCTTAGTATCAGTTCCTTCTGTCCCTCTGTCCTTCTAACTTCTATTATCCAATCTCTCTACCTCCTCTCCCCCTCCCCTCTTCACCTGTCCCTTCCCTCTGCCATCTCTTCTCCTACCACTCCCTCCTTACCAGCTTTGACTCTGATGTTGGGGCTGCGGATCTTGCCAGCCTGGTTCTCTGCGGTGCAGAAGTAGTCGTTGTCGTGGATGTAGGAGTTGAAGGCGGAGGGAGAGAAGGGATAGAGTTGGAGGGTGCCGTTGGCATGGACGTGACGGATGTGGGGCACGTCGTAGATGTCATCGCCGGTGGCCAGGTACCAGCGTAGGATGGCGGTGGGGGTGCCGCCCGCCGGGCAGGGCAGAGACACCCCCACCGAGCTGGAGTAGGTGAGCCTCTGGAGGGACGCGTTCACAAAGTACAGCCTGGTAGAGCCCACATCCTCGCTGTGTACTGCATGGGGAGAGGCATCACAGTCAGTAATAGGTAGTGTAGAGAGAAGAACAGTACAACTGTAGAACAACAGAACAGTAGAACAGTAAAACGGTAGAACAGTAGAACAGTAGCAAGGTAGAACTATAGAACTGTAGAACAGTAGAACTGTAGAACAGTAGAACTGTAGAATAGTAGAACTGTAGAACTGTAGAACAGTAGAACTATAGAACAGTAGAACTGTAGAACAGCAGAACAGTGGAATAGTAGAACTGTAGAACTGTAGAACAGTGGAACAGTAGAACAGTAGAACAGTAGAACTGTAGAACAGTAGAACAGTTGAACTGTAGAACTGTAGAACAGTAGAACAGTAGAATAGTAAAACTGTAGAACAGTAGAACAGTAGAATAGTAGGACTGTAAAACAGTAGAATAGTAGAACTGTAGAACAGTAGAACTGTAGAACAGTAGAACAGTAGAACTGGAGAACAGTAGAACAGTAGAACAGAAGAATTGTAGAACTGTAGAACAGTAAAACAGTAGAACTGTAGAACAGTAGAACAATAAAATAGTAGAACAGTAGAACTGTAGAACAGTAGAACAGCAGAACAGTAGAACAATAGAATAGTAGAACTTTAGAACAGTACAACAGTAGAACTATAGAACAGTAGAACAGTAGAACTGTAGAACAGTAGAACTGTAGTAGAGTAGTAGAACTGTAGAACAGTAGAACAGTAGAACTACAGAACAGTAGATCAGTAGAACTATAGAACAGTATAATAGTAGAACAGTAGAACTGTAGAACTGTAGAACTGTAGAACTGTAGAACTATAGAACAGTAGAACAGTAGAACTGTAGAACAGTAGAACAGTACAATAGTAGAACTGTAGAACAGTAGAACTGTAGTAGAGTAGTAGAACTGTAGAACAGTAGAACAGTACAACAGTAGAACTGTAGAACAGTAGAACAGTAGAACTGTAGAACAGTAGAACAGTAGAACTGTAGAACAGTAGAACAGTAGAATAGTATAACTGTAGAACAGTAGAACAGTAGAACTGTAGAACAGTAGAACTGCAGAACAGTAGAACAGTAGAATAGTAGAACTGTATAAGCAAAGTGTCACTGTCGTGAAATTACAGATGAGGAACTGCTTGAAAAACACACTGTTGAGCACCATATTCAAAACACACATCTGGAAATCTGCATTATTCAATAAATAGTTAAATTAAAGTCATCATAAAAGAGAGACTGTAAAGTAATGACCACATAAACAGATGTTACAGACCAGAAGACAACAAGGAAAAGGAATGCCCTTCAAATGTGGAGCAAAATAATCAGAACAAATGTCAAATGTCCAGCTGCAAACATCAGTCATGTGATGCAGAAAGCCAGGGATTTGGGCTAAAGCCTCTGTTGGGTTAGGTGGATGTGGGAGGAGGCCTCTACCTTCACCACACACACACACACACACACACACACACACACACACACACACACACACACACACACACACACACACACACACACACACACACACACACACACACACACACACACACACACACACTCGCAGAGAAAACACAAGTTATGTGATTGGAATTTGTATGCCAGACGCAGAGTTAAATCGGTTTAATCTCCTTTCATATTTAACACACACGTATACACACCACACACACACACCAGGAGTGTTCCTCCTGGGTACTCAGATTAGGGACACACAACCCCAGCAGAGCGAGAAAGGAAGGTCCCCACATTTAGGGTCAAATAGGGGAAGATTAGAAGAGAGAGAAATGACCCTGTCATAGATGGACAGATGTGTCCAAATCATCACCATGTAATACACACATTTTCTCCAACTCCCATTCTGTATCAGCGTTCAGGATCAACTCAGCACACAGAGTTCAACTCATTCATCTAACCATGATAAATAGCATATGTATGAATGAAGCAAAATGATCTGTAGCCAAAATGTAACTCTTAATGGAGCTTCAGAGATCCGAGAAATCACCCCACAAGGAACATGCTTAATTCACATCTAGCTGTAGACTCTCTATTGTCCAGTCCCTCCGACACCACTGTCCAGCCTCTCCGACACCACTGTCCAGCCCCTCTGACACCACTGTCCAGCCTCTCCGACACCACTGTCCAGCCCCTCCGACACCACTGTCCAGCCTCTCCGACACCACTGTCCAGCCTCTCCGACACCACTGTCCAGCCCCTCCGACACCACTGTCCAGCTCCTCCGACACCACTGTCCAGCTCCTCCGACACCACTGTCCAGCCTCTTCGACACCACTGTCCAGCCCCTCCGGCACCACTGTCTAGCATCTCCGGCACCACTGTCCAGCCCCTCCGACACCACTGTCCAGCCCTCCGGCACCACTGTCTAGCCCCTCCGACACCACTGTCCAGCCCCTCTGACACCACTGTCCAGCCCCTCCAACACCACTGTCCAGCCCCTCCGACACCACAGTCCAGCCCTCCGACACCAATGTCCAGCCACTCCGACACCACTGTCCAGTGGCTCTGACACCACTGTCCAGCCCCTCCGACACCACTGTCCAGCCCCTCCGACACCACTGTCCAGCCCCTCCGACACCACTGTCCAGCCCCTCCGACACCACTGTCCAGCCCCTCCGACACCACTGTCCAGCCTCTTCGACACCACTGTCCAGCCCCTCCGGCACCACTGTCTAGCATCTCCGGCACCACTGTCCAGCCCCTCCGACACCACTGTCCAGCCCTCCGGCACCACTGTCTAGCCCCTCCGACACCACTGTCCAGCCCCTCTGACACCACTGTCCAGCCCCTCCAACACCACTGTCCAGCCCCTCCGACACCACAGTCCAGCCCTCCGACACCAATGTCCAGCCACTCCGACACCACTGTCCAGTGGCTCTGACACCACTGTCCAGCCCCTCCGACACCACTGTCCAGCCCCTCCGACACCACTGTCCAGCCCCTCCGACACCACTGTCCAGCCCCTCCGACACCACTGTCCAGCCCCTCCGACACCACTGTCCAGCCTCTTCGACACCACTGTCCAGCCCCTCCGGCACCACTGTCTAGCATCTCCGGCACCACTGTCCAGCCCCTCCGACACCACTGTCCAGCCCTCCGGCACCACTGTCTAGCCCCTCCGACACCACTGTCCAGCCCTCCGACACCACTGTCCAGCCCCTCCGACACCACTGTCCAGCCCCTCCGACACCACTGTCCAGTCCCTCTGACACCACTGTCCAGCCCCTCCGACACCACTGTCCAGCCCCTCCGACACCACTGTCCAGCCCCTCCGACACCACTGTCCAAACATCTGCACCAGGCTCTCTAGTACCCTTCTGGTAAACACATACATCCCTTTCATACACAGACCAAAATCCCACTAATTTACCATGCCTGCTTCTTTATACCAGCTGTTGGTACATCTATCTGAAAGGGGTAAAAAACATTGTACATTAAACCCCACCTAAAATACCTAGTCATGACTCCTGCATTTTCACAGAACCTGTAACCAAAATACAGCTATCGGTACTGTGTGAATGGTTCTCTGCTTTTTCTGCAGGTAAATTCATCTACACTTCCATTGTTTAACACCTCCTTAATTTGAAATTCAAACATCCCCCATGGGTTAACAACACCCACACCCCTCCCAATGTGCCAGTTAACCACTGACATGTATAAAAGGGGTATACCTGCAAGAAAGTGGTAAATAAGGGGCTGTTTGAAAGGGGCTCATTGCCTTACATTTTTTACAGGTAATATACCACATCTTCTACCTGAAATGGATATTAGATCATGGGCTCATTAAATGTCAATTTGTGTATGCAAGTATGTACCTTGTGTTGTTGACAGACAGGTTATTTACATGTGCAGATTCAAATGGTGGTGATAACAACACATCAAACCATGAAGCGTTTTCTCACGGAATCAGCACCATGGACAGAGGCTATACATTAACCCTACAGTAAGAACAGCACCATGGACAGAAGGTATCCATTAACCCTACAGTAAGAACAGCACCATAGACAGTCTATACATTAACCCTACAGTAAGAACAGCACCATAGACAGTCTATACATTAACCCTACAGTAAGAACAGCACCATAGACAGTCTATACATTAACCCTACAGTAAGAACAGCACCATAGACAGTCTATACATTAACCCTACAGTAAGAACAGCACCATGGACAGAGGGTATCCATTAACCCTACAGTAAGAACAGCACCATATACAGTCTATACATTAACCCTACAGTAAGAACAGCACCATGGACAGAGGCTATACATTAACCCTACAGTAAGATCAGCACCATGGACAGAGGGTATCCATTAACCCTACAGTAAGATCAGCACCATGGACAGAGGCTATACATTAACCCTACAGTAAGATCAGCACCATGGACAGAGGGTATTCATTAACCCTACAGTAAGATCAGCACCATGGACAGAGGCTATACATTAACCCTACAGTAAGATCAGCACCATGGACAGAGGGTATCCATTAACCCTACAGTAAGATCAGCACCATGGACAGTCTATACATTAACCCTACAGTAAGAACAGCACCATAGACAGTCTATACATTAACCCTACAGTAAGAACAGCACCATCGACAGAGGCTATACATTAGCCCTACAGTAAGATCAGCACCATGGACAGAGGGTATTCATTAACCCTACAGTAAGACCAGCACCATGGACAGTCTATACATTAAACCTAGAGTAAGTTCAGCTCCTCTGGATAATGATGTTATGTCAACTGAGGGCAGCATGCTAGAGATGGTAAATATGAACTCTAGCCGTCCATCTGATGGTGGGCTACTGAATCCAGGTCAGACATACTCCCCCACCCCCCTGCAGATTACTGATAATGGCCCTCGAGCATAAAGCCCATATTAAAGATTGCAATATCTATAATCTCCCAATGGGGGAACAGGACTAAAGTGGAGGGGTGGAAGGGGGCTAAAAGCTGGGGGTCACCCTGAGCGCTTAGGGGAGCTGGGGGGGCTGGGAAGCAGGACCACATCTCTTTAGATTAGGGGCCTGGGGGGTGAGGAGGCTGGGGGGGCAGAGGGCACTGTACTGGGCAGGGTGGAGTGGCACTCAAAAGCTGTCAGAAACAGACACACATACACCACACACACAACAAACACACATTCAAGGGCTGTCAGAAACAGAAACAGACACACAAACACCACACACACGACAAACACACATACACACATGCTCTGAGCTTCCCTTAGGATACACTCAAACTGGGAGGTGAAAGAGGGGTTGCCATGGTGGCACTGACAAGTGACTAACAAAAGACATACAACATGCTACATGTGAATGTAGTGTGAATACATTTTATGTGTATTTTGAGTGGGTGAACTTGGGGCGAGTGACTTCCATGTTCCATCCAAGTCAATGGGAGGAGAAACCAAAGAGGCAACCAGTTGCTAAAATGGCCAACTCCATTTTGTGGAATCAGTGACTGCTTTTAAGACAAACTAGTCTGGATGGAACAAATCATACAGCCAAAACATTCTAGTATCCCATTTGAATGTGCATTGACTGTCAGCTTATTACTGTACTATGTCATGCTAACACATCAACCAATGCCCTTCCAGTCAAATTCCGTCCAAAGCATCAGCGTTGACCTGTCGAGCTGGGAGTTCAGTCCAAAGCCGTTAAGAAAACACGATGAGGAAAAACAATTGAAAAGATAGACAGCAAAACATCCACCTCCCCTTATTTATTGTGGGGTGTTTTCGTTGCAGTGCATTGGAGCCTGCTAATAGTGCTGGTAGAGCTGAGCCCTGGTTGGCTGGTTAGCTGGCTGCAGGAGTGAGTGTGCGCAGAACACACTGAGACACTATTTTATGCAGCCTGCTCGAGAACGAGACATGAATATGTATGTCGAGAGGCAGAAGCCATTGCCTATGCAATACTTCATTATGCATAATGCAGCTGGCCTACGCCACTCACTCCACACACACACACACACATGCACTCCACACACACAAATACACACACACACACACAATTGTATTGCGTGTTAAACACGATACACACACTGATGAGCTGGTAAACAAATGCCAACATTCCCACCACCCTCACCCCCTTAATGCACAAACTCTCACACCCTCACTCCCTGAACCCAACCAAATGCATAACACCTTCTTCTCTTCTCCATCTTCCCCCCCTTTTCTCCATCTCTCCCTCATTCTCTCTTTAACCCTCTGCTCATGTGCATACACATCAGTGCTCTCTTGCAACCCCCATCCTCCTCTCTTTCTCTCTGTCACACATCATGGAGCGCCTCTTCCCATGGAGACAGATGTAGGATCATTTTCAGCCAGACTGAAACTCCACTTCCTCCTTTCCTTTCCTTCCCTCCATCTCCCTGTGCTCTTCATTCCCCTCCGTACCCTCCATCTATCCATCTCTAACCTTCCGAATGCTAGCTATCTCAGATCTTGGTGAGTCTCACAGAGACTTTTGAAGTTGTGTGCCAACGTGTTTGCATTTAGAACTGAGCGAATCAAATATTTTCCTGTGTGTGTGTGTGTGTCTGTGTTTGCTTGTGTGTGTCTGTGTGTGTGTCTGTGTGTGTGTGTGTGTGTGTGTGTGTGTGTGTGTGTGTGTGTGTGTGTGTGTGTGTGTGTGTGTGTGTGTGTGTGTGTGTGTGTGTGTGTGTGTGTGTGAGAGAGAGAGAGGAGCAGGGGGAGGGTAAGTACATAAAAATGAAAAAGGAGAGACAGGGAGATGAAAGTAGGAGTAAGCAGGGCCGGCTCTATTCATAAGCGACATAAGCGACATAAGCGGCCGCTAGGGGTAATTCATATAGCAGAAATTCTCGTTTAGGTTCCACCTCTGAAGAATGAAGCATGCTGCTAATCAGGGGTTGGAACCAGTTCAGGGAACAGAACCGAAAACTAGAAAATAAACGGAACCGGAAACGAAAGTGATCTATACTTTTCCAGAACAGAACCGCTATTTTAAAAGCACGAGAACCGCTTAATAACGTTATTTTACGTTACAGGCATTTTTCTTTGTCCCACAAAAAAAAAACGCAACAAATCGCCTATGCAAACCCTCACTCTGTCAATTAGGAACTTATTCCAGTGTCTGCCTGCAAGATGTTGTGTGTGTTTGTGTGTGTTTAGGCTACCTTCCCCTCCACCTCTGAATGCTGCAATAGGCTACTGTACTGACATTTCACACCAGACCTTTACAAGCATGATTCATCTTTTTTATTAGCTAGAGACGAATGGATTCACTTTTTTAATGCTAGTTAAGGATACTATAGGCCTAGTTATCACATTTCACACTGGATTTATTAACTCCAAAAAGATAAGAGGGGTTTTTGATTCTGGTGCCACTCTGCACACACGCTTGTTAGCTTGCTAGCTAGTTAGCTCAAAGGACATTAAAACTTCCTTCAAAGAAGCTGCTCCTCCTAGGTATAGTTCTGTATACCTAATTCAGATAATGCATGTCATAACAACATGCCCAGTACTTCAATCCTCCTCCTCACTCCTCTCTGGCTTTCTCCACACCTACATTTTGCGCCATAGGCTACACGTGTCTGTTCATCATGTACATAAACAACTAGCTTGCCAGGTCTATCTAACTGGTGAAGTCATTTAATGAGCTTAATGTAAAAAACTGTTGATTTCAAAGGTGAAAAAATGAACAGAAAGGAACGATATAAACTGTTAATAGTTTTTTGTTCGAACCGGTTCAGAACGTTATTTTACTGGTCAGAACAGTGTAACGGGGGAAAAAATGTGGTTCTGTTCAGAATGAAACCATTGGAAAATTAGAAAAAATATATTTTGGTTCCAACACCTGCAGCTAATACATATTCACGAATTGGCGGTGGGAACGTTGTGGTGATTTCCACGTGGAGTGGAGAAATAACAACAAGTAGGCAGCTGACAGCTGTCAGTGTAGCTAGCTATTATGCTAACCTTATATAGCTAGCTAATGTTGTATGTTGTTGCTACATAGTACTCAGAAGATTAGCCAGCTGGCTAGGCAATGGCTGGTTCTGGAGCTGGATTTGTCATAAGCATTTAGGGAAAACTTCGCCACAGATGGATACGGGAATCAGTATCTTTGACTTTGCCAACTATTGTTATCTCCAAAGTTTTGGCATCTTCCATAAATTGCGGCCGTGAATCTGCCATAGAAATACAAAGGAGATTAAGCTCTGGTAATATGGATAGCCTAACTATTGAACGGTTTGGACTACAGAATGCGTTTTTTTCTACATGGTAGGCTGTGCTACAGCAATGCCAAGTCAGCCCGTGCTCATCCCATGGTTCTGACAGCTAGGTGAAGTGAAATGATAGGCGACGCAAATGATATGTAACAATACCATGAGCATATTGCACACGAAACCCCAATACAAATGTTACAACAGCACAAAATAGATAAACGTTTGTGGGTTTATCTATTTTCTTTTGCAGGTGCCTTTTCATTATAGGATAGACACTTGTGATTTCTACCTGCACCAATCAAAGTAGTGGAGCGTGGCTTAAACCATTCATCTTGGGGCGACAGGGGGAGCAGAATTCCAAAATGCAATCATATCACACACAATTTTACCATTTATAAAATGGGCATATATTTTTTGGGGACAAACTAGATAAACTATAAGTGAAACTTGACAAATTATCCAATGGATTATGATACTTTGCTGGTAAAAGTGGAGGTGTGAAAACATACGTTTGCACCCCTATTTTAATTTACTCCATGGCTCAGGCAGCCAAGTGTAGGCTGATGTGAAAAGCTGTTTGGCTAAGTGAAAGATGATATATTATATTGCTCAGCTAAATCGCGAATCACAAACAGGAAGAACTTTGCAGGAGTTTCTGATGAATAAACACTACCATGCTAGTGGGTGGTAACATCCAGATAAAACCCAGCTCTGAAAAGTATTATCACGTCATTTCATAGGGGAAACACACGGCATTGGCACACAAAATATCCAATGGTACCACTTCATCCCCAAATATATTACACTTTGACTAAAACTATGACTTATTGACTTAAATCGTTGTGCAACATCATGGGTAAGCTATGGGCATTGTCTATCAGCTGAAAAAAAAGTGAATTTCCACTCTTGTGGGCGTTTAAAACTGCCAAAAAAAATCTCTACACCCCATTGCAAAATGGGTAGAATTGCAAGAAATAAGGTGTAAAACTGCAAAAATGTTCTCTCTGCCCCATGGCAAAAAAAGGCCAGGCACCACACCTTAATATGGATTTGTGTTTCTCTTAATCCTATCACAATCAACTTTTACCTGTTGAATGTAGACTTAAATAAAACACTTTTGGTATATACATATACACTTTATAAATACATACATTTTAAAGTGGTTCAAATTCATAACAATGTTGATGACGCAGTGTGATAAACTAAAGAAAATATTCATTTTAACCAAGTTTTTGAAATGTTTATGTTTCCTTTTTGAAAAAAATATTATTGGACCAAAATACCAACAAATCTCAAAATGGATAGGTAGATGCAAAAATGTCATTTCAGCCTGTGGTGCCTGGCCTTAAATTTGTCATAAAATGTTTTTAAAAATTCTCTCCACCTCATGGCAAAATGTGTAGAATTTCAGGAAATGTACTTTAAAAACATAAATATTTCCCTCCGCTATGAAGAGAGGGGCCACTAAAATGTTTTGCAGCGAGGTGGTGGGCCCCCCAACCAAATCTCGCTTAGGGCCCCCAAAAGGCTAGAGTCAGCCCTGGGTGTAAGCTTATGAACAATCCTTAGGGGTCTGGGATATGGTGGTTGGTGTGGGGTGGGGAGGAGTGAGTGAGTGAGTGCTGGGCTGGGGGGTTGTTGGGGGTTACATCTCATCAAGGCATGGGTTTTGCCCCCCCTGCTTTCTGTACACCCAATACGCCCCCCAGGCCCATGCTGCGTCAGTGAAAAGTGTGCTTCTTCAGCAGTCCCCGTGGACACGTTCCCCCTCACATCAAAGCAGCCAGTTTCTCTCTTAATGTGAATATCAAATCTGTGGATCACAAGTCCCAGCACAGTCTGCATAAAACCGCCCCTCCCCCATCCTTTAATTCTGCCTAGTGATGAGGGAGAGAGCGGGAGGGGGAGTGTGTGAGTGAGTGAGTGAGCGACTAATGGAGAGTGAGTGAAAGAGCGAGAGAGAGAACATACCTTAGACAAAAACAACCACCTGCTAGCCGAGTTCTAGCATTAAAATTCCCTCAAAACCATGAAGAACAGAGGTGATAAAAGACTATCAACTTAGACACCTCACCTGTTGTTCATAACGCGTGTTTCATATCCCTGTTTTTCAAACATATTCGTTATCCATTTTAATAATCTAATGCATTTTTGCCGAGTTACTTTATCCCATTCTGGTACGCTACGTTGTAAGGATGGGTTGAGAGAAGAGCGAGAGGATGTGGAGAGACGAATAGAAAAGCAAATGGGAAACGCAAAGGGGATCCTTGGGACGTCCAACTTTGACGTCCCCCCATTGAAGTTGAAATTTAAGACGGTTAATGTAAGGGTTAGGTACGATGTGCCATGACGATATGACATGAGCCTATCGCTGAAAGTTCCATGGCTCCTCTCCGCGCGCTCTGAAATCCCCTGCGCTGCCATGCCAGCCTCACCACTGCAACGCACCACTTTTACACCAGCAGCAGTAACGTTCAGCCTACTGTACATCTGACAACATTATTAAACTACTAATCACCACTGCACCGAGGTAAAAAGCACCTTTCGAGTTCCTTACTAGAGTCAAGGGCAACTCCGGCCGAGGACATAGAAATAGTTTTGAACCCATATGAAGTCCATTGAAAAAGTTTGCTGGATGATTTTTTTACGGGAGGGAGGTTTGAAGGTTTCTTTGGGCTCAAAACGAAAACAATAATAAATACAAATTCTAACATTAGGCCTTTTTACCTTTTTACGAGTAGGTTAAGACTATTTGACTCCCAGCACAGACTCAAGGAGTCAGAATTAATCTAAATTACACTAACAAATAATCGAGATATGACAATGTTTGTTTGTGTTTATCAGAATACAATCTGACCCTTCACGTTATAATTAAGTGGGAGTAGGCCTATGCTAAGTTTGCGAAAAAGGCTGTGCATTTTATTATTTCAGTATTATTGCATAAAAAAAGTGATTTATGAACATATTCGATTCGAAAAATAAGAGCAGGGACTATGGGCAATTATCTTGGCACGCTTCTGTCCTGTGACCTGCTTTGCTGCTCTGTCATTGGGTGATACGACAGATCCCAGCGCTAATTGTGCAGCTGTGGGGAGAAGGCAGCTGGGGATTTGGGCTAAAATAGAGAGACCAATTTTGCATATTTCTATTTTATATGAGGGAGGGGGGCAGGAACGGGAGGGAGGGAGGGGTAGAGGGTGACAGTTGGAGCTTATGACGAGAGAGGGAATGCCTTATGACAACATATATTTTGATTTATTCAACTCAGTTTCTAAATGCAATTGAGGGGACAATTTGATTATATTTATTTAATTTTCATTTCATAATTCATATTTTTTCAATAGACCAATACATTCTAAAAATGACACTGAAATTACAAAATGTTCTACATCAAATATAGCATTTCTGAAATGCTTACATCATTAATTGATCATCATTCTAGGTAATCATTAATACAAATCTGTGTATTAGTGTTAGATTATCACAATTTGTATTTCAAAAATAATGTAGTCTGATTATAAAAATCCATTCAAATGAATTCCATATTGACAAAATTGTCTAATGCCCATCTTGCGTAATGAAATATAGCACTAATGGTCGTAAAAATATGCTATTTCATTTAGCGACATTGGTTGTAGGCCTAAAAAAAGATTGAGCGATTAGCAACACTTAAAGATCTAGCAAATTAATACTAATGATTTTTACTGCCATTTTGACTAAAATAGGTTTGAGTGTCTCTTCTTACATTTTTTTCTTCTTTGATTTACGTAATTGAACAATTTGTCGCTGTGAATAATTAGCTTTTCCATTGAATTTGGTGTATTTGCGTTGTAAATGGAACCAAGTAGGTATGGAATAGAATATTCAGCTAAAATGTGATGTTTACAAAATATTAAAGTGAACCATTTAACAATAAAAAATGCACACAATATATTGTTACAATGAAATTATAACCACATTGAAATCGCAAATTCACAGCAAACAGGCCCAACGCAAGGCAGAGAGGGAGGGGTGTCCCCCCTTTCACAAACACACATACACACAAAAACACACGCACGTGCGCGCACACACAGCAGCCAGGGTTCAGGTGGGCTATTAGAGGGAAACACGCCTGGGCTTGTCTACATCCACCCACGCATCTGGGGCCTTCTTTGGTCTAATAAATTAGATCGAATTAAATAGCTTTAAAAGACTATTGGATGCTGATCTGAGCTCATTTGTGCCTATAACTTATTTTTTAAATTTTAATTGCTATGCATTCAGAGAGACATCCAAATGCTTCAATGTAAATAGACCCATTTATGAAAATACGAAATTTCAACGTTTATGTGCACAATTATAGGCTTATATGTCATTAAACAATTATTAACACGAAACAGCCTAAATAGAAGTAAGCGCCAATGTAAGTATGTATCTAGGCTATATGAGTATTGACAAATGTCTGTCAGGCCTACATATGGCGTCATAAGAGAAAACATATCTGATCATCCTCCAGGATAATTCATGAAATCATAACTCATAAACATACATACATAACTTAAAACAGGCAGGGTAAACAAAGAACAGAGATGCTGTTTAGTTTCTGTGTTATTTTCAACGCAGATTTGTTCAGAATTATTATAATACACTGTAATAGCAAGGGAGATCAGAATGGTAATAGGGTCGGGGATTTTCAGCCATATTGAACAAGGATTTTCCCCTTGAAAACAGAAAGCACTTTATAAGAGAAATCATATAGGCCTAACCTACATTTTACTCATAATGTCCACAAAATAAAAGAGGACATTTTGAAAAGGGTCATTGTATTTTCATTATGTGGTAATTAATTTGGGTGCATCATTTATGTATGTGGAAGAAGCTCTTCATTTGTTACTTCATTTTTCAACATGGCAACTAGCCTACTCATCGCCAGACAGGGACTCTTGCCAAAAATCTCATCAAAATCACCTCCCAAAAATCCCCACAGCACCCCTCCAGAACATTACGGCTGTGTCCATAGCCAAGCGCTAAAAACACATTCACAGACAAACCCACAAAACGACACCAATAAGTCAAATAATCACAGCAAATTATATTTTAAAAAAGATTAACAATGAAATAAATGATAAGCATAGATTTTAACAAATACTTCGCACTGCACGTGCCAGTGCCCATTCAAGTTTTGACCGCTCAAAAAGTCGGCAAATCAGGCATTTCAAGCCCTTTCTTAATTTCTCTCTCTCTCTCCCACCTCGTTCGTTCTTCCTATCCAGCCATTTTACATATTCATAACTCTCGCTGGTATAATGCGAAAACAACCCGTGCTATCAGCACCATCTGCGGCATCATGGACCCGTGCACACCGCCACACAGCAATCAACAAAAAATGTAGGCTACTTCACACCTAAAACACCTCTACCTGCACCGTTACAATAATATGGATTTTGTAGACAAAGTAATTTACACCCTTTTCAAATCCGATCTCTCCTAATTTTATGGCTTCCATTGATAGGCTACATCAATTCAGTTCTTTTTTCCTGCTACATCTGTTGTTTCTTTACAATTATTGGTACATATTGCAGTACGGATTTTAATCAGGGTAGAATAAGTGAGACACTCACTGGATTTAATTGAAAAATATAACAAATAAAAACAGTGTTTCTTACCTTCCTGGAGAGAGTACAGCAGGAGTAAAGTTACAAGCCACATGCCATAAATAGCAGGTATATTTTTCAGGAATGTTTGGCAATCCTGGCGAGTATGCGGCGCAGTCTTTGGCCAGGCGAGTCTCCGTGCTGGACTGGCGACTATGCTCCCCGGCGGTCTCTCCAGCCCTGCTGCCCAGATAACCATCGCGGGGAAATGAGAAGCGCCTGTGAGACCCGCCCACGTCCCCTCCCCTCGATGTGACTATCATACACGCGAAGCCTCTCTCCGGATTCTCATGAGACACCGCGGAACGATGGTTACGCGTCAAATTGAACCGCTGAGCCGGACGAGGGTTGAGTTGAGTTGAGGAGTTGACATTCGGTCATTTATCAATGGGAAGGAGGGAGGGTGAACCGGTTTGACGACGAGAGGTGGATGTCTGCTGTCAGACTCTGACAGGCAGGTGAGCGCGCCCACCTGTGTGCCACACGGACTAAACTACCTGTTTCTCTGGCTATGGATGGATCTACTCCCGATACCATTTGAGACCAAATCCCTATAATCAACAATATTACTTGTGTGTTTATTTGTGGATTCATTCAATCGCTGAGGGATTGCTGGATATATTGCTGGATATATGACTAATGAGTCGCATTAGTGACTTAAATTGAAGCACTTCTTTCTTCTCTTTCCTCTCCCCGACAACGGAGTACGCACAAATGCATGCATGTGCATGTGTAACGCTCTTTCTCCAGCGCACTCACACACACACACACACACACACACACACACATAAACAGAGAGAGAGAGCGTGTGTGAGAGAGGAAGAGAGAGCTAGAGAGCAAGAGAGAGATAGAGAGACTTGAAAGATCCCTCTTGAGATCAGGATTTGCTGTCCTCTGTTTGGGTGAGCCAACGGAACGTTTACACACAGACCACAAGCCTGCATTTTTATTATTTTGTTTTTAGTTTTTCACCATATCACCCCAACCTCATATATGGACATTGGGCTCCCGAGTGGCACCGATCTATGGCACTGCATCTCAATGCTAGAAGTGTCACTACAGACACTCTGGTTAGATTCCAGGCTGTATCACAACCAGCCGTGATTGGGAGTCCCATAGGGCGGCACACAATTGGCCCAGCATCGTCCGTGTTAGACATTTCTTAACTAACTTGCCTAGTTAAATCAAGGTATATATAAAAAAGGTATCCAAATGATTGATTACACTGAACTCTTGCCATTGTAGGACCAATATGCTCATAATGACAGATGACCAATGAAGGACACTCCAGTCTAAGTAGGCTCAGTGGCCAATGACCCCCACTCAGGGTTGGACTGGAAACCGCATGTTATGTTCTCTGTTGAAATGAGTACAGGTGCAGAGGAGGTGCAGTAGAGTGTTCAGTAAGGTGCATGCCTACAGCTGGAGCTGTGTCTGTGTGTGTGCGTGCGTGCGCATGTGTGAAAATGAGAGTGTGTTTGATCTGACGTGTAATAAAAGTGTTACAAAATGTGTGTGTGTGTGTGTGTGACTGACTGTGCCTCACAGAGTATATTTCTCACAGAGGGAGAGAGAGAGAGAGAGAGTGTGTTTTGTCAGCTCCTGGATCCTCCATGATGACTTATTTACTCAAGAATAATTAGCCGAGCACAGAGCAGTCTCACTGATGAATATGCTTTGTCAGCCTGTCCCATAAGCCTGTCTGCACTGGGAACGGCCATCGTTGCTGTGGCCTGCTTTTTCCACACCTACAGTTGAAGTCGGAAGTTTACATACACTGAGGTTGGAGTCATTAAAACTCGTTTTTCAACCACTCCACAAATTTCTTGTTAACAAACTATAGTTTTGGCAAGTCGGTTAGGACATCTACTTTGTGCATGACATAAGTCATTTTTCCAACAATTGTTTACAGACAGATTATTTCACTTATAATTCACTGTATCACAATTCCAGTGGGTCAGAAGTTTACATACACTAAGTTGACTGTGCCTTTAAACAGCTTGGAAAATTCCAGAAAATGATGTAATGGCTTTGGAAGCTTCTGATAGGCTAATTGACATCATTTGAGTCAATTGGAGGTGTACCTGTGGATGTATTTCAAGGCCTACCTTCAAGCTCAGTGCCTCTTTGCTTGACATCATGGGAAAATCAAAAGAAATCAGCCAAGACCTCAGAAAAGTAATTGTAAACCTCCACAAGTCTGGTTCGTCCTTGGAGCAATTTCCAAACGCCTGAAGGTACCACGTTCATCTGTACAAACAATAGTATGCAAGTATAAACACCATTGGACCATGCAGCCGTCATACCGCTTAGGAAGGAGACACGTTCTGTCTCCTAGAGATTAACGTACTTTGGTGCAAAAAGTGCAAATCAATCCCAGAACAACAGCAAAGGACCTTGTGAAGATGCTTGAGGAAACAGGTACAAAAGTATCTATATCCACAGTAAAACGAGTCCTATATCGACATAACCTGAAAGGCAAGGAAGAAGCCACTGCTCCAAAACCCGCATAAAAAAAGTCAGACTACGGTTTGCAACTGCACATGGGGACAAAGATCGTACTTTTTGGAGAAATGTCCTCTGGTCTGAAGAAACAAAAATAGAACTGTTTGGCCATAATGACCATCGTTATGTTTGGAGGAAAAAGGGGGAGGCTTGCAAGCCGAAGAACACCATCCCAATCGTGAAGCACGGGGGTGGCAGCATCATGTTGTGGGGGTGCTTTGCTGCAGGAGGGACTAGTGCACTTCACAAAATAGACGGCATCGTGAGGGAGGAAAATTATGTGGATATATTGAAGCAACATCTCAACACATCAGTCAGGAAGTTAAAGCTTTGACGCTAATGGGTCTTCCAAATGGAGAATGACCCCAAGCATACTTCCAAAGTTGTGGCAAAATGACTTAAGGGCAACAAAGTCAAGGTATTGGAGTGGCCATCACAAAGCCCTGACCTAAATCCTATAGAACATTTGTTGGCAGAACTGAAAAAGTGTGTGCGAGCAAGGAGGCCTACAAACCTGACTCAGTTACACCAGCTCTGTCAGGAGGAATGGGCCAAAATTCATCCAACTTAGTGTGGGAAGCTTGTGGAAGGCTACCTGAAACGTTTGATCCAAGTTAAACAATTTAAAGGCAATTCTACCAAATACTAATTGAGTGTATGTAAACTTCTGACCCACGAGGAATGTGATGAAAGAAATAAAAGCTGAAATAAATCATTCTCTCTACTATTATTCTGACATTTCACATTCTTAAAATAAAGTGGGGATCCTACCTGACCTAAGACATGGCATTTTTACTAGAATTAAATGTCCGGAATTGTGAAAAACTGAGTTTAAATGTATTTGGCTAAGGTGTATGTAAACTTCCGACTTGACCAGCATGTAAGGTATCTAATTTCAGGCTTTTATTTTATGTCTGCTACTTCAGGTTAGTATGGATATAATACACTCTGTAGGCCTAAAGGTAAAACAAAAAAGTAATTTTTTCCCAATAACTCACTTAACCGGACTTCCTTTCATTTTTTCCCTAAACAAAATCTGCTATATGGTTAAGGTTTGCAAATTTGCTTTGTATGAAATGGTGACCTTATTTATAAATCCCTGTAGATTTAACCTGAAATTAGACAAGCTGTTACTAGGCCAAATGTTGCTCAACAGAGTAGCTGTTACTAGGCCAAATGTTGCTCAACAGAGTAGCTGTTACTAGGCCAAATGTTGCTCAACAGAGTAGCTGTTACTAGGCCAAATGTTGCTCAACAGTGTAGCTGTTACTACGCCAAATGTTGCTCAACAGGATAGCTGTTACTTGGCCAAATGTTGCTCAACAGGATAGCTGTTACTAGGCCAAATGTTGCTCAACAGAGTAGCTGTTACTAGGCCAAATGTTGCTTAACCTGTTTAACCTGCTTAACAGAATAGCCGTTACTAGGCCAAATGTTGCTTAACAGAATAGGTGAATAGTCTTCTTCCCAATGCATTCAAATGGAACCCCTCTAGGGGTTGAAGTGGGATAGCCAATATCAATACGCCTAGGCTAGTCAGTGATTGAGATGTCGCCAAAATTGGTTGCTTTTTAAAGAAAATGTCAAAATGAAAATGTCTCAGGTCGAGTCTCTAGCCTTCTTGTGAAAGAAGTGGGGGAGTGGAGAGTTATTTGAATGTTTTCAATTCAGGTTTGTTCGTTGTGATTTGCAATTTTACCAACTCATTGCAACAGATCCTGACACAGACCATCCATGTGACTAATTTAAATGTAGAATGTTTTATAACAATTTGGAATACGCATAACTTGCTTCTTGGGACTGGCATCGACCAGCTTGGAGTTTCTATTTGGCGTTAGTGCCTAGCTTTGGTACCCGAGAGCCTCTTTGAGACAATCCGTTTGAATTAATGCGTTATTGCTGCCACCCTGTGTTTGAAATCTCTATTGCACCTGGACCATAATTGTTGTTTGTCCACCAATATGCATTGCTCTGGTTCAAATGGATAAATAAACCATATGCTGAATGGAGGACCAGTATTATGTGTCCAGAGAGCTAAATACCATTCTGGAGTAGGCCTATATCACTTGGATTGAACTTGCCTCAATCCTCAGCATCACCAAAGAAGCAAAGAATGGCAGAAAATGTTTTATTCATGCTAATTTTATATTATTGTATAACAGTTTATAGTATTGTGACAGTCACCACACATCACTCTTCATATTGTTCCTCCAGTAGTAAAATACAAATATATAGTGATCCCTCATCTTGCCAAGGTATTGATGTCATAGGGATGTCCCTGGGTCCAGTCATGGCTGTCTCTGGTCAATGTCTGGAACAAAAAATATAAGAACACATTTAGACATCGATAATAGCTCACATGACCAGTCAGGGTATAATGTGTCTAAACTTTAAAGCCTATTATATAGGCTATGTTGTTCTGATTGTCTCAGTCAATACACCATTACATGACCTTGTTTCAAGGTTCAGCGGTGTTCACAGGCCTGTAGACAAGACAAAAACAAGACAAACCATCGAACCATGGACCGAGTGTAAGACCATGTGTGTATGTTTATACTGTATGTGTGAAACACTTGTACGGGAGGTGTTTTTTTTTTCCATGTTCAATGTTTAATTTAATGTTTCCTGTTTTAGCACTGATGAGTTCAACGATTGTGTATTTTCTTACTTTGCATGACCCCTCCAACAGCTGAGCTTCTTACCTGTGTCAACACAGAGGAACACAGTCAGACACTCACAGTGAAAACAGACAAAGCTTACACATCATTACCGGCCCACTGAACAGCTTTAATATTTCTCCATCTCCCCTTCAGAAATGTCATTTTAAATGCAGAACGACAGCACTTTTCACTTAGATTGTTGACTAAACCAACAGTCTCCCACATGCTTGTGAATCACTTAATACATAATTCAACAGCTACTTCACAAAGGCTTCTTTACAGTTCCATTGTATCCTTATTAGAGGAAATTACACATTTTAACATTTTCCTTACAAGCTAATTCATGTTAGGCATGTATCTGAGGCAGAATGGGTACCCATTGGGTATAGGCATGTTCTAGGCGTGTTCCTGACATGTCTTTGGCCTGGAGGACACTACTCACTGAAGATGATAGCAATACCCAGGCAGAAGAACACAGCAGCAAAGATGAGCCCTCCTCTTCTAAGTAAGGGGTAGTCTGTGAGGAAATCAGACACAAATAACTCACTGTGGTGAAATGGAAGAGGAAAGACTATGTAACTATTTTGACCTCGAAGAAATAGAGAACGAAACTCATTTTATCCTCCATTGCCCTTTCTATTACAATATATGCTTGCTCTTATTCCAGAAAGCACACCAGATATACCCTGGCATTTTGTGGCTGAGTGATGAGGAGAAACTGAAATGTTTTTTGAGTCCGTTGTGTATTTCTGTTTGTGGAATATTTAGATAAAGCCTGGAATAAAAGAAAAAGGGCTACCTATAATTAAATTGGAAAAATATTTAGCTTCTATGTGGTAAATGGTTCGTGTGTACAGTTGAAGTCGGAAGTTTACATACACCTTAGCCAAATAAATTTAAACTCAGTTTTTCACAATTCCTGACATTTAATCCTAGTAAAAATTCCCTGTCTTAGGTCAGTTAGGATCACCACTTTATTTAAAGAATGTGAAATGTCCGAATAATAGTAGAGGGAATTATTTATTTCAGCTATTATTTCTTTCAACACATTCCCAGTGGTTCAGAAGTTTACATACACTGTAAGGGGTGCGTAGCTGGTGGCAGGGAAGTCAGATGCAGGAGAGCAGAACTAGGTATTTGCAGGAGCAGTTTAATTGCAAATCCAACGGCATAAAGAATAACGAACATGGGTACAAAACCCGTCGCGCACCAGTAAACATGTGCACAAGCACTTACAACAAAAATTCCACACAAAGACATGGGGGGGAACAGAGGGTTAAGTACACAACACTTAATGAGGGAAATGAAAACCAGGTGTGTAGGAAAACAAGACAAAACAAATGGAAAATTAAAAGTGGATCGACGATGGCTAGAAGACCGGCGACGCCGACCGCCGAACGCCGCCTGAACAAGGAGAGGAACCGACTTTGGTGGAAGTCGTGAGATACACTCAATTAGTACTTGTTAGAATTGCCTTTAAATTGTTTAACTTGGGCCAAACGTTTCGGGTAGCCTTCCACAAGCTTCCACAATAAGTTGGGTGAATTTAGGCCCATTACTCCTGACAGAGCTGGTGTAACTGAGTCAGGTTTGTAGGCCTTCTTGCTCGCACACACTTTTTCAGGTCTGCCCACAAATGTTCTATAGGATTGAGGTCAGGGCTTTGTGATGGCCACTCCAATACCTTGACTTTGTTGTCCTTAAGCCATTTTGCCACAACTTTGGAAGTATGCTTGGGGTCATTGTCCATTTGGAAGACCCATTTGCAACCAAGCTTTAACTTCCTGACTGATGTCTTGAGATGTTGCTTCAATATATCCAAATAATTTTCCTCCCTCATGATGCCATCTATTTTGTGAAGTGCACCAGTCCCTCTTGCAGCAAAGCACCCCCACAACATGATGCTGCCACCCCCGTGCTTCACGATTGGGATGGTGTTCATTGGCTTGCAAGCCTCCCCCTTTTTCCTCCAAACATAACGATGGTCATTATGGCCAAACAGTTCTATTTTTGTTTCATCAGACCAGAGGACATTTCTCCAAAAAGTATGATCTTTGTCCCCATGTGCAGTTGCAAACCGTAGTCGGTCTTTTTATGGCGGTTTTGGAGCAGTGAAGAGGCAACTCCGGGATGCTGACCTAGGCAGAGTTAATCTGTCCAGTGTCTGTGTTCTTTTGCCCATCTTAATCTTTTATTTTTATTGGCCAGTCTGAGATATGGCTTTTTCTTTGCAACTCTGCCTAGAAGGCCAGCATCCCGGAATCACCTCTTCACTTTTGACATTGAGACTGGTGTTTTGCGGGTAATATTTAATGAAGCTGCCATTTGAGGACTTGTGAGGTGTCTGTTTCTCAAACTAGACACTCTAATGTACTTGTCCTCTTGCTCAGTTGTGCACTCCTCTTTCTATTCTGGCTAGAGCCAGTTTGCTCTGTTCTGTGACGGGAGTAGTACACAGCGTTGTACGACATCTTTAGTTTCTTGTTAATTTCTTGCATGGAATAGCCTTCATTTTTCAGAACAAGAACAGACTGACAAGTTTCAGAAGAAAGTTCTTTGTTTCTGGCCATTTTGAGCCTGTAATCGAACCCACAAATGTTGACGCTCCAGATACTCAACTAGTCTAAAGGCCAGTTTTATTGCTTCTTTAATCAGAACACCAGTTTTCAGCTGTGCTAACATAATTGCAAAAGGGTTTTCTAATGTTCAATTAGCCTTTTAAAATTATAAACATGGATTAGCTAACACAACGTGCCATTGGAACACAGGAGTGATTGTTGCTGATAATGGGCCCCTGTACGCCTATGTAGATATTCCATAAAACATCTGCCGTTTCCAGCTACAATAGTCATTTACAACATTAACAATGCCTACACTGTATTTCTGATAAATTTTATGTTATTTTGATTGACAAAAAAATTGCTTTTCTTTCAAAAACAAGGACACTTCTAAGTCACCCCAAACTTTTGAACGGTAGTATAGGTATATTCTTTTACTGCTCTAGGGATATAATTATTGTTTGGATAACCTTATTTACTATTATGTATAGATTTTTACCTTCAAGTTTTTCACTCTTTATGCGATGCGCAATGCAGAGAACACCGGAAGAAGAATGATAATTTAATTGCCACAGTGAATTATTGTAATGTTTGTTCATGTGTCAATCAATCCCATAAGGGATGGGTTGCCAACTGGCGATTTGACATGAAAATACAATTTATTTCATTAATTCGTTCATTCATAGCACATGATATTATTCAAGCTAACTTCATTTTCCACATGCACATTACTAACCAAACACATATACCATCAAACACTCTACACTTACCATAGTTAAAGTCGTAGTCTGAGATGTCATGTGATGTTTCTGAGGGAAAGGCAGAAGGAAAGACCATCCATTAAAATGAATACTTGAAGAACATTTAAAAAGAAGAGTGAGTATCAATTGTTGAATGACAGTTTCTGAAACTAAATGCAAAAATATCATAATGAATAAAAAAAATCTGACAATAAAATAGATATCCTTGATGTTCATTTAGTGTATAACAGGATCAATTGAAGTAATGATAGAAATGGAAGACAATGGATTCAGTCTTACCTCCACCCATAGTGTCTCTGTGTCAGGATCTTCAGTTGGACTGAGTTGAGACTACTGAGATAGGCAGTGTGAAGTACAGCTATTACAACAACAGCAAAAAAAAAGTGGAATTGACTCTGTTTTCTCCCGTGCATTCATGGCACGCAGACACATACACGCGTGCACAAACAAACATGAGCGCACACGCATGCATGCATACACAAACACACACACCAGAAACATTAACAGGTCAACAGTGCATAGCCATATATTCAGAGTGATCTTCTGTTTTGTTATCTGACAAGGTCATCAGCAATCCTGTAAATAGAGTAAATAGATAATTGATGAACTCTCTGAAAGCAAGTCCCAGATAGACAGAGACATCCAGGCTAGACTAAACACTAATAAATGTCTACTGCAGCTGTCTGTACTCTCTAACACACTTTGTTCGCTGTTTTATTTTGAACAGTATCTCAAAAAGCATGCAGGTGTGGATCATGTGAAGTACAGTATTGCTCCATTTTCTAGCTCAGGGAGTTAGCTCTGGGTGACTGAGTAGTTACATTTTAATCTGATGTGAGGTAGAGGTCATGTAAGGGTATCTTGATATCTTCTCATGTGATCAGACTGGAAGTCAGGGGTTGAGAAGCCCGATGGCAAAGGCACGCTGTTCACCGGGTTTAATAGCTTGGGTCAAACACCAGTGTTAAAGTTGACTTTGAAAATGCATAAAACACAGTCAAACTCTCAGTTAAACTTTTAAGACCACAATGATTACAATGATAAAATCTGTGTTTGGGTCATCTATGATATGATGACACACATTATCTGTCTAATGTCTCCTGGCCAATGGATTTGAACTAGTTTAGTAATTGCCACCAATGGAAAGTTAAAGGTTGGAGAATGAGGATAAGATACAATGGGAATGTACTCTTCAATTGGTTAAGCATGATGCAGCTGTACAGACAATAGAGCCAGATACCAGAGGTTGAGCCTTGAAGGACACAGTAACAGCAGTGAAAACACATCAATATCATCTGAGATAAGTGGAGAGGACTAGGGCACCGAGCTGACAAACAACTCTCTAGGAATGAGAAAACCATTTGGATGATGTTTGGTCATTTAGAAAAAAAAAATATATTTTCTGTGTTGCTTTTGTTTAATACACACACGCACGCACGCACGCACGCACGCACGCACGCACGCACGCACGCACGCACGCACACACACACACACACACACACACACACACACACACACACACACACACACACACACACACACACACACACACACACACACACAGTGTTGTATAATTAACCTTGAGGGAACACGCAATTCAGTCCCATCCAAAATCCTATTTTCCCTAACCCCTAACTCTAAACCTAACCTTAACAATTACGCTAACCTTAACCCTAACCTTCCCCCAAAAACCTAACCTTAAGCCTAATCCTAATCCTAGCTCCTAACCCTAAAACTAACCCTAGCTCCTAACTCTAACCCTAATTATATCCTCAACACTAAAGCCCCTATAAATATCCTTTGACCTTGTGGGGACCAGTGGTGGAAAAAGTTCCCATCATACTTGAGTAAAGTATAGACAACTTTTGTTACTTATTTAACTAGGAAAGTCAGTTAAGAACAAATTCTTATTTACAAGGACAGCCTACCAGGGAACAATGGGTTAACTGCCTTGTTCAGGGGCAGAATGACAGACTTTGTCAGCTCGGGGATTCGATCCAGCAACCTTTCAGTTACGGGCCCAACGCTCTAACCACTAGGCTACCTGCTGCTAGGCTAACTACATTAATAGGAAGTTACTCAAGTAAAAGTGAAAGTCACCCAGTAAAATACTGCTTGAGTAAAAGTCTACAGGTATTTGGTTCTAAATATACTTAAGTATCAAAAGTAAATGTAATTGCTAAAATATAGTTAACTGTCAAAAGTAAAAGTATTAATAATTTCAAATTCCTTATATATATTCATTTACAAATAATGCATTTATATTTAGTGAGTCTGCCAGATAGAGGCAGTAGGGATGATCATGTGTTCTCTTGATAAGTGTGTAAATTAGACCCTTTTCCTGTTCTGCTAAGCATTTATAATGTACTTTTGGGCGCCAGGGAAAATGTATGGAGTAAAAAGTACATTTTTTTTTTTTAGTAATGAAGTAAAGTAAAAGTTGTCAAAAATAGAAATGGTAAAGTAAAGTACAGATACTCCAAAAAACTACGTAAATACTACTTGAAAGTATTTTTACTTAAGTACTTTACACCACTGGTGGTCAACTTTTTTGTTGTTGTTTACTTCTGGTCCCCACAAGAATTCAGTACCAGTCAAAAGTTTGGACACCAACTCATTCAAGGGTTTTTCTTTATTTTTATAATTTTCTACAATGTAGAACAATAGTGAAGACATCAACACTATGAAAAGACACATATGGAATCATGTAGCAACCAAAAAAGTGTTAAACAAATACAAATATATTTTAGATTTTAGATTCTTCAAAGTAGCCACCCTTTGCCTTGATGACAGCTTTGCCCACTCTTGGCATTCTCTCAACCATCTTCACATGGAATGCTTTTCCAACAGTGTTGCAGGAATCCCACATATGCGGAGCAATTGTTGGCTGCTTTTCCTTCACTCCAATTCATCCTAAACCAACTCAATTGGATTGAGGTCAGGTGATTGTGGAAGCCAGGTCATCTGATGCAGCACTCCATCACTCACCTTCTTGGTCAAATAGCCCTTACGCAGCCTGGAGGTGTGTTGAGTCATTGTCTGGTTGAAAAATAAATGATAGTCCCACTAAGCGCAAACCAGATGGGATGGCGTATCGCTGCAGAATGCTGTGATAGCCATGCTGGTTAAGTGTGCCTTGAATTCTAAATAAATCACTGACAGTGTCACCAGCAAAGCACCCCCACACCGTCACACCTCCTCCTCCATGCTTCACGGTGGGAACCACACATGTGGAGATCATCTGTTCACCTACTCTGCGTCTCACAAAGACACAGCGGTTGGAACCAAAAATCTCTGATTTGGATTCATCAGATCAAAGGACAGATTTCCACCGGTCTAAGGTCAATTGCTCGTGTTTCTTGGCCCAAGCAAGTCTCATTTTCTTATTGGTTTCTTTGCAGAAATTTGACCATGAAGGTCTGATTCACGCAGTTTCCTCTGAACAGTTGATGTTGAGATGTGTCTGTTACTTGAACTCTTTGAAGCATTTATTTGTGCAATCTGAGGTGCAGTTAACTCTAATGAACTTATCCTCTGCAGCAGAGGTAACTCTGGGTCTTCCTTTCCTGTGGCGGTCCTCATGAGAGCCAGTTTCATCATAGCGCTTGATGGTTTTTGCGACTGCACTTGAAGAAACTTTCAAAGTTCTTGACATTTTCCGGAATGACTGACCTTCATGACTTGAAGTAATGAAGGACTGTCGTTTCTCTTTGCTTATTTGAGCTGTTCTTGCCATAATATGGATTTGGTCTTTTACCAAATAGGGCTATCTTCTGTATACCACCCCTACCTTGTCACAACTTAACTGATTGGCTCAAACGCATTAAGAAGGAAAGAAATTCCACAAATGAACTTTTAACAAGGCACACCTGTTAATTGAAATCCATTCAAGGTGACTTCCTTATGAAGCTGGTTGAGAGAATGCCAAGAGTGTGCAGAGCAGTCATCAAGGCAAAGGGTGGCTACTTTGAAGAATCTCAAATATAAAATATTTTTTTATTTGTTTTACACTTTTTTGGTTACTACATGATTCCATGTGTTATTTAATAGTTTTGATGTCTTCCCTATTATTCTACAATGTAGAAAATAGTACAAATAAAGAAAAACCCTGAAATGAGTAGACTGGAACTGTATGTTCTCAGAACGTTAGTCGACCTGTCCAAACTTATGACTGGTACTGTAGCTAAACATGTTCACCACACACACACACACACTCACACACGCATGCACACACACACACAATTACAACTGAAGCTGTGTTAGTTCCTGTGCTAATTGATGTTGAGGAAACAGCTGACAGACATTTCGTGTGTCAGAGCAGGAACTTCCCCCTTTTAGTTTGTCATTGAGGCCTGTTGGAGGGTTAACAGATTACTTATTCACAGGCCTACATCCATCAACCATCAGCTTCCATACATCTCAACTACACTCATGTACTGAGGTCACTGGAAAATCCATACACTACACTGTAGTCAATAGACAATTACACTCTCGTTCTCATTAGCAATTGATTATGAGCAGAAGAATGTTACCCATAATCATTCATGATGTTGAATCATGCGTTTAGAGTATGATGTAACAAAGTAATACATTCAAACTCAAATAATGACAAAATACATCTTCATTTCAATTGACACAGTCATAGAGATGGAAAAGCAGAATCGATCATTCAGTTGTATTACACCAGAAAGTGTGCATAAGTTGAAAAGCATCAAGGAATCATCTGTGCCATTTATTGTGTCATGTTAACGTATTTAAAAAAAAAAGATCAATATTTCACATCCTTCAACTCTCAGCCATCCCGAACAACAACGTTTGGGGAAATGACAATGACAAGTGGAATCAACAGGAGTGTCTTCGTAGCAATGATCAATTAGTGGATGTTGCAACTATTGAATCTGAATTCGGTAAATTACTATCAGAACCCAAAATATATCAACCAAAGATTCTCCTGTTTCTATTAAGAATTGTACACCTCTGATTGTAAATTCACACCAAACCAGATTGAGTCATTTTTTTAAATGTTAGAACTCATCTTCACTCAATTTAGGAAGCCGGCTTGCTGGGAGCCCACATCACTCTCCATGAACTCAAAAGGGCATTGGATAACATGAATAAAGGCACCTGGTTGGGACGGTATTCCTCCTGAGGTCTGTTTAAGATTTTGGAAGACATTAGGTTCACTGTTACTTTAAATGATTAACACAGCCGTTCACAAAGGTTCATTTGGAAGGGGTGTAAATACAGCACTAATTTTGCTTTTATAAAAAAAAAGGTAAGGTCTCCACCCAGTGCTCTCACTAACACCCTCTTATCATTGATAAATGTAGATATTAAACTATTTTCAAAAATTCTGTCATCCTGTCTCGAAACCTACTTACCGAAATTGGTACATCTGAATCAAAGCGTGTTTATTAACATACTATTATCTTCAGATAACCTCCGTCTATTACATTTCTTATATTCTTCATCAAAAACTAAAGTTCCTTGGGCAGTTCTATCTCTCGATGCAGAAAAAGCTTTTGATACCCTAGAATGGTTATATCTTTGGAACATATGGGACTTGGCTCCAATTTCATCAATATGATTAAAATACTATATGTCAATCCCTCAGCCATAGTAATAACAGGCAATACAGTGACTTGCGAAAGTATTCATCACCCTTGGCGTTTTTCCTATTTTATTGCATTACAACCTGTAATTTAAATAGATTTTTATTTGGATTTTATGTAATGGAAATACACAAAATAGCCCAAATTGGTGAATTGAAATGAAAAAAATAACTAGTTTCAAAAAATTCAAAAACATAAAAACCTGAAAAGTGGTGCATGCATATGTATTCACCCCCTTTGCTATGAAGTCCCTAAATAAGATTTGGTGCAACCAATTACCTTCAGAAGTCACATAATTAGTTAAATAACGTCCACCTGTGTGCAATCTAAGTGTCACATGATCTGTCACATGATCTCAGTATATATACACTTGTTCTGAAAGGCCCCAGAGTCTGCAACACCACTAAGCAAGGGGCACCACCAAGCAAGCGGCACCATGAAGAGCAAGGAGCTCTCCAAACAGGTCAGGGACAAAGTTGTGGAGAAGTACAGATCAGGGTTGGGTTATAAAAAAATATCTGAAACTTTGAACATCCCACGGAGCACCATTAAATCCATTATTAAAAAATTAAAAAACCTAAACCTGCCAAGAGAGCGCCACCCACCGAAACTCACAGACCAGGCAAGGAGGGCATTAATCAGAGAGGCAACAAAGAGACCAAAGATAACCCTGAAGGAGCTGCAAAGCTCCACAGCGGAAATTGGAGTTTCTGTCCATAGGACCATTTTAAGCCGTACACTCCACATAGCTGGGATTTACGGAAGAGTGTCCAGAAAAACGCCATTGCTTAAAAAAAAATAAGCAAACACGTTTAGTGTTCGCCAAAAGGCATGTGGGAGACTCCCCAAACATATGGAAGAAGGTACTCTGTTCAGATGAGACTAAAAATGAGCTTTTTGGCCATCAAAGAAAACGTTATGTCTGGCGCAATCCCAACACCTCTCATCACCCCGAGAACACTATCCCCACGGTGAAGCATGGTGATGGCAGCATCATGCAGTGGGGATGTTTTTCGTCAGCGGGGACTGGCAAACTGGTCAGAATTGTAGGAATGATAGATTGCGCCAAATACAGGGAAATTCTTGAGGGAAACCTTTTTCAGTCTTCCAGAGATTTGAGACTGGGATGGAGGTTCACCTTCCAGCAGGACAATGATCCTAAGCATACTGCTAAAGCAACACTTGAGTGGTTTAAGGAGAAACATTTAAATGTCTTGGAATGGCCCAGACCTCAATCCAATTGAGAATCTGTGGTATGACTTAAAGATTGCTGAACACCAGCGGAACCAATCCAACTTGAAGGAGCTGGAGCAGTTTTGCCTTGAAGAATGGGCAAACATCCCAGTGGCTGGATGTGCCAAGCTTATAGAGACATACCCCAAAATACTTGCAGCTGTAATTGCTGCAAAGAGTGGCTCTACAAAGTTGTAATAAGGGTCGTCTAAAGGAGACCAAAATGCGGCGTGTGAAGTGCTCATATTTACTTTTAATGAAAACACTTTGCAAAATAACAAAACGACCAATAACAGTCCCGTCAGGTACAAACAACAAAACGGAAAACAACCACCCACAAAACCCCATGAAAAACAGGCTTCCTAAGTATGGCTTCCAATCAGAGACAACGAAAAACACCTGCCTCTGATTGGAAACCATACCCGGCACCAACATAGAAAATACAACATAGAACGACAATCTAGACAACAAGGCACAATTAAGACCTGGAGAAATATACTTTACTCTGTGAAGAACAATCTTGGCTAAAGCCCAACACTTAAGTGATAATGCCAGAGAAGCCGGTGTTTGGAGGATATATTGGCACAGGTGTTGTTAGGCCTGAGACTAAGTTGAGGGCCGGCAAACCGTGCCAATATATCCTCCAAACACCAACTTTGAGGGAATTATCACTTTTATACAATGTGTTACCAACATTTTCAAATAATGATTGGCATATTTTCATTAAAAACGTTATTTTCATGAATTCATTTATACTATTTCATCCTTCCACAAGATATTGTCCCGACATAAATCTAGGGTTGCTACCCAAGCCGGCTGTCCGTTTGTTCTATCGGTTCAGTTGCTAGAGATGCGACCCTGTCGCTCAGTCTTTTTATTTCTGTATCTATGGATGCAACCCAGTCGTTC
Organism: Salmo salar; assembly: GCF_965601325.2. Taxonomy (NCBI): domain Eukaryota; kingdom Metazoa; phylum Chordata; class Actinopteri; order Salmoniformes; family Salmonidae; genus Salmo; species Salmo salar. The sequence goes on along the minus strand of NC_138294.1, from coordinate 56,287,755 downwards.
ATTCTAAATGTTGAATTGCCATACTGGCTGGCAACGCTCTTATCCCTTGCTTGCTAGCCAGCGAACTATGGCTAATTTACAGTCACGTCAAAAAATGCAGCCAGAGTAACAGCAAAGTAGCCACATTTGCATTTGTTTAAACTGTTTTCTTTGACATTTATTTGGCTACATCCATAACAATGAGCTAATGAGGTATGATTTCGCCTGGCATAGAAAATGTTCTCACTTGTCAGAACACTGCTGTTCAGAGGAGCTAGCCAACAGCACAGCTAACACAATCACTTCAAACTGAAGCTGGAAAGACTGCAAACTGGCTGCATTTCATTTTGTTTTAGCCTTTTTTCAATTGACATTTCTTTGTATATATCCATAAAAATAATGCCAGCTGATTCATGATTTAGACTGGCTGAGAAACGCTGCCTGCCTGTCTGGCTGTCTGTCTCGTCCCAACTCTATAAACATTCATTACTATAGGACAGCTGGAGATGGAATTTGAATATTGAAACAATTTCACAAATGTCAGAGAGACAGACAGCAAGGTTTATACAAATCTCCGCTGTTGAAAACGAAATGTTAGTGTAAAAGAAATGCGAGATAATGTCTAGATGCTTTTTATAGTGGAGATCAAGTTTATAAATGACCTGGCTGGGCTGATGAGACAGTGGACTGCACAGTCAGATGGAACAGAGTAAATAGGCATTTTAAAGTCATAGATTTAGCCGGTGGTAACTCGTGGAATAGACACTGACTGGAATTCGGTTTTAACCAATCAGCATTGAGGATTAAACCCACCCGTTGTATAAATACAAATAAACAACCCATAAGGCCCAACAGATGAACAAACATATACAGTACATATATACATACGTGTATACAGTCAGGTCCAGAAATATTTGGACATTTAGCATGTGAAATTAAATAATGAATATGAGCTGAAAGTGCAGACTTTCAGCTTAAATGTAATGGTATTTACATCCAAATCAGGTGAACAGTGTAGGAATTACAGCTTTTTTATATGTGGTCCCCCCCTTTTTAAAGGGACCAAAAGTAATTGGACAATTGGCTGCTCAGCTGTTCCATGGGCAGGTATGTGTTATTCCCTCATTAGTTCATTTACAAGTAAGCAAATAAAATGTCTAGAGTTTTTTTTTTCAAGTGTGGCATTTGCATTTGGAATCTGTTTCTGTTAACCCTCAATATGAAGTCCAAAGAGTTGTCACTGTCAGTGAAACAAGCCATCATCAGGCTGACAAATCTAAACAAACTCATTAGAGAGATAGCTAAAACATTAGGTGTGGCCAAATCAACTATTGGTACATTCTTAAAAAGAAAGAATGCACTGGTGAGCTCAGGAACACCAAAAGGCCTGGAAGACCACAGAAAACAACTGTGGTGGATGACAGAAGAATTCTTTCCCTGGTGAAGAAAAAACCCTTAACAACAGTTGGCCAGATCAAGAACACCCTCCGGGAGGTAGGCGTATCAGTGTCAAAGTCAACAATCAAGAGAAGACTTCACCAGAGTAAATACAGAGGGTTTACCACAAAATGTAAACCATTGGTAAACCTCAAAAACATGAAGACCAGATTAGAGTTGGCCAAAAGAAACATCTAAAAAGCCTGTACAGTTTTGGAACAACATCCTATGGACAGATGAGACAAAGATCAACTTGTACCAGAATGATGGGAAGAGAAGGGTATGGAGAAGGGAAGTAGCTGCTCACGATCCGAAGCATACCACCTCATCTGTGAATCATGGTGGAGGTAGTATTATGGCGTGGGAATGTATGGCTGCCAATGGAACTGGTTCCCTTGTATTTATTGATGATGTGTCTGCTGACAAAAGCAGCAGGATGAATTCTGAAGTGTTTAGGGCTATATTATCGTCTCAGATTCAGCCAAATGCTTCAAAACTCATTGGACTGCACTTCACGGTGCAGATGGACAATGACCCGAAGCATACTGCGAAAGCAACCCAATACTTTTTTAAGGCAAAGAAGTGGAATGTTCTGCAATGGCCGAGTCAATCACCTGACCTGAATCCAATTGAGCATGCATTTCACTTGTTGAAGGCAAAACTGAAGGCAAAACACCCCAAGAACAAGCAGGAATTGAAGACACCTGCAGTAAAGGCCTGGCAGAGCATCACCAGGGAAGAAACACAGCATCTGGTGATGTCTATGGGTTCCAGACTTCAGGCAGTCATTGACAGCAAAGGATTTGCAACCAAGTATTAAAACTCACAATATAATTTATGATTATGTTACTTTTGAGCCGCTAAAATTGGGGGGGGGTTATGTATAAAAATGGTTGTAATTCCTACACGGTTCATACAATAAATTTGACAAAACCCTTAAATTAAAGATGAAAGTCTACACTTAAAGCACATCTTGATTGTTTCCTTTCAAATCCATTGTGGAGGCGTACAGAGCTAAAATGATGCAAATTGTGTCATTGTCCAAATACTTATGGACCTGACTGTATATAGACAGTGTACAAAACATTATGAACACCTGCTCTTTCCATGACATAGACTGACCAGGTGAAAGCTATGATCCCTTATTGATGTCACTTGTTAAATCCACTTCAATCCGTGTAGATGAAGGGGAGGAGACAGGTTAAAGGATTTTTAAGCCTTGAGACAATTGAGACATGGATTGTGTATGTGTGCCTGACAGAAGATTTAAGTGCCTTTGAATGGGGTATGGTAGTAGGTGCCAGGTGCACCGCTTTGTGACTAGCAACCCTAGTTGCTAGGGGGTGAGAAGGGGGGGATTTGAATGGAGACATGTTGACTTGGTGGGGTTGAGGGAATGGGATGGGAGGTTGGGGGTGGAGGTCCACGTCTTTGTCTTTTCCTGTTTATGCTGAATTTATTATAAAATCTGTATGTATTTCTTACAGTTTTTCTTCTTTTGAAGAAACCACAAGTCCAAAAAAACTACCAGTCTACGGGTACAGGTTTTAAAATGGATAATGTACCTGTAAGCCCCCAACAATAAGAAACAGGCACAGCAGTAAGGTTTATGTGAAGATGGGGTATAATCGGAGACAGGTTATTCGTTTTAGAAGAGGTTGCAGTGTGAGTGAAATATATTCCTCAGAGTATTGCACAAATATGCTCAACACTGTTTCCGGAGAACAATGATCAAATACATGCAAAAATGGATCCTAGTCTACATGATCAACATTATAAGACAGCAGATATCACATAGAAAAATATTTATTGCAAGCTGCTGACAACAATAAATAAATACAAAAAAACAAAACATATATAGGCTTAAAGGCACGTAACGTGACGAGCCTTCCATTCCCTGCCAGTGTTGCAGGTTTCACACCAGTCTCAATCTCATTGTCAGGTCCAAAATACATGTTGAGCGTCCTTGGAAGACAGCAGCTGTGGTCACATCACGGTATTGCTTGCTGGGAGGTGGAGAGTGAATGAACATGTTCAGGATCATCATACTAATAACGCCATCCTATCTCAACCTTCATTCTGACATTTAAAGATGAAGATGGATATGAGTACCCTCTGAAGCAGTACTGGTGAAAATGAACTTAATTATTGATTGAATACCACCCCGGTGCTGAGGTTTTCTGCCTGAGCATTCTCTTCCCAGTGGTCCGGGGAGCTCCTTTCCTTACCTGCATCTTACTGTAGACCCAGGGCAGCAGGCGGCTGACACGACTATAGACCCCCGGGCTGTCTCTCTTGCCACAGCTAATCCCCCAGCTGGTCACCCCCGCCAGGTACCAGAGCTGGTCTGAGTCTTTACACACCAGGGGACCACCACTGTCCCCCTAGAGGAGGGAGGGAGTGGTAGGGGGAGGGGGAGAAGAAGAGGGAGAGAAGAAACAGCAGAGAAGGGAAGGAGGGAAGAGAGAGACACAGGGTAAGATTTGTGGACTTCATGTAAGAAACTATGTGGAAGTAGCTACTGCCTGATTGGTTTTAGTGTCCCACTCACCTGGCAGGAGTCCTTGCCTCCCTTCATGTCTCCAGCACAGAACATGTTCTGAGAGACCATACCATTGTACGCTGTGTTACTGTTACACGTGCTGGAGTCAATGATGTCCACAGTCACCGCCATAAGAATCGTGGAGCCACGAGCTAAACAGCAAACAAATGACATGCAACAATTTAGAATATCACACCAGATTGCATCATGTTTTCTATCATATTTCTCTTTCCCCCTGCTTGTTCATCCCAATGCCAATCAGCAGAGGTGTGGACTCGAGTCACAAATATGATGACTTGCAACTCGACTTTGACTTTAACACCAATGACTCGTGACTTTACTTGGACTTGAGCCTTATGACTCGACCTGACTTAATACCGTCCCAAGCTCAAATATTTAAAATTATGCTATTAAAAAAAGTGTGCAGCGCATCAACTCTTCATATAACGGATTACAGTTTGAATCGGACAGCAGCCAATCAAATTGTACCAGCTGAGAAAAAGTTGTGCCTGGCAGTGCAGAGGAACGTCGGCGGGTGAATTCAGATGGAGCCCTTGGAAAGATGATACCGCAAATTATTATTTTCGGATATAAAGACTACGCTGTATCAACAAAAAACGGATTGCAACTTGCAAAACATGCGGGAAGAAAATTACAGATGGAGGCGCAACAATTTCCAACTTTGTTCGACATTTGAAGCTGCACAAAGAACGTTAAGTCGTGGCTAATTTAGCCGACAGCTATATATTTTATTACTTTACTAGTGTATCATGTAGGCTAACGTAACGTTAAATCAATGAGCCTCCACACAGTCAGTCAGTGCGGGAACGTGATCATTGCACCCAAGATTGAGCTACAACTGGCTAGGCAGTTGGTAGCCTGGCTGCCTGATGTTTCTACTGTTCCTATAACCATTGACATACGTTAGCCTACTGTAACCACACAGAGAGTGTGTGTGTGTGAAGGTTGGGCGATTGTGTACAAGCCTACATCGCCCGATTGCGCCCCATAGCGATCCTCGATAGTTGATCACTATTGGGGAGGGGGGGGGGGGGGCTTTCTCATGGCTACCCATGTATTTCCATGGAAATATAAAGTTTATTTGGAAAGTAATGAATACATAGATATTTTTAAAAGCATTCATGATTTGTGTAAATGTAAAATACTAACTATTACTCTTTTTAAAAATATGAAATGGTTTTACATTTGGTGAAGAGCACATTATGACTTGTTTAGGACTCGAAACTCAAAGTTTAGGACTTGAGACTTGACTTGTTACTTGCCTGTCTTGACTTGGGACTTGAGTGCTAAGACTTGAGAATTACTTGTGACTTATAAAACAATGACTTGGTCCCACATCTGCCAATCAGCCCCGAACTGTCACAGCATGGGTCACTCACCTGCCCCCGCTTCTGTTGTCCCAAATCCAGAGGTCCAACATCTTGTTCCAGGGGAGAAGATCTTGTCATAGGCAGGCAGACACACAGGCTGGATGTTTTCTGAAATAACAAACATAGACACGTTATGATGCTAAAGGTGGTATAAATAATCATATAATATATTGTTAGGTTAAAGGTGAACTCACTGGAGTAGTCTACACGCTGTGTGAGTTTGAGAAGGGTGATGTCATTGTCGTTGGTTTTGTCATCGTAGCTCTCATGGACAATGATCTTCTCCACCATATAAGGGCGAGGCAGCACCATCTGAGAAACCATGCCCACATACACACGCCAGTTATTGGGCACCAGGTACGATGAGACCATCCTAGAGAGAGTAGAGTTGTTAGGTCACTGTCTTCACTGATCACTGTTCAGCCTAAGCACTGTGCAGTCTTAGCTAGCTCCCTTCAGTTAGCTTTATTCAGTTCCAGCTCTGTTCTGTCCTTGTTATATCCCAGTTGTTTTTTGTCTTAGCATTGTTAGGTTTCAAGAGTTTTCTATATGTTCTGTTTTGTATCGTCATTACTGTTCTGCTTTACATTGTTTCATTACAGTTCATTGTCCATTGTCTGCGGTGTTGTCTGTTGTACTGACCTGGGGAAGCAGTGGGCTGCTGTCACCACAAAGTCAGGAGCGATCAGCGTGCCCCCGCAGGTGTGAGAGCCCTGAAAGTGGAGGCTGACCTGCCAAGGCCAATCGCCCAGATTCGCTGCTGATCCCCCTATGATTCTGGACGACTGCTGCCTGCCACAGTCTACCATGGGGACAGAGAGAGGGAGTGAGTCGATCCGTAGTGCTAATACAGTATGGGGATTTGTCCTCTGTTCATCAGGAGAGCGAGATTAATATCTTTATCGAGCTTGAAAGACCGATGGTTGCCTTTGTGCATTAACTGCGAGAATGTAAAGATCGTTACTCACCGATACACTGCAGGGAGACAGTGTCATTGTTAGGGCAGGATGAGCTACAGAACACAGAAAGAAAGTCACAGTAAATCAGGTCACCAATGAGGTCACATGTTTTCTTTGTCTTCCCCACTTACTCCATCTAATGATCAAATACTTGGCTCTGTTTGATACTTTTGGTATCTTATCATAACATATAGTATATGAGAAGTGACATAGTGAATGATGACCAGGTGGTGTCTGAGAAAGTCCCGGAAGAATGCCAAGGACTCCAGTGACCCCAGCCACGGACTGCTCTCTCCATGTTACCACCTGCATCTTAAGAGGCTATTGCACTGACTCTTCACACCTGCGCCTCTTCACACATCTCAACATCAACTATTCAGAGGAGACTGCGTGAATCAGGCCTTCATAGTCAAATTGCTGCCAAGAAACCACTACTAAATGACACCAATAAGAAGAGACTTGCTTGGGCCAAGAAACACGAGTAATGGACATTAGACCAGTGGAAATCTGTGTCTTTGTGAGACGCAGAGTAGGTTAACAGATGATCTCCGCATGTGTGATTCCCACCGTGAAGCATGGAGGAGGAGGTGTGATGGTGCTTTGCTAGTGACACTGTCAGTGATTTATTTAGAATTCAAGGTACACTTAACAAGCATGGCTACCACACTATTCTGCAGCGATACGCCATCCCATCTGGTTTGCGCTTAGTGGGACTATCATTTGTTTTTCAACAGGACAATGATCCAACACATCTCCAGGCTGTGTTGACCAAGAAGGAGAGTGATGGAGTGCTGCATCAAATGACGTGACCTCCACAATCACCTGACCTCAACCCAAATGAGATGGTTTGGGATGAGTTGGACCACAGAGTGAAGGAAAAGCAGCCAACAAGTGCTCAGTATATGTGGGAACTCCTTCAAGACTGTTGGAAAAACATTCCAGGTGAAGCTGGTTGAGAGAATGCCAAGGGTGTGCAAAGCTGTCATCAAGGCAAATGGTGGCTACTTTGAAGATTCTAAAATCTATTTTGATTTGTTTAACACTTTTTTTGGTTACTACATGATTCCATGTGCTATATGTCATAGTTTTGATGTCGTCACTATTATTCTACAACATAGAATGGTGTTAAAATGGCATGTTTTTAACACATGCAAAGCTGTTAATTTTAGTTTATTCAAACAGACCCAATTTTTAAGGAAACTAGCTCATTAAGATTAGGTGTGGACAATTAGTGGGCACGGCCAATACACCTGAACACATTTAACAAGATAGAGAATAAAAATAGTTTGTTGACGCTAAGAAAGGAATGCATTTTTTAAAATAACATTCTTAGAACGTTTTTTGAACAATACTAATGTTTCTTGTGTTATTTATGGAAATTTGTCTTAATGTTCTGAGACATGACTTCAAATCGAACCATGAGGAAACCTGCAGAAAATGTTATGCGGAAGTACTGAAACTCCCACAGAAGAACGTTGTTTCTTAATGTTCCCGGAACAATTTGAGAACATTACTTTAAATAGAACCAGGAGGAAACCTGTAGGAAACATTATGCTGAAGTTCTGAAATTCCGTATGGTTCTCAGACGTGGGAATTTCAGTGCTAGCTAGGTATCCTGCACCATTCCCAGAAGGTTGTATGCAAAATAACCATAGGACAGCCACGCTCTCACCAAGCTCTAAGAAACATATGGTTCTCAGAACGTTATGTGCTAGCTGGGTCTCCACTCACCCACTCTCACACCCACACACATGCACAGTCATAATTGCTGTTACAATTTAATGCTATTCATTTTAAGATGCTCAACCATGTCACAATTCACTTTAGCACATTTCATAGTTTATATTGTATATATTTACATCTCCATTTTTTTACTACTTTTTTATTACTTATTTGTGAATATTATTTTGTGTGCTGCACTGTTGAGGAGAGCTGGCAAGTAAATATTTCACTGTACCCTTTACACTCTGTATCCTGAGCACGTGACCAATAAACATTGATTTGATGGCCCAAGAAGAGGCTTACTTAGTGTGTGATATAATATACACTGAGTATACCAAAAATTAGGAACACCTTCCTAATATCGAGTTGCAACCCCTTTTGCTCTCAGAACAGCTACTATTCGTCCGGGCATGGACTCTACAAGGTGTCGAAAGCGTTCCAGAGGGATGCTGCTCCATGTTGACTCAAATGCTTCCCACAGTTGTGTCAAGTTGGCTGGATGTCCTTTGGGTGGTGGACCATTCTTGATACACACAGGAAACTGTTGAGCATGAAAAACAGATGCAGTTGTTGACACAAACCGGACCGCCTGGCACCTAATATCATACCCGTTCAAAGGCACTTAAATCTTTTGCCTTGCCCATTCACCCTCTAAATGGTACACACACACAATCCATGTCTCAATTGTCTTATGACATAAAAATTCTTCTTTTACCTGTCTCCTCCCCTTCATCTTTACTGATTGAAGTAGATTTAGAAGGCGACATCAATAAGCTTTCACCTGGATAAGCTTTCACCTGGATTTACCTGGTCAGTCTATGTCATGGAAAGAGCAGGTGTTCTTAATGTTTAAGCCTGTTCTTGGGTAATAATTGATATGGCACTTTGCATAATATGCAAAGAGCTGTTGACGAGTGTGTTCAGAAGCACTTACCTTACTGACACCTTATCCTGGATGGTGTTGGAGGTCTTCCCTGTCACAGTGAGAGTGGTAGAGGACTCAGCTTTCACCCTGCTAGTGTTATGACTCCTAAATAAGTAGATGTAGAGAGAAGTTTATGTACACGTCCCGACATCACAACCTAACACACTAAACCCATTGACAGGTATGGTTGAACAGGTTTGCACAGTTCAGCCTTTCGACCACAAGAGGACAGCAAAAGAGGGGAAGATCTTACACTCTGAAGCCTAGTTGAGCACAGGTCTGGTCAGCCAGGCCCTTGTTCCAGCCACTGTAACACACAGGGAGGAAATTACCAGCGCTGCTTGTCTTCACCTGGAGACCCCCTTTCGACCCGAACCTTACTGGATGATACACAGATACATCACTCAACTAGAACATCACTCAACTAGAACATCACTCAATTAGAACATCACTCAACTAGAACATCACTCAACTAGAACATCACTCAACTAGAACATCACTCAATTAGCACATCACTGAATCACACAAATACATGACTCAGCAGTTAGAACCTCACAGGATCACACAGATTCATCACCCAGAACATTACAAATCCATTACACATCTAGAAAGGTTCCCACTGGACACAAACTGGTTGAATTAATGTTGTTAAAACGTAATTTGTCAATGCATTGTGATGTGGAATCTACGTGGAAAATACATAGATTTTTTTTATTTTTTATCATCAACTGTTCTTTTAAGGGGAAAATTTCAACCACAGGATTATGTCATCATTGTAACCATTTTTGAACATAGACAAACCTTGAATGTGTACATTTGAAACAACATCAGTTCTTCGATATACTTTGCCTTCAGAGAGTATTCAGACTCCTAGACTTTTTCCACATGTTGTTGTGTTACAGCCTGAATTTAACATGGATTAAATTGAGATGTGTTGTCACTGGCCTACACACGATATCCCATAATGTCAAAGTGGAATTACATTTTTAGAATTTTTCTGAAATTAATAAAACATTCAAAGCTGAAATGTCTTGAGTCAATAAGTATTCAACCCCTTTGTTTTGGCAAGCCTAAACATGTTTATGAGTAAAAATGTGCTTAACAAGTCACATAATAGATGCATGGACTCACTCATTGTGCAATAATTGTGTAACATGATTTTTGAATGACTACCTCATCTCTGTACCCACACATACAATTATCTATAATGCACCTCAGTCGAGCAGTGAATTCCAAACACAGATTCAAGCACAAGGACCAGGGAGGTTTTCTAATGCCTCGCAAAGAAGGGCACCTATTAGTACTTGTGTAAAACAAAAATATATTGAATATCCCAATGAGCATGGTGAAGGTATCAATTACACTTTGCATGGTGTATCAATACAAAGATACAGGCATCTTTCCAAACTCAGTTGCCGGAGGGGAAGGAAACCGCTCAGGGATTTCACCATGATGCCAATGGTGACTTTAAAACAGTTACAGAGTTTAATGGCTGGGATAGGAGAAAACTGAGGATGGACCAACAACATTGTAGTTACTCCACAATACTTACTTAATCGACAGAGGGAAAAGAAATAAGCCTGTACACCATACAAATATTCCAAAACATGCATCCTGTTTGCAATAAGGCGCTAAAGTAAAACTGCTAAAAAGGTGGCAAAGAAATGTACTTCATGTCCTGAAAACAAAGCGTTATGTTTGGGGCAAATCCAACACAACCCATCACTGAGTACCGCTCTTTATATTTTCAAGCAATGTGGTGACTGCATCATGTTATGGGTATGCTTGTCATTGGCAAGGACCAAATATAAATGGAATGGAGCTAAGCACAGGCAAAATCCTAGAGGTAAACCTGTTTCAGTCTGCTTTCCAATAGACACTGGGAGACAAATTCACCTATCAGCAGGACAATGACCTAAAACTTAAGGCCAAATATACACTGGAGTTGCTTACCAAGACGACATTGAATGTTCCTGAGGTGCCTAGTTACAAATTTGACTTAAATTGTCTTGAAAATCTATGGCAAGACTTGAAAATGGCTGTCTAGCAATAATCAACAACCAACTTGACAGAGCTTGAAGAATTTAAAAAATAATAATATGCAAGCTGTTAACGCTGCCAAAGGTGATCCTATCGTATCGAGCGGGGGTGTAAAATACTTATGTAAATGAGATATTTCTGTATTTCATCATACAAATACAATAACTTATTAAAAACATGTTTTTACTTTGTCAATATGGGGTATTGTGTGTAGATGGATGAGAACAAAATCTATTTAATCAATTTTAGAACAACAAAATGTGGAATAAGTCAAGGTATAGGAATACTATCTGAAGGCTGTGATATACTGTATATCAGTGCCTTCAGAGGCTGGGCAGCACCTCCTCCTTGAAAGTTGACATACAGCTATTCAGTTGGTCTCCCATCCAAGGTTTTAACCAAGCCCTGATAAGCTTGAATATTTGGCACTGACTACTACATGTACCAATGTGCGATCATGAGAAGGATTTTTGAGAGACCTCTTAATAACTAAATATATTAAAGTCATTCCAAAGAGTAGATTTAACAGAGAAAATTAAATGTAACCATACTTTATAAGTCAAATATCATCAATGATACTATTTTGGCCTATATAGCATTTGCAAAGTCATCAACAGCTATTGTTTCAATTCAACCCAGGGTTCAACTAAAAATAGACAACACATATAGGCCTAGGGCATACAAGCTTTAGTTGATTTCAACTTCAATCTCCAAGTTAATCATTAATATGTTGTATTCACATCTCCAGCGCAACCAAAAATCCAAGTTAACGAATAGGTCAAAATCAAATCAACATTTTTCTAAGTGCATTTAAAGTTTGATTAGACTATATTTAGTCCTATTCTTTAACTTGGATTTTTGGTTGAGATGGCGACGTGAATCCAACATATCAATTATTAATTTGTAGACAAACTGAATATTGAATTGAATTTAGTTCGATATGCAACCAAATATCAACATTTGAAGGCGATGTACTGTATTTTCTGCTTGGATAGTTCCATCTGTGCCACTGACTTAGTCTGGTTTTAATTCCAATTTGTCTACATATTAATAATTTATATGTTGGATTCAAGTCTCCATCTCAAACAAAAATCTAAGTTAAAGAATAGTAATAAATCAAACTTTAAATGCACTTTAAAGGAAGCTTGATTTAATTTAGATTCTTGGTTGAGATGGAGACATAATTCTAGACAAACTGGAATTTGTTGACAACCAAACACAATTCAATATCACTTTTCCAATACAGTAAACAGCCTAGTCAACAAGTTAACAAATGATTTGTTTTAAAGTAAAGAATAGGATTAAGCCAGTGGTTCAGATTAAACTATCCAAGCATTAGATATCAATTAAATATTTATATTTGGTTGTGTTATCAACCAAACACAATTTAATTTAAGACTATAAAGTTAAGACTATAAAGTCAAGTTTAAAGTTAAGACTATCTTACAAATCAATGTAACAGCATTTATTCAGCCTGAAAATGAGCATTACATCAATGGCCACATTTTGAGATTAGCTACTGTAACTATAAATGTATTTTTATGTGATAATAGAAAGCGTGCATGTTCAAGCTAACATGCAAAGGTTGCAGCTCTTCACATTTGCTGTAATAATCTATGCAGAATCTTGAACAGCATTGATCAACTACAACCCAGGTCATTTGGTTGTGCTATTAGATGAAGTACAATGATACACATTCATCTGTTGTAATAAATACAACATATCTGACATGGCATTCCCATTTGAACTTTGTTGTGCTTTTAAACTGTTGAAAGTGCAGTGATAAAACATTTAGTTGCCAACTTAACCAGAAATCTGACTAAACCAAACTTTTCCATTGGAATTTGGTTGTGCTTTTAAATGGTTGAAAGCATAGTCATATAACATTGGGAATTCAACAAACTTCTGCCTGTCTTTTTGAGTGGGTGAATAAAGGTTGAAATCTCATCGATCAACGCCTCAACCAAATATGACCCACATTTCCACATAGAAGTGACGTGGTGTGCCCAGCGTTTTGCTTCTATTTTTGTTACTGACAACAAAAACTAGGTGTAGCGACAAGGGTACTGACCACAATTGGTCTCATCACTGCCCAGTTTGCAGTCCCGTCGGCCGTCACACTCCACTGTGTTGGAGGGGCAACTGTCTTTCTCCATCTCGCTCAGGGAGCCAGACATCAGGGATGGGCCATAATGCACTGGACAGAGGTCAAAGGTCAAAGAGAACTAGTAAAAGGATATGCAGAGCCATGGAAGCCCCCATGGTAATGCTTAATACATACCAACACAATATCATATATATTGCATTCACACGATACCCTAAATATGGAATTTATGATTGTCATAAATGTACACATATTTAATAGTTACATTATGTCCATGTTAGATTATGTTCTATTGTATTACATTATGTCCATATAGTTTAATGTTGTACTGTATGAGTCCTCTGTAAGTTATTGGTTGGGTTACCTCCCAGCCAGATAGCGATAGCGAGGAGGACCAGCAGTAGGGTGGTTCCTCCTGATCCTCCGTAACAGCAGCAACGGTTCCCACATGATAAGCACTTTTTGCGACGTTGGGCTGCAAGGGGAGACCAGGGACATTTTTCAGTTTACAGTTTGATAACGTTGGGAGGCAAAGTTGGGAGGCAAAAAAGCTCAGGATTAAGAAAGAGAAATGTTTCGGATATAGAAAGAGAGATTTGCATTACAGAGATAGAGAGATGTCGCCCTCTCATAGAAATAGTTAGGGGCAGGAATGTACTGCATATCAAGGATTGAAGAAGTAGAAGGGAACACTAGGAACTTACGGGCGCCCTGGGAAACATGGACGACATTTACATGTGCCATAGGCTGGGGGATGTAGTAAGGCTGAGAAGGGGGGTCAGACATCCCTCTGGCCCCCACCACCTCTCCATACTCAGGAGGGGGCTGGGTGGGCACTGCTACTGAGTAGTATGGGGGTGGGCAGTCACTGTTCTGAGGGGAGAAGGAAGAGGAGAGTCAGGTGGGTTCTCATTGGCATTAGTAGGCTATGTACCTGATCAACTTCTAAACACAGGCAGGCATATAATATGGACATCTGAAGCTTAGCTCTAGCCTGAATCCTACACCACCCTAACACATTCAGACAACTGATCAAACCTATAAAAACAGGACATATTGTACAGTGGACAGAAAAAGGAGCATCCATTAGAGAACCATACTAGACTGGACCTGTGGACCTCCAGTGTCTCCTCAGTGAGGTTCCCTTGTGTTTTTTTGTTGTTGCTATTCACATGCCTGATGGACACTTAGGCAATCACAAACAGACAGTTATGCACCATGACCTAACATGTGATTATAGATCTGGACACATCAACAGCTAAACACAAGGAAGGACAACAGGTTCCCCAAGGATGCACTTGTTCTTATCTCAAAAAATAGCTGAATGTTTCTTAGAATTGTTACTATGACACCAGTTTCATTGTATCAATAATAGTTCCAATTTCTCAAATTATTTGATGTCTTATAAATCAATCTGCTATTTTTTATTTTTTATTTTATTTCACCTTTATTTACCCAGGTAGGCTAGTTGAGAACAAGTTCTCATTTGCAACTGCGACCTGGCCTAGATAAAGCGTAGCAATTCGACACATACAACAACAGAGTTACACATGGAATAAACAAAACATACAGTCAATAATACAGTAGAACAAAAGAAAACAAAAAGTCTACATACAGTGAGTGCAAATGAGGTAAGTTAAGACAATAAATAGGCCATGGTGGCGAAGTAATTACAATATAGCAATTAAACACTGGAATGGTAGATGTGCAGAAGATGAATGTGCAAGTAGAGATACTGGGTTGCAAAGGAGCAAGATAAATAAATAAATACAGTATGGGGATGACGTAGGTAGATAGATGGGGCGTTTACAGATGGGCTATGTACAGGGGCAGTGATCTGTGTGCTGCTCTGACAGCTGGTGCTTAAAGCTAGTGAGGGAGATATGAGTCTCCAGCTTCAGAGATTTTTGCAGTTCGTTCCAGTCATTGGCAGCAGAGAACTGGAAGGACAGGCGGCCAAAGGAGGAATTGGCTTTGGGGGTGACCAGTGAGCTATACCTGCTGGAGCGCATGCTACGAGTGGGTGCTGCTATGGTGACCAGTAAGCTGAGATAAGGCGGGGCTTTACCTAGCAGAGACTTGTAGATAACCTGTAGCCAGTGGGTTTGGCGACAAGTATGAAGCGAGGGCCAACCAACGAGAGCGTACAGGTCGCAATGGTGGGTAGTGTATGGGACTTTGGTGACAAATCTGATGGCACTGTGATTGACTGCATCCAGTTTGTTGAGTAGAGTGTTGGAGGCTATTTTATAGATGACATCACCGAAGTCTAGGATCGGTAGGATGGTCAATTTTACAAGGGTGTGTTTGGCAGTATGAGTGAAGGATGCTTTGTTGTAATATAGGAAGCCGATTCTAGATTTAATTTTGGATTAGAGATGCTTAATGTGAGTCTGGTAGGAGAGTTTATAGTCTAACCAGACACCCAGGTATTTGTAGTCCACGTATTCTAAGTCAGAGCCGTCCAGAGTAGTGATGCTGGATGGGCGAGCAGGTGCGGGCAGTGATTGATTGAATAGCATGCATTTAGTTTTACTTGCATTTAAGAGCAGTTGAAGGAGAGTTGTATGGCATTGAAGCTCATCTGGAGGTTAGTTAACACAGTGTCCAAAGAGGGGCCAGAAGTATACAGAATGGTATCATCTGCGTAGGTGTGGATCAGAGAATCACCAGCAGCAAGAGCAACATCATTGATGTATACAGAGAAGAGAGTCGGCCCAAGAATTGAACCCTGTGGCACACCCATAGAGACTGCCAGAGGTCCGGACAACAGGCCCTCCGATCTGACACACTGAACTCTATCAGAGAAGTAGTTGGTAAACCAGGCGAGGCAATCATTTGAGAAACCAAGGCTGTCGAGTCTGCCAATAAGAATGTGGTGATTGACAGAGTCGAAAGCCTTGGTCAGGTCGATGAATACGGCTGCACAGTAATGTCTCTTATCGATGGCGGTGATGATGTCGTTTAGGATCTTGAGCGTGGCTGAGGTGCACCCATGACCAGCTCTGAAACCAGATTGCATAGCGGAGAAGGTACGGAGAAGGTATTAATAGAAAGTGTCATTGTCTGAAGCCAGTAACCAGAAATGTTTACCTAAAATTGTTTCCTCTTCTTGATAAGGAAGAAACCTACTATTTTGTTCCCCATCAGGAGACTGAAAAGATTTGGCATGGGTCCTCAGATCCTCAAAAGTTTCTACAGTTGCACCATCGAGAGCATCCTGACTGGTTGCATCAATGCCTAGTATGGCAACTGCTCGGCCTCCGACCGCAAGGCACTACAGAGGGAAGTGCGTACGAACAAGTACATCACTGGGGCCAAGCTTCCTGCCATCCAGGATCTCTATACCAAGCGGTGTCAGAGGAAGGCCCTAAAAATTGTCAAGGACTCCAGCCACCCTAGTCATAGACTGTTCTCTCTGCTACCGCACGGCAAGCGGTACCGGAGCGCCAAGTCTAGCCCAAGAGGCTTTTAAACAACTTCTACCCCCAAGCCATAAGACTCCTGAACATCTAGTCAAATGGCTACCCAGACTATTTGCTACTCTCTGTTATTATCTATGC
Source organism: Salmo salar (assembly GCF_965601325.2). NCBI lineage: Eukaryota > Metazoa > Chordata > Actinopteri > Salmoniformes > Salmonidae > Salmo > Salmo salar. The sequence goes on along the minus strand of NC_138294.1, from coordinate 56,271,093 downwards.
ATAGTCACTTTAATAACTCTATCTACATGTACATATTACCTCAATTACCTCGACTAACCGGTGCCACTACACACATTGACTCTGTACCAGTTCCCCCTGTATATAGCCTCGCTATTGTTATTTTACTGCTGCTCTTTAACAACTTGTAACTTGTATTTCTTATTCTTATTCGTATTTTTTAAACTGCATTGCTGGTTAGGGGCTTGTAAGTAAGCATTTCACTGCAAGGTCTACCTACACCTGTTGTATTCGGCACATGTGACTAATAACATTGTATTTTATTTTGATAAAATGTTTATCTGATGTTGCTGATTAAGTTCTGCTTGTTCAAACAGCAGAACTGATTAACAAAGACTGTAGGCTACAGGTGTGGTATATGACAAACATTGATATGGGAGGTGTGTTTATAAGTGCATGAGATGATCTTAACAATATTCTACCACACACACACATCAGTGTTACGGAAACATGGCTCACTCGGGATACGTTATCAGAGTCGGTACAGCCACCTGGTTTCGCGCCGACAGAAACAAACATCTCTCTGGTAAGAAGAAGGGCGGGGGTGTATGCCTTATGATTAACGAGTCGTGCTGTGATCATAACAACATACAGGAACTCAAGTCCTTTGTTCACCTGACCTAGAATTCCTTACAATCAAATGCCGACCACATTATCTACCAAGAGAATTCTCTTCGATTATAATCACAGTCGTGTACATCCCCCCACTTCAGCTCAGCATTTAACACCATAGTACACTCCAAACTCGTCATTAAGCGCAATGCCCTGGGTCTGACCCCTCCCTGTGCAACTGGGTCCTGGACTTTGACGGGCCGCCCCCAGCTGGTGAGGGTAGGAAACAACATCTCCACCCTGCTGATCCTCAACACTGGGGCCCCACAAGGGTGCGTTCTCAGCCCTCTCCTGTACTCCCTGTTCACCCATGACTGCGTGGTCATGCACGCCTCCAACTCAATCATTGGTAGGCTTGATTACCAACAACGACGAGACGGCCTACAGGGAGGAGGTGAGGGCCCTTGGAGTGTGGTGTCAGGAAAACAACCTCACACTCAACGTCAACAAAACAAAGGAGATGATCGTGGACTTCAGGAAACAGCAGAGGGAGCACCCCCCTATCCACATCAACAGGACAGTAGTGGAGAAGGTGGAAAGTTTTAAGTTCCTCGGCGTACACATCACGGACAAACTGAAATGGTCCACCCACACAGACAGCGTGGTGAAGAAGGCACAACAGCGCCTATTCAAACTCAGAAGGCTGAAGTAATTTGGCTTGTCATCTAAAACACTCACAAACTTTTACAGATGCACAATCGAGAGCGTCCTGTTGGGCTGTATCACTGCCTGGTACTGCAACTGCTCCACCCACAACCGCAAGGCTCTCCAGAGGGTAGTGAGGTCTGCACAACGCATCACCGGGGGCAAACTACCTGCCCTCCAAGACACCTACACCACCCGATGTCACAGGAAGGCCAAAAAGATCATCAAGGACAACAACCACCCGAGCCACTGCCTGTTCACCTCGCTATCATCCAGAAGGCAAGGTCAGTACAGGTGCATCAAAGCGGGGACCGAGATACTGAAAAACAGCTTCTATCTCAAGGCCATCAGACTGTTAAACAGCCATCACTAACATTGAGTGGCTGCTGCCAACATACAGACTCAAATCTCTAGCCACTTTAATAATAAAAAATTGGATGTAATAAATGTATCAAGTCACTTTAAACAATGCCACTTTATATAATGTTTACATACCCTACATTACTCATCTCATATGTATATACTGTACTCTATACCATCTACTGCATCCTGCCTATGCCGTTCGGTCATCGCTCATCCATATATTTATATGCACATATTCTTATTCACTTGTGTGTATTAGGTAGTTGTTGTGAAATTGTTAGATTACTTGTTAGATATTACTGCATGGTCGGAACTAGAAGCACAAGCATTTCGCTACACTCACATTAACATCTGCTAACCATGAGTATGTGACCAATAAAATTAGATTTGATTTGATTTGCTATGAGTAATGTGGGAAACGCTGAGAAGTGATTGCACCAATACATTGACCCTAGTGAGCGAAAATCTACTCAGTGGACACAGACCAGAATGGTAAATTACTGATCAATGAAACACAATTGAATTTACTAAAAACAATTGAAATACAGGATCCAATTCCATGAAATACAAATGGAAATGCCTCAATCTTCCACTAACCATACATTTAAATAATGTCCACTACATGACCAAAAGTATGTGGACACCTGCTCGTCGAACATCTTATTCCAAAACCATGGGCATTAATACGGTGTTGGTCCTCGCTTTGCTGCTTTAACAGCCTCCACTCACAGGCTTTCCACTAGATGTTGGAACATTGCTGGGACTAGCTTCTATTCAGCCACAAGAGTATTAGTGAGGTCAGGCACTGATGTTGGGTGATTAGGCCTGACTCGCAGTCGGCGTTCCATTTCAGCCCAAAGGTGTTCGATGGAATTGAGGTCAGGGCTCTGTGCAGGCCAGTCAAGTTTTTCCACACCGATCTCAACAAACCATTTCTATATGGACCTCGCTTTATGCACGGGGGCATTGTCATGCTGAAATAGGAAAGGGCCTTCCCCAAACTGTTGCCACAAAGTTGGAAACACAGAACCTTCTAGAATGTCATTGTATGCTGTAGAGTTAAGATTTTCCTTCACTGGAACTAAGGGGCCTAGCCTGAACCATGAAAAAAAAAAAACATTATTCCTCCTCCGCCAAACTTTACAGTTGGCACTATGCATTGGGGCAGGTAGCGTTCTCCTGGCATCCGCCAAACCCAGATTCGTCCGTCGGACTGCCAGATGTTGAAGCATGATTCATCACTCCAGAAAACGCGTTTCCATTGCTCCAGAGTACAATGGCAGCGAGCTTTACACCACACCAGCCGACGCTTGGCATTGTGATCTTAGGCTTATGAGCGGCTGCTCAGCCATGGAAACCCATTTCATTAAGCTCCCGATGAACAGTTTTTGTGCTGACGTTGCTTCCAGAGGCAGTTTGGAACTCAGTAGTGAGTGTTGCAACCGAGGACAGACGATTTTTACACGCTACACGCTTCAGCACTTGGCGGTCCCGTTCTGTGAGCTTGTGCGGCCTACCACTTCGCGGCTGAGCCGTTGTTGCTCCTAGATGTTTCCACTTTACAGTAACAGCACTTGCAGTTGACTGGGTCAGCTCTAGCAGGGCAGAAATTTGATGAACTGACTTGTTGGAAAGGTGGCATCCTATGACGGTGCCTTGTTGAAAATCACTGAGCTCTTCAGTACGGGCCATTCTACTGCCAATGTTTGTCTATGGAGATTGCATGGCTGTGCACTCGATTTTATACACCTGTCACCAACGTTGTGGTTGAAATAGCCGAATCCACTAATTTGAAGGGGTGTCCACATACACTACACGGCCAAAAGTATCTCAAACATGCAGGGACATCAGGTAAAAACTAAACCGGACAATGTTTTGTTTCAAACCTAAGAGTTTTTCCTACGAAGTTAATAGGTCAATGTTGCCAATTGGACATGTCTGATGAGTTATAGAACAGAGTAAATCCACCTACCTGGTCTTGTTCCATCTGTGTGTTTGGAAGCCTACAGTCACTGTGGCCCTCAACGGGGACTGAGGTGGCCTCACTGGGATATGGGTCAATTCTACAGGAGAGATTCTATAGCTTGGTAAGTCTCTGTCCAGTCTGTCCGTTCCCTGTGCTTCAGTGTCTCCGCCTGAATCTGAACTCCATTCACACTACAGGCTAGTATCCAATCCTCTGTCCCTCCCTCCACCTTTTCTCTTCAATGCTGGCCAAACTGGTTCTGTCATGGAAAGTAGGTGACACAATTTGTGATTCATGCACAGCCAGCAGAAACACGTTAATGAAGCTGAATTTTAATGTTGTTTTCTAAAGAGATAATTGGAATGACTAAAAACAATTACAATATCTTAGATTATCTATGAAGATTAAACATAATTCACTTCACATAGGTATGAATGTGTTGTAAGATAAAAAACATTGTATTATTTAAAGTTTATTTGGATAAGAACAAGTACAAATTGACACATTGAACAAACCATCATGAATCTGAAATAGCTATAATGGGTGCCTTTTCAGCACTTGTCAACAATACCCCAGCACAGACAATTTAACGTCCATTCCACGTTGGTTCAATGTAATTTCATTGAAATGAAGTGGAAACAACGTTGATTGAACCAGTATGTGCCCGGTGGGACAGGTGCTATAGGAGGGTGATTTGTACACACAATGACTGAACTACATTCCCTTTGGTTACATAAATAAAACCAGAAATGTCCCAACTGTGGATGTTTTTGAGAGTAGAATGATTACTATCACTTCACTACTTTACTATCACTTCTTAATCCAAAACATTACCGCAAATACACCTCTCCTGATCAGAATAACAAACAAACTATGTTTTGCTTTCAGTGGATATATATATATTTTTTAATTAAGCAAATTACTCCACTGCTGTTATCCTTATCCTAATGACAACAAAGGAGTAGATTCTTGCTCAATGGAATTACAAGGCAGGAGCAGGTTTTACCAGAGACAGTTTCTGTGGACAGAGACAAAGAAGGAGGGTATGACTGTATGACTATGAGTGGGGTGTGTGTGGGTGTGTGTACCAGATTGTCCACTGTGTTTGTATAGGTCTGACAAATATATTGTTTTTATGTATGTACAGTACCAGACAAAAGGTTTGTACACACCTACTCATTCAAGCATTTTCCTTTATGTTTACTATTTTCTACATTGTAGAATATTAGTGAAGACATCATGTAGTAACTAAAAAAGTGTTAAACAAATCAAAATATATTTGATATTCTTCAAAGTAGCCACCCTTTGCCTTGATGACAGCTTCGCACACTCATGGCATTCTCTCAACCAGTTTCATGAGGTAGTCACCTGGAACACGTGTGCCTGGTTAAAAGTTCATTTGTGGAATTTCTTTCCTTCCTAATGCGTTTGAGCCAATCAGTTATGTTGTGACAAGGTAGGGGTGATATACAGAATATAGCCCTATTTGGAAAAAGGCCAAGTCCATATTATGGCAAGAACAGCTCAATTAAGCAAAGAGAAACGACAGTCCTTCATTACTTTAAGACATGAAGGTCAGTCAAGACATGAAGATCAGAACTTTGAAAGTTTCTTTAAGTGCAGCTGCAAAAACCATCAAGCGCTATGATGAAACTGGCTCTCATGAGGACCACCACAGGAAAGGAAGACCCAGAGTTACCTCTGCTGCAGAGGATAAGTTCATTAGAGTTACAGAGTTGCTTCACAGAGTTCAAGTAACAGACACGTCTCAACATGAACTATTCAGAGTAGACTGCGTGAATCAGGCCTTCATGGTTGAATTGCTGCAAAGAAACCACTACTAAAGAACACCAGTAAGAAGAAGAGACTTGCTTGGGCCAAGAAACACAAGCAATGGACATTAGACCGGTGGAAATCTGTCCTTTGGTCCAACCGCTGTGGGTTCCGCTGGGGGTGTTTGGTTCCAACCAAACACCGCTGTGGGTGTTTGGTTCCAACCGCTGTGTCTTTGTGAGATGCAGAGTAGGTGAACAGATGATCTCCGCATGTGTGGTTCCCACCGTGAAGCATGGAGGAGGAGGTGTGATGGTGCTTTGCTGGTGACACTAGTGATTTATTTAGAATTCAAGACACACTTAACCAGCATGGCTACCACAGCATTCTGCAGCGATACGCCATCCCATCTGGTTTGCGCTTAGTGGGACTATCATTTGTTTTTCAACAAGACAATGACCCAAAACACACCTCCAGGCTGTGTAAGGGGTATTTGACCAAGGAGAGGGATGGAGTGCTGCATCAGATTACCTGGTCTTCACAATCACCAACCCAGAATGTGGATCTTTGTCAGGCCAGTGGAATGAAGGGAAGCATGCATTGGACTAACAACTAGATACACATCATCTCTCTCTCTCTCTCTCGGTGCTGACCTGTTGCACCCTCTATAACCACTGGGACTAGTATTTGACCCTGCTGGTCATCTATGAACGTTTAAACATCTTAATGGCCATGTACTCTTATAATCCTCACCCGGCACAACCAGACAAGGACTGGCCACCCCTCATAGCCTGGTTCCCCTCTAGGTTTCTTCCTTGGTTCATGCCTTTCCAGGGAGTTTTTCCTAGCCACCGTGCTTCTGCATTGCTTGCTCTTTGGGGTTTTAGACTGGACCCGATTGAACATCTCTGGAGAGACCTGAAAATAGCCGTGCAGCAACGCTCCCTATCCAACCTAACAGCGCTTGAGAGGATCTGCAGAGAAAAATGGGAGAAACTCCCCAAATAGAGGTGTGCCAAGCTTGTAGCGTCATACCCAAGAAGACTCAAGGCTGTAATCACTGCTAAAGGTGCTTCAACAAAGTACTGAGTTTTTGCATTGTCATTGTGCTGTATTATGTGTAGATTGATGAGGCGAAAGAATAAGGCTGTAACCTAACAAAATGTGGAAAAAGTCAGGGTGTCTGAATACTTTTCCGTCACTGTAAATACACAAGGTGGGTCTACAGTTCTCATTCGACCCTTGGGGGAGAAGGAGAGACACAGGTTCTCCTGTGTCTCTCCTGGAGTTATCTAACGTAGTGGGTGTAGAAAGACGCTTGAGCGAAGTCACTACTTCTGTTTTCAGGGTAAACGGAAGTTAGGTTGAAAATACTGCAACCCTGAAAACCAGAAACATCCACTTTTTGCCAACACCGCTAAGGGTGCTACAGGAGCTGTTACCTACACAGACCTTGAGAGGGGTTGGGGCTACAGTGGAGCGTAGGAAGGATGTTGATGAGTAAGCTACTGTACATGTGGGCTTGACTCTGCTCCTCCTGTACATGTGGGCCAGGAGGACTCCACTGGGTTATAACCACACAGTCTGCATTGTACAGTACGTTTATGAGAAACATACAAGATTCTCTTTTTTTGTCTTGGGCTGCTGTCTGATAAATCTATGTTGACAGGTGAATTACGGCATTTTGACAACCCTGTCAGAGCATAAGTCAAGTAGTAAATATAAAAAGAGAAATACTCTAAAATAAACAAATAATTAAGACAATGATGGTATATACTGAGTAATATATAGTAAGCACATGAACCAGAGAAGGCTGGTGGGAGGAGCAATAGAAGAATGGGCTCATTGTAATGGCTGGAATGGAATTCATGGAAAAATGAAGGCGTGTGTGTATAGTGCGTATGTTACCGTTGTCACGGTTGTCGTATGATGAAGGAGTGGACCAAAGTGCAGCGTGTGTATCGTTTCACATTTTCTTTATTAAACTGTGAAACTATGCAATACATACAAATAAACTAAAGAACAAAAACAACAAACCGTGACGAAGAGGTGAAACACACTAACTCAAAAACAATCTCCCACAAACCCAGGTGGGAAAAACAACTACTTAAGTATGATCTCCAATTAGAGACAATGATGACCAGCTGCCTCTAATTGGAAATCATCAAAAAAAAACATAGAAATCCAAAAACTAGAACATAACAACATAGAAAATCTAAACTAGAAAAAAAACCTGTCACGCCCTGACCTACTCTACCATAGAAAATAACTGCTTTCTATGGTCAGGACGTGACAGTACCCCCCCCCCCCCCAAAGGTGCGGACTCCGAACGCAACCTAAAACAAAAAACTAACAAAAAAAAGGGAGGGTTAGGGTGGGTGATTAATGTCGGTGGCGGCTCTTGTGCAGGACGAAGAACCTTCTCACCCCGCGGATCCTCCAGCAGAGGAGGCAGCTCTGGTTCGGGGCGTAGCCCCTGCTCCTCCCGCTGATCCCTCCACTTTTGTGTCACCAGACCCTGGATCGTTTGCCCAAAGGACCCGAACCGTGGATCATCACCCGAGGTTCTGGACTGCAGACTGCCGCTGGAGACTCCGGAGTGCAGACAGCCGCTGGAGACTCCGGATTGCAGACCATCGCTGGAGGCTCCGGACTGGAGTACGTCGCTGGAGGACGTCGCTGCAGGCTCCGGACTGTGGGCCCTCGCTGGAGGCTCCGGACTGGGGGCCCTCGCTGGAGGCTCCGGACTGGGGGCCGTCTCAGGAGGCTCCGGACTGGGGGCCGTCTCAGGAGGCTCCGGACTGGGGGCCGTCTCAGGAGGTTCCGGACTGGGGGCCGTCTCAGGAGGTTCCGGACTGGTGGCCTTCTCAGGAGGTTCCGGACTGGGGGCCTTCTCAGGAGGTTCCGGACTGGGAACCGTCGCCGGAAGCTCCGGACTGGGAACCGTCGCCGGAAGCTCCGGACTGGGAACCGTCGCCAGAAGCTCCGGACTGGGAACTGTCGCCGGAAGCTCTGGACTGGAGGCCTGATACGTGGGGCTGGCACAGGTGGCGCCAGACTGGTAACACGCACCTCAGGGCAAGTGCGGGGAGCAGGAACAGGACTTCCCGGACTGGGCAGGCGCATTGGAGGCCTGATGCGTGGGGCTGGCACAGGTGGCGCCAGACTGGTAACACGTACTTCAGGGCGAGTGTGAGGAGCCGGGACAGGATATATTGGACCATGGAGGCGCACTGGAGGTTTGGAGCGTATGGCTGGCACAACCCGTCCTGGCTGGATGCTCAGTGTATCCCGGCAAGTGCGGGGCGCTCGCACAGGACGAACTGGGCTGTGAAGGCATACTGGCGACACAGTGCGTAGAGCTGGCGCAGGATATCCTGGACTGAGGAGGCGTACTGGAGACCAGGAGCACTGAGCCGGCACAATCCGTCCTGGTTGAATGCCCACTCTAGCACTGCAAATGCGGGGCGCAGGGACAGATCGCACCAGGCTATGAATGCGCACTGGTGATATAGTGCGCATCACAGCATAACACGGTGCCTGACTGGTCACATGCTCCCAACGGTAAGCACGGGGAGTTGGCTCAGGTCTACAACCTGACTCCGTCAATCTCCCCGTGTGCCCCCCCCAAAAAGACTTTGGGGAGCTGTCTCTCGGGCTTCCGTCGTTGCCGTGCTACTTCCTCGTATTGTCGCCGTTCCTCTCTCGCTACCCCCGCCTGCTTCCATGGCAGGGTCTTGTCCCCTGCCATTACCTCTTCCCAGGTCCAGGATGTCCCAGTCACACCCTGACCTACTCTACCATAGAAAATAACAGCTTTCTATGGTCAGGACGTGACAACCGTGTGTGTGTATGCATGTGTCTGTGCCTATGTTTGTGTTGCTTCACAGTCCCCTCTGTTCCATAAGGTGTATTTTTATCTGTTTTTTAAATCAAAATGTACTGCTTGCATCAGTTACTTGATGTGGAATAGAGTTCCATGTAGTTATGGCTCTATATACTACTGTGTTCCTCCCATAGTCTGTTCTGGACTTGAGGACTGTGAAGAGAACTCTTGTGGCATGTCTTGTGGGGTATGCATGGGTGTCCGAGTTGTGCGCCAGTAGTTCAAACAGACAGCTCAGTGCATTCAACATGTCAATACCTCTCATAAATACAAGTGGTGATAAAGTCAATCTCTTCAACACTTTGAGCCAGGAGAGATTGACATGCATATTATTAATGTTACCTCTCTGTGTACATCCAAACGCCAGCCGTGCTGCCCTGTTCTGAGCCAATTGCAATTTTCCTAAGTCTCTTTGTGACACTTGACCACACGACTGAACGGTAGTCCAGGTGCGACAAAACTAGGGCCTGTAGGACCTGTCTTTTTGATAGTGCTGTTAAGAAGGCAGAATAACACTTTATTATGGACAGACTTCTACCCGTCATAGCTACTGTTGTATTAATATGTTTTGACCATGACCTCAACTTGCTCAATGTCCACATTATTCATTACAAGATTTAGTTGAGGTTTAGTGAATGATTTATCCCAAATACAATGCTTTTAGTTACAGAAATATTTAGGACTAACTTATTCCTTGCCACCCACTCCGAAACTAACTGCAACTCTTTGTTATGTGTTGCAGTCATTTCAGTCGCTGTAGTAGCTCATGTGTATATTGTTGAGTCATCCGCATATATAGACAAACTGGCTTTACTCAAAGCCAGTGTCATTAGTAAAGATTGACAAAAGACTATGATCGATAATGTCAAAAGACGCACTGAAGTCTAACAAAACAGCCCCCGCCATTCTTTTTATAATCAATTTCTCTCAGCCAATCATCAGTCATTTGTGTACAGTAAGTGCTGTGCTTGTTCAATGTCCTTCCCTATAAGTATGCTGAAAGTTTGTTGTCAGTTTGTTTACCGTAAAATAGCAAACACCATTTTTTACAAAAGTTTACTAAGGGTTGGTAGCAGGCTGATTGGTCGGTTAATTGCAAAGTCCCTCTTTGCCATGCAAATGAACTGAATCCCCCCAAAACATTTCCACTGCATTTCAGCCCTGCCACAAAAGGACCAGCTGACATCATGTCTGTGATTCTCTTGTTAACACAGGTGTGAGGGTTGACGAGGACAAGGCTGGAGATCACTCTGTCTTGCTGATTGAGTTCGAATAACAGACTGGAAGCTTCAAAAGGAGGGTGACGCTTGGAATCATTGTTCTTCCACTGTCAATCATGGTTACCTTCAAGGAAACACATGCCATCATCATTGCTTTGCACAAAAAGGACTTCACAGGCAAGGATATTGCTGCCAGTAAGATTACACCTAAATCAACCATTTATCAGATCATCAAGAACTTCAAGGAGAGCGGTTCAATTGTTGTGAAGAAGGCTTCAGGGCACCCAAGAAAGTCCAGCAAGCGCCAGGACTGTCTCCTAAAGTTGATTCAGCTGCGGGATCGGGGCACCACCAGTACAGAGCTTGCTCAGGAATGGGAGCAGGCAGGTGTGAGTGCATCTGCACTTACAGTGAGGCAAAGACTTTTGGAGGATGGCCTGGTGTCAGGAAGGGCAGCATAGAAGCCACTTCTCTCCAGGAAAAACATCAGGGACAGACTGATATTCTGCAAAAGGTACAGGGATTGGACTGCTGAGGACTGGGGTAAAGTAATTTTCTCTGATGAATCCCCTTTCCAATTGTTTGGGGCATCTGGAAAAGAGCTTGTCCGGAGAAGACAAGGTGAGCGCTACCATCAGTCCTGTGTCATGCCAACAGTAAAGCATCCTGAGACCATTCATGTGTGGGGTTGCTTCTCAGCCAAGGGAGTGGGCTCACTCACAATTTTGCCTAAGAACACAGCCATGAATAAAGAATGGTACCAACACATCCTCCGAGACCAACTTCTCCTAACCATCCAAGAACAGTTTGGTGACGAGCAATGCCTTTTCCAGCATGATGGAGCACCTTGCCATAAGGCAAGAGTGATAACTAAGTGGCTCGGGGAACAAAACATTGATATTTTGAGTCCATGGCCAGGAAACTCCCCAGACCTTAATCCCATTGAGAACTTGTGGTCAATTCTCAAGAGGCGGGTGGACAAACAAAAATCAACAAATTTTGACAAACTCCAAGCATTTATTATGCAAGAATGGGCTGCCATCAGTCAGGATGTGGTCCAGAAGTTAATTGACAGCATGCCAGGGCAGATTGCAGAGGTCTTGAAAAAGAAGGGTCAACACTGCAAATATTGACTCTTCGCATGGACTTCATGTAATTGTCAATAAAAGCCTTTGACACTTATGAAATGCTTGTAATTGTACTTCAGTATTCCATAGTAACATCTGACAAAAATATCTAAAGACACTGAAGCAGCAAACTTTGTGGAAATTAATATTTGTGTCATTCTCAAAACTCTTGGACACGACTGTGCTGTCTGTTTGTCAGAAACCAGATAATTTACAGTTGGTGATGCACTCACATAGATCAGTCAATAAAATGTACAGTAGTTTACTCATATGGGATATCTAGAATCATGACAGTAGAGATCAATAATATCTTTTGACAACAATGTGATAGATAGACAGACAGCGCTGGGCCTGTAGTATCATCAAAGATGGTGGACAAGGGAAAAGTCTAATGCTTGGGATGTCCCACCTCTGATGTCACCCCATTAAGTTGACATTGAAAATGGTTAATGTAAGGGTTAAGGTTAGAGTAGGGGTTAAGTATAGGGTAGGGACTTCCCAAGGATCACAGGTAGTGCTGAGCATAAATGAAGGCTGTTTACCGTAGACAAAAACAGTCACAGTTCCAGTCTGCTTAATTAAGGGGTGGCTCTCCCATAGGCACCAATGATTTAGCAGCTGGGTCTGGTCTTCTTAGCAGTTCATTAACTGTATATGAACCAGAAAAAAGGAGCGAGTGAGACGTCTCTAGCTTCCTCTTCCGTCTCTGGTATTATCCCAGCCAGGGCCAAAACCGCCTGATTCCCCTAATCACATCACCTCCTCACACCAAACCAATTAGCTTAATTAGCAAAGATCCCACCCCACCTGCTGATTGGTTATTAGGGCACAAGAAGTGCTTGTGAGAGTTATGGCATTGTTGCATCTGTCTGTTTGATGGCTGTTTCTAGAGCTTGGCAGAAGCCTTACCTGACTTTTCTGGAGAGTAGCTGATAGACAGGACAGCCTGGTGGGCACACTGGTAAGATATGAGACAGGGACATACTAACTGTACCTTTTGCTCGACAAGTGTATATCATGCTAAATTTAGATTTGCACAAATGTTTGAGGTTCAGATGCAGTTCCTTTTGTTGATTTCTTCACCCCCCCACCCCCCTTAGATATCACACATACTGCTGTTCGGAGCACCAAACACAAGCCCACACATCTAGATCTGTCTCAAGGTGAGTTAAAACAGATTGCTGTATATCACCTGGAGTACCACATCTTACTGTAGCCTTTATTATTACTGCCAAAATGGGAGAGGAATGTATTTTTAACACAACTCACATCTGACTTAACTGTCCTCACACCGACAGCTCTGATCATGCCTCAACACCAGAAGAGGCAGGTTACGGTGGCCCGGAGGGACCAGGGGGCTAGGAAGAAGATGACCCTGATCACTGTGTGTTGTGTACTGGTCACACTTGGGATATTGGCAGTGGGGGCTTACTTCAGTATGTCTCTCCATCTCATGTCTCAACTTCAACTACCATTTTAAAGCCTGGAGTTTCTCTAAATAATATTCCTGTTGTAATGTAGCCTGTATCGTAGAGTTGCACCACTGTCAACCTTCGGATTGTCTTTTCCTCCTTCATCCTCTGTACCCCTCTCCATCCTATATCCTCCACTCTCGTCTTCCCCAGTCTGGTGTCTTGTCAACAGCAAGTTATTCTTCTGCTCCCAGTCATTGAAGTTCATCCCTGTGACGATGGTGTGTGACGGGAAAGCAGACTGTGCTGGTGGAAAGGACGAGCTCACCTGTGTGTCCAGCAAGCCGGCCAACGCCACCTTCTCAGGCAAGACCACCAGCACCATCATCGTCTCATCTTACCATACCACTCTCTGATTCTTCTTTCTCTTAAAGGGGAAATCTTCAGTTGCTACATACATTTTTGGACTTAGAAATTAATGATTTGTACCCATTGATTGTTGAAGAATATAAATGATCAATGCCTCGTGCTTAGTTTAACTGTTGTGGGTTAAGTTAAGCCATTTTATGTAGAATATTATAGTAAATACTACAGTATTATCCACAAACACTGTAGTAAATACTACAGTAATGTCTGCAAAATACTACATTAATTTGTGTGTACCCTGCCCATTCCCTTCCTCCATGTCAGTTTGTACCACCATAAGTGAGAACCCTGCACGTTAAGTACAGACCATATTGTGTTCCATACAGTTTATAGGAAAAAGCAGAAGCTCTGAATTATCCATTCAGACACCAGTTCTACCTACAGGTTATGGAAAATGTGCTCTTATAGTATTCTCCAATAGGTTTCCTCAAGGAGAAAGCCTTCACTTATATGTCAAAGGTAATAAAACGACTGTAAATTAACAGTGAACTTGTAAATACTACAAGTCTGCAGAAACACTAGCGGGGCGGGGAAAACACAACTCTTTTTTTTTTTTTTTTTTTTTTTTACTGCCGAGTGCCCTTTTAACTCATCATCCTTGTCTCTCTCTGTAGTGCGGTTGGTGGGTGAGAGCATGGTGCTACAGGTGTTCAGGGTGGAGGCTGGGTGGAGCACTGTGTGTGCAGACGACTGGGGATTGAGCGACACCCGCAGTGCCTGTCAGCATCTCGGATACACATTGTAAGATGACAGCTCCGCACTCTTCTATTCAGTCAGATACATAGTCTTATGCATCTCCTGTATATATCTGGCTACTGTTTGTCATCTACACCAGGAACCCTAAAAGCGATAGACTGGATATCACCAGCCTACACCACTCACTGGGAGAGTCCTTCAGTGCAGTAAGAACTGAGGGTCTCCTTCACACTGTTCTCATCAGCAGGTAGGTGTTCTACTGGATGCTGTCCAGCCATCTGACTGTTTAGCTGTGAGGAACTGACTATCCTCTCTGTTTCTCAGACAAACCTGCATCTCAGGCTCTGTGATAGCTCTATCCTGCTCAGGTAAATATTTAAAATGAGCACCACCCATTTACACACTTTTGCCACTACCCTATAGATACTTCATGGTGCCCCCTGAGAAAAATGGTTGGATTTTTTGTATTAAGTTGGAAGTGCTTACCATATTGCTTGTCATCCCATGCGTGTCCCTCCAGACTGTGGGGATGCTGTGGGGCAAGACCGGGTGGTGGGAGGTTCTGACACCACCATAGAGGAGTGGCCGTGGCAGGCCAGCCTGCAGAAAGACAAGCAGCACGTCTGTGGAGGCTCCCTTGTCTCCCTCACCTGGCTTATCACCGCTGCACACTGCTTCAGCCGGTCAGCACACGCACTCAAAATTGTGTTTTGCTTTATTACGCTCTTTGCTGTCATAACATTTGTTTAATTTTGCATATGCAAAACAAATGCTGACTTTCTTTCACACACACACCCAGTGACGGGAAGGATCTGAACCTCTGGCAAGTGGTGCTGGGTAGGACCCACCTGATGTCTACTGGGGGGATTTCTGTAGCAGCCATCATAATCAATAAAGATTACAATGGTTTCACTCACGACTATGACATCGCCATGCTGAAGCTCACCAGGCCTGTCACTACCGGAGGTACTGGACACCTCTCCAGCAGTTACTCAACCGTCCAAGTCCTTTACAGTAGCCTATAACCTTCATTGGTCAGCATGATGGGGGTTACCTTCCCATACTGTCCTCTAGTGTTATGAAGTTGAACTGCCAGGACTGTATTTCTGTCACTGAAGAATATATTAGAACAGTGACAATAAATGTTTTGTCATACCCGTGGTATACGGTCTGATATACCACAGCTTTCAGACAATCAGCATTCAGGGCTCAAACCACCAGGTTTATAATTTTAAAAAATGTGTCTTGACTCTCTCCAGACACCCTCCGCCCAGTGTGCCTGCCACCCCACAGCCTGCCTCTGAAGGCAGGGGACTCCTTGGTGGTGACTGGCTGGGGCTTCCAGCAGGAGAAAGGTGAGACTGGACAGGGCTATCTGTACAGGGCAGCAGGCAGGCCTATAACCAAGCTTAATCATACATCCAATCTATGTAAAGCATATATATATGAGATATTTACATTTAAGACTCTTATCCAGAGCGACTTACAGGAAGAACTAGTGTTGCTCGAGGGCACATCGTCAGCTTGGAGATTTTAACCAGCAACCTTTCGGTTACTGGCCCAACGCTCTTAACCACTAGGCTACCTACCACCGTATTGTAGACCAAAGCCCTGACAATGGCAGAGCGTATACAAGTGCACACTTCCATGTCCGGCCATTGTCTCTGTGTTCTTAGTGTAAGAGGCTACCTGTTATCTCCTGAGCGGCACTTAGCCTAGCAGTTGGTTGGGACAGTAACCGACATGTTCCTTGTTTGAATCCCTGAGGTGGAAAGAATCTGCCATTTTGCCCTTGAGCAAGGCAGTTAACTGCTCCCCGAACCTCTGATTCAGAGGGGTTGGGTTAAATGTGGAAGATGCATTCAGTTGTACAACTGACGAGGTTTTCCTCTTTCCCAGGTAGAATTTCCTCAATTCTGCAGAGTGCCACTGTGTCTCTGATTGACAGGAAGGTGTGCTCCCGCCCCTCCATCTACGGCCCCTCACTCACTCCCAGAATGCTGTGCGCAGGGAACATGGAGGGCAAAGTGGACGCGTGCCAGGTAGAGCTCCTCCACCAACACACACGCCTACAAAATGGCTGCTTTTAGTTTGCTAGACTATCATGCTACCAATGCAGTCATACTTTGCATTTGTCTTAAAATGTAATTTATTTTGCTCTCACTCCCTCTTTCTCTCCCAGGGTGACAGTGGGGGTCCACTGGTGTTCCTATCCAAGAGTTGGCAGCTGGTGGGGGTGGTGAGCTGGGGGGTGGGCTGTGCCCGCCCGGGGAACCCTGGGGTCTACTGCAGCGTAGAGCAGCAACTCAACTGGATCTACTCCATCATGGAGGTGGGTGTCTGGCCACTATCACAGACCTCTCTGGGACTCAAAAGGGGGAGGGCAGGGCCAGATAATGTGATGGAAAACTGATGCCTCATTTTGATGCATTCCTACTTGTTATAGGTGTCTTTAAAATGCCTTACCTGATATGATTTGGTTGTCTTATTTTTCAGAAGTACTCCTAAAAATCCAGTTTCTCTCCGAGGTAACTCAACTGACGGGGGTTCTCTCTCAATGAGCGCTGAGTTGAGTCTGGTGGACATTCACTCAAAGGACAAACACATCCCACTGAGCTGTGACTGAATACTGAGCTGTGAATGTTCACGTTTTTATTCTTTTATACTCCCTTTGAGAGATGTAAGTACTGTATGAGATTTTTGGATGTATTAATGTTTTAATAAATCAGATTTTTTGCAAAGGGTTGTGATTTGATAATAGTCCAATTTTCTTTTTTTTGACAGCCAACAAATGACAACATGGTTTTATTTAAACGTTTATTGGATTCTGGTGGCTTTCATAATAAAGAATATAGCTGATATGCATGGTGGAGAGATTACATGGGGGGGGGGGGGGGGGGGGGGCATCATTTGAGAGGGAGTAAAGGGAAATGACTGTACATTTGCGTTAGTTGGGATAGCAATGTGGGACCAAGGTGTCAGTAATGTCTAGCTACATTATAGATTCACAAACATTCTGTTGTCAGAAGTGCAATAATTGATGAGAGGTCACTATTTCAGCAACTCTGCTACAACGTGGTACAACCGTGTTCTCAATCTCCAAACTACAAAGATTGAACATTCATATTGCTTCAGCCATCCAGTTTTTTTCAGTACAGTTGTCAGCGTTCAGGGAAGACGGTTGGTACTGCTACAATACTGTGTAAGGGCATTTCAACAGGACATGTAAGTCACTTTCACAGTTAAGCTTTAAGTATGTTAAGAGGTTATACATGTAACATTTCCACCTGCAACTAGCGACCAATGTCAATTACATGCCAGTAGTAGCAACGGAATAGAAATTCACAATAAAACCTACTTATTAGAATTCCGCGTGAAGCTGCAATTAGTTTTGTACAACTTCCTGTATCACGATTGGTTCTCGTTTGTGAGGTTGACAACAATAGCAAGAACATTAGCAATACAAAACGCATTCACATCCTTGCAACAATCTTTTTCGGATTGTGATAAGGTAAGAAGCTGTACTAAGCCTTTGTAAGCAGTCTCCTTATAAAACCACAAGGAAATGTAATTTATGGCTAAAATCTTATGTTGCTCCTTTAAATTACATACTGTATATTGCATATCTCCACAGGTTCTTCCTTTCAAGGATTTCTCACACTGGAGTCCATCCCACAGACCCTTATGCTGAACAGAAGATGGGCCATGGAAACCCGTGCCATATAAACCTATGTTCCTCATCTTCAACATCAGAACTCCATTTCCCATAACCTTCTTTGATTACTGTTGCTCTTGTCATTTTTATTGCTCACATTATCATCACAGTAAAAACTGAATGGTATATTGGAATCCTGCAGTAGCTATACTCATGTTGCTGTAATGTCTGGGCTGCGTTGTGAAAGCAAATCCCATTGGGAGAACTGGAGCAGTCTATCCTACAGTACATGCATGTCTTCCACTCAGTAGTGGTGTTTGCATAGTATCACTGTTCTCTTAGGAGTGGGAGTCAGCCAGGGATTCAGTGCCACAAGCTCAAATCCGTGTCCTACCAGAGATAGTACATTTACTACTGTCTATGATCTAACCGTGCCATCTATCTGTTCTCATCTAAGACACCTGAGGTCATTCAACTTTACCCTCATGTTAAATATACAGCTATTTAGGTTCATTCACTCACCGCTCCACTGGTACAACACATCTCTGTGGTTTACATACATGTCTAGCACATCTCTAAGGTAAATCTACATCTCTAAGGTAAAGTTCCCAAAAGACCCTCCTGCTACTGCAACAAGCCAGTGCATTTATTTGAAGGGCTATGCTATGGGAACAGCAATACTGGGGCTTGTCCATATTAGAAACTGCTTCAGTGATTGAGGGAGGTACAGTGGGGCAAAAAAGTATTTAGTCAGCCACCAATTGTGCAAGTTCTCCCACTTAAAAAGATGAGGCCTGTAATTTTCATCATAGGTACACGTCAACTATGACAGACAAAATGAGAAAATCCAGAAAATCACATTGTAGGATTTTTAATGAATTTATTTGCAAATTATGGTGGAAAATAAGTATTTGGTCACCTACAAACAAGCAAGATTTCTGGCTCTCACAGACCTGTAACTTATTCTTTAAGAGGCTCCTCTGTCCTCCACTCGTTACCTGTATTAATGGCACCTGTTTGAACTTGTTATCAGTATAAAAGACACCTGTCCACAACCTCAAACAGTCACACTCCAAACTCCACTATGGCCAAGACCAAAGAGCTGTCAAAGGACACCAGAAACAAAATTGTAGACCTGCACCAGGCTGGGAAGACTGAATCTGCAATAGGTAAGCAGCTTGGTTTGAAGAAATTAACTGTGGGAGCAATTATTAGGAAATGGAAGACATACAAGACCACTGATAATCTCCCTCGATCTGGGGCTCCACGCAATATCTCACCCCGTGGGGTCAAAATGATCACAAGAACGGTGAGCAAAAATCCCAGAACCACACGGGGGGACCTAGTGAATGACCTGCAGAGAGCTGGAACCAAAGTAACAAAGCCTACCATCAGTAACACACTACGCCGCCAGGGACTCAAATCCTGCAGTGCCAGACGTGTCCCCCTGCTTAAGCCAGTACATGTCCAGGCCCGTCTGAAGTTTGCTAGAGAGCATTTGGATGATCCAGAAGAGGATTGGGAGAATGTCATATGGTCAGATGAAACCAAAATAGAACGTTTTGGTAAAAACTCAACTCGTCGTGTTTGGAGGACAAAGAATGCTGAGTTGCATCCAAAGAACACCATACCTACTGTGAAGCATGGGGGTGGAAACATCATGCTTTGGGGCTGTTTTTCTGCAAAGGGACCAGGACGACTGATCCGTGTAAAGGAAAGAATGAATGGGGCCATGTATCATCAGATTTTGAGTGAAAACCTCCTTCCATCAGCAAGGGCATTGAAGATGAAACGTGGCTGGGTCTTTCAGCATGACAATGATCCCAAACACACCGCCCGGGCAACGAAGGAGTGGCTTCGTAAGAAGCATTTCAAGGTCCTGGAGTGGCCTAGCCAGTCTCCAGATCTCAACCCCATAGAAAATATTTGGAGGGAGTTGAAAGTCCGTGTTGCCCAGCGAAAGCCCCAAAACATCACTGCTCTAGAGGAGATCTGCATGGCGGAATGGGCCAAAATACCAGCAACAGTGTGTTTAAAACCTTGTGAAGACTTACAGAAAACGTTTGACCTGTGTCATTGCCAACAAAGGGTATATAACAAAGTATTGAGAAACTTTTGTTATTGACCAAATACTTATTTTCCACCATAATTTGCAAATAAATTCATTAAAAATCCTACAATGTGATTTTCTGGATTTTTTTTTTTTTTGTATAGATTTTTTTTCTCATTTTGTCTGTCATAGTTGAAGTGTACCTATGATGAAAATTACAGGCCTCTCATCTTTTTAAGTGGGAGAACTCGCACAATTGGTGGCTGACTAAATACTTTTTTGCCCCACTGTATATTTGTTATGTTTATACAATGACAGATGCAGCAAGGTCCTAGACAATGGACATAGACATGAAGTTCTCCCCTGAACACGCATGTTTTCCCACACACTGGAGGTATTTTGAAACAAGACATTCAGTGTCTTAAACGTGCCACTATTGGATATATGCCATAGCAGTTCAATAGTGATTGATTTCCATAGTAACTTAGGAACCCCATGAAAGGAGTCCATTCCTGATCAGATGTGGGTTTCTCAGGGTTATCCCAGTCCATTCCTGATCAGATGTGGGTTTCTCAGGGTTATCCCAGTCCATTCCTGATCAGATGTGGGTTTCTCAGGGTTATCCCAGTCCATTCCTGATCAGATGTGGGTTTCTCAGGGTTATCCCAGTCCATTCCTGATCAGATGTGGGTTTCTCAGGGTTATCCCAGTCCATTCCTGATCAGATGTGGGTTTCTCAGGGTTATCCCAGTCCATTCCTGATCAGATGTGGGTTTATCAGGGTTATCCCAGTTTGGCACAATAAATGGGCTGAATATGGGATATTAGTTGTGTGTCTATTCTACACTGTCCAGTAAAGATCTGTCCCCGTCTATCACTCTACCTGCAACAACTGCTGCCCCATGCATCTCTTTATGGTGTAGTTAGTGGAGGTATCCGTAATGACTGTAGATGAGGGATATCTGTTTTCCGCACATGGTGAATTTGTGTTGAATCATGAGCCATGAATGAACCATCATAAATTCCGCTGCGCTGCAGCACGTGAGTACTTATTGCAGTGTGTAAAAACATTGGTCTGTGTAAATGTGTTCAGAACAACAAAGAGACAGCTATTTGTCCGTGGACATACAATAGGAATGTGGGGTGTGTTTCTGTCTGATACAAGTTCATGTTCAAGCCAGTGAACCCACTACCTAGTAGTTTACAGTGCATAGCCTTGCCAACCACTGGATGTGGTGAGGGTTGGCATGATATCAGCGGATTTGGAACCAGCTTCAAAGCAGAACTAAACACATTACATGTGGTTAAATCTGGGATTCCAGAAAAGAACACGAGAGAGTACATTTCTATTGTCAAGCATTGTCTCTACATCTGCCTTGGGGTTTCACATGCTTATAAATGCATTAAGGTTATTTGTCTTGAAAGCAGCATTATTAGAGGTTTATTCCTCTTTCTAGGGGGTTGGTTAAGGGATTGTCTATCATTTCATTCATCAGCTTGTAGTATTATTCCTTTGCGTTTGGTAAATGGTTTTGCAGTATTTAGTCTTCCTACCAGCAGAGGAAGATAGAAGCGCTAACAGGCACCAGTGTATTATATCAAGCAAAGAAAATGTATTATGTTCTGAACTGGATCCTTTCTCACTCCTCACCGCAGCAAAACCCTTTAGAGACCCTAGTTTCTAAATATGATGCAACAGGGTTCATTAATTACTTTAGGAATAGCAGAGTTAATATTGTATTCTAAACAGCACTAAACTAAACTTGATGCGAATCAGTGGTATTATGCAATAGGACTAAAGCTGATCTGAAGTGGCAGAATGCCACTCGAGATTGAATTAAACTGTGAATAATATCCCATATATTTTCTACAAACACAACATTTGATTTTGTAGACAGTTTCAGTTGAACCCAGGGCAGTGGGGTTGGTTAGTGAAGAGAGGAGTAGGATCCAGCACAGTTTAAACAGCGTTATTACATAGCATTATTCCCCGACTTAAGATTCTATTTTCTTTTTAATATCATATGAAAAACAGTCCTAGGTTCAGTTCTTAATAAAAAAAAAAGATATATCAACTTGAACGTATGGGGGAGGTTTCCCGGACACAGCCTAAGCTTATTGGACTAACAAACACTTTCAATGAAGTCTCTCCATCAGACGTGCTTCTCAGTCCAAAAAACCTGCCCAAGAAACCTGCCCATGGAGTCACATTTTTATGGATAAAAATACAGTATATGCATAGATATAACTGTATATTTATATATGGATGTACATACATGCAAGTACTCTTATTTCTTCTTTGGTGTCAGTGGTTTTGAAGTTTTGGATCCTGAGACATTGTTTGTTTCATCAGCTGAGGACGATTGTACAAGGCACTCGATCTTTCTGTGGACGGGAGGAGCAGAGGAGAGAGGAGGGTTAGAAGAGACACAAGTTACGTGGAAAAAACAGGTATCATTGTAGCCTGACTGTATTGATGCTTTACTACAGTTTGGGGGCACTGAGATGAGCTAAAGGTGTTTCTCTGTGTGGATGGCCAGTTGGTCTCCATGGCTCTATCTGTCTTACTCACTTCCTCTCCTCGATTTTGAAGAGAACGAAAAGGATGAAGTTCTTCACCAGCATGAAAGTCATCAGCAGGGCGATGGCTCCGCCCACTGCAGAAGCAATTATGATGGTGAGAGTGTTGTCCACCACTCGTACTGCAGAGAAGGAACCAGGGAGGAGAGAAGGTAGACGCTGATCAGACAAACATTAGCTAACTACAGTGCATCGTCTACACAGCACAACACATCTAGACATTGTTGCTTATGGTACCCGACTACCCACCCAGCATTTCCAAGTTTAGCACCAGAACACCTGTACTGCCTGCCTGGAGTAAAGCAAAGAGAACTCTAGTTAATACTCACACTCGTCCACCACGACAAGGGTAAAGATAGCGCTGTGGTTCTTGCCCTTCTCTTTGGGGTTGCGTCCGAAGCAGGTGTACTGGCCCTCGTCCTCAAAGGTGATGTTCCATAGCAGGATGGAGATGTTGTTGTGATCACTGGTGCCGATAAACTCCACCCGCTCTCGGTAGATACTCACTGGATGAGGATCCATCCCGTCTGACGGAATCACTGACTCACAAACCTGAGAGGACCAGGCAGCCATCAATCATCTCACACACGCAATATCTGACCACAACTCCAATCAAAACACTCACATTAGAGATATGATGCAGAAAACTATTGGTCTACACCACCTAAATTAGAACAGTTGAAAATTTGACCTCCCCACAGCCCTGACCCTATCTGTGTGACATCTGAGCTGACATGAATGACTGCAATTGTGTGGCTGTTGTATTTTAGTGGGCCAGGCCAGTTTTGACCCACCTTCTGCATAGTGCCATTGTCATTGTACTGCCAGTTGAAGTAAAGGTTTTTGATGCCGATACAGCTGGCATAGGTGCAGGGTAGCAGCACAGTACTGCCGTTCAGCGCCTCCATGAATGGGACCTTCCCTGTGGACATCTCCAGGCCCTGAGCAGACCACACACCTGGGAGGGAGGGGGGCAGAATCTATAAGGTAGTACACAATACTCCTGAGAAATCCAGAGAGGGAAAAGACAACACACACCTGGGAGGGAGGGAGGGAGGGGGGCAGAATCTATAAGGTAGTACACAATACTCCTGAGAAATCCAGAGAGGGAAAATACAACACACACCTGGGAGGGAGGGAGGGAGGGAGGGGGGCAGAATCTATAAGGTAGTACACAATACTCCTGAGAAATCCAGAGAGGGAAAAGACAACACACACCTGAGTTAGAAAGGAAAGTACACCGTCTACTCATGTGGTTTCCACATTTCAATGGATACTGTTTCCAGAATTAAATTGTTCCCGAAATATTATCTCTTTTACTTAACAAGTGCACAACAAGCCAGCTCCTCTATTTTACAATCGTGTAAAATGTTGCTGCACTCTGTGAAAGGAGAGAGAGAGAGAGAGAGAGAGATGGATGTATCCCTGGTCCATTCCCAGGTTACTATAGCTCATCCATTGACATAGAGCTTGTCAAAAACAATTGAGTGATAATCCCCTACTCCCTCTAACCTATCCCTTCTTAACTAACCCTGAAAACTATCAGGCATTTGAAGACTGTCTGACCTCAACAGAGGGTCAATATAATCTCTGCTTCTGACGTTTCCCTTTGACCTTACCCCAGATAGTTACTGACAGAAAGATAGGAACAACGAAACATCTGAACAATAACCCATTTTACCACTGAAACATACACTTAAGTTTAACTATTGTACAGTGCATATTGTGCATATTGCAGTAAGATATGACAAGTATATACACTTCCATACATGCATTTGCATACACACCTGCCACAAACACACACACACGCACGCACGCACACACACACACACACACGTACAAACACTGTCTACCCAATTCACAGACCACACACACTTAGGTCTGCAGTAATGTTATGGAACAGACCCACAGACCTGACACAGTGAGATATAGGGTGAAGGAGAACAAGGGAAAGAGGGGGGACAAAATAGGAAGAGTGAGATAGAGACTGTGTCTGTCTGTCTGTCTGTCTGTCTGTCTGTAAGTTGGTAAAAAGTATTAAATAAAGTTTCCATTACTGTTTGTATGTGCATGCTCACACTGTTTGTGATTGATTGTACAATTATGTAGGAGTTTGTATTTACATCAGGCATGTTATGTACAGTTACAAGTGTGTGTGTGTGTGGGTATTTTATTACAGTGTTTGGGATGTTGTGAGGCCATTTAACTTAATGCAGGCTCATTAAACTCAGTAATTATCAAATGAGTTCAGGCTCATCTCCCTCTTTATGGGAATCTAAATAACGCAGGTCCCACTACCTCTTTACACAATCCAGATAATGCCGACACCAACACTTCTGAAGTGGACATAAAGATGATGGATGGTTAGTCTGGTTACATACACTCACTGGGACTATACAGTAATGCTGCTCCCACACTTTCTCCCTCTTCTCAGTCTGTCCTCTCCTCCAATTCCCTAAACAACAGTATTACCTGTCCTGTCCCTTCTGTCCCATTTTCTCTTGCTCTGTTTGTCCCTCTGCAGCCCCCATTCCTCAAAATTCCTCCGCCTCTGTTTTTACATCACCCCTCAGCTGTGTGACATCATCAATAACCGACTCAAGGTCAGGTTAGGACAAGCCCCTCCCCCTGCAGTTTGGGACAATATAAGGATGTGGTGTGGGCTGCACAGTGAGGGAGAACATATGTATGAATGCATAATTCCTTCGAAATGACTCACACACACTCTCTCTCTCTCTCTCTGCCCCAATGCAGCACAGTGATTCTGCAGAAACTCACTCAGGGCAGATGCACCTCTCTTTCTCACTCTCTCTTTTGTCCTTCACTCTCCATTTCTTTCACTGTCATTTGGTTCTCTCTCCTTTTTCTCGCTCATATTCTTTCTCTGATACTCTGCATTGCGATTCTACTCTTGCCTCTGCATCTCTCTGTCTGTATGTTTTCTCTGCTGTTTGGTGACCATTAACATACTGTATAGTGGTAACTGAAGTTATACAGGATATGGCTCAAAGGGGCTAGATAACTTTGAGAGAGGAAAAAGAAAGTAAGATAGATACAGGAAGGAAGGAGGACTCAACCCCATGCCATTCTCCATTCAGAGCTAAACCAGGACATCTTACGTGGCGACTCCCAGAAAAATACCCTCCTAGACTCCCCTATGGATTGTGTCAGCAGCGGTCTACATTGAGTTTCTGATCTAATGGCTTTCTACTTCCTAACCTACATGTGTCACTTTCAAGAACACATCAAGCATGACACTTCATAGACCTACCTGTACAACTATACAATCCATAGAACCACCACTAACATTTTAGACCAACCTTTTATTTATTCAGCAAATCCTCAAAACGATCAGCCTTCATGTCCTACATGACCCAGCAATTGTGTGCATATGAAATAGTTTAATTGCAGCCAACGAGGCACATCATTTGGCTAAGATGGTGAATTGAGCTTCAGGGGGGTGGAGGGAGGTGCAGGGTGTACTGCTGGACTGATCCTGTGGTCCTGTTGGCTCAGAGTGTGACTGAGCCTGGCAGACAGCTCCTGATCTCTCCAGCTGTCTGTTAGAAGCAACAGGGTAATATGACCCTGATATTATTACCCTGATAATTCACATAACAGATGCTGCTACCCTCCCTTCATCTCAGAGCAGTACCCATTTCCCCACTGCATTATTATTCTATTCACCTGGGTCTGCAGGGGACCTTTTCATCACACTGATGTTGTTACCCAGAAACAACCTGACTCCTTTCATCACACTGATGTTGTTACCCAGAAACAACCTGACTCCTTTCATCACACTGATGTTGTTACCCAGAAACAACCTGACTCCTTTCATCACACTGATGTTGTTACCCAGAAACAACCTGACTCCTTTCATCACACTGATGTTGTTACCCAGAAACAACCTGACTCCTTTCATCACACTGATGTTGTTACCCAGAAACAACCTGACTCCTTTCATCACACTGATGTTGTTACCCAGAAACAACCTGACTCCTTTCATCACACTGATGTTGTTACCCAGAAACAACCTGACTCCTTTCATCACACTGATGTTGTTACCCAGAAACAACCTGACTCCTTTCATCACACTGATGTTGTTACCCAGAAACAACCTGACTCCTTTCATCACACTGATGTTGTTACCCAGAAACAACCTGACTACTTTCATTAGATGTTCTTTACCATTCGGCCATCAGATTTGCCACCAATGCTCCTTATAGGACACATCACTGCACTCTATACTCCTCTGTAAACTGGTAATCTCTTTATACCCGTCGCAAGACCCACTGGTTGATGCTTATTTATAAAACCCTCTTAGGCCTCACTCCCCTATCTGAGATATCTCCTGCAGCCCTCATCCTCCACATACAACATCCATTCTGCCAGTCACATTCTGTTAAAGGTCCCCAAAGCACACACATCCCTGGGTCGCTCGTCTTTTCAGTTCGCTGCAGCTGGCGACTGGAACGAGCTGCAACAAACTCTCAAACTGGACAGTTTTATCTCAATCTCTTCATTCAAAGACTCAATCATGGACACTCTTACTGACAGTTGTGGCTGCTTTGCGTGATGTATTGTTGTCTCTACCTTCTTGCCCTTTGTGCAGTTGTCTGTGCCCAATAATGTTTGTACCATGTTTTGTGTTGCTACCATGTTGTGCTGCTGCCATGTTGTGCTGCTACCATGCTGTGTTGTCATGCTGTTAGGTCTCTCTTTATGTTGTGTTGTGTTGTTTTTCTTGTCGTGATGTGTTTTCTTCCTATATTTTTATTTTATTTATTTTTAATCCCAGCCCCTGTCCCCGCAGGAGGCCTTTTGCCTTTTGGTAGGCTGTCATTGTAAATAAGAATTTGTTCTTAACTGACTTGCCTAGTTAAATAAAGGTTAAATAAAAATAAAAACAATAAAAAATTACTTGACTCCTTTCATCACACTGATATTGTTACCCGGAGGTAAAAGCTAAAGAAAAATCAATGCAGTAACTCCATGTTGTACAAAGCTCTTAGTTTTGTGTTTACAGTAAAGGCAAAGTAAAATGATGTGTAAATGTCTGACATCAATAAAGTCATTTATTCATTTTAGCCCTTTTAATTCTTAGGAATACTACTCCTATGACAGACTGCTTGTGGCCCTGCATAATAATACTGTGGATGACATATCTAGTGACACACCTCTGAAGAGACACCACTGCTGCAGCTTTGATAAACTTGGATTCATGTTGTTATGTAAAATGAGATGATAAAATCACTACTCTATATGTAATTCTGTCGTTACGTATGCCCAGTTATCCATCAAACATACTTCAGCAAGCAAACTGACAGCGTTTTCGAGCCACCACACAAATAAAACTCTGATACCAAGTTTCAATCTATCCACACAGTGAAAAGCCAGCTGCCACAGTATTGCCAATCACTCTGCACTGAGAGCAAGGTTTAACACGTTGAGTTCACTCTATGGAATGACAAAATGACATCACACAGCAAATACAGTAAATGTTTCATAGTACACAACAGGGCAGTTGTGCTTGCGGAATTGGGAAAATTGCTTCATACTTTACTTAAGAGAGAGAAAGGGAATGGATGAAAAAGAAGCACTAGGGAGATACATGACTGAGACAGAGAGGTCTTACTGAGCAGCAGAGTGATGATCAGGCTGGAGAACAGACACCTGGACCTGGGCTGCTCAGCCCCACTCCCCTGGACTTCCATGGCAGTCTGAACCCGTCCAAAACACCCCCTGCTGTGGGATCCAGCCCGGGGTCCGTTGGGCTGGAGTTATCCCGTCAAAAACTCCTCTGGTGGTCAGGTGGATGTAACCCAGCGTCCCACTGGTCTAGTTGTGTGTTGTGCCTGGGTGTCTGATCTGATCCCAACCGAGGTACCACGTCCCACTGTGTTGTTAGCCAGTCCTGGTTGTGGTGCGTCTGCCTGCCAGCCCCACAACACTCCTGTCAGAAGGACTGCCGGTTAGACAGAGGGCATGCAGAAAGAGAGGAAGAGTGAGAATGGGGAGGGAGGGGGAGGGTGGGGTGGGGTGTCAGGGAAGAGGGTGCAGACTTAAAAACAAACTCAAGACAAACTAAGTCAATCAGCTATGATCCTTCAGAGAGCACTCCTAAACTGAGAGAGAGAGAGAGAGAGAGAGAGAGAGAGAGAGAGAGAGGAGCAAAAATAGTGAGAATTTAAGAGAGAGCGAGAGAGAGAGAGAAAGACGAGAGAAAAGAGAGAGAGAGAAGAGAGAAGGGGGAGAGAGAGAGAGAGAGAGAGTAAAGTGGATGTAAAACACTGTGTGCGCAGTGTGAGACAGTACTGCACCATACCTCTTCCTGTGGCTGTGTTCCCAAGAGGCTGGACCAGCAGGCTGACTACAGAGCACAGCTGAGTCAGTGAGGACAAACGCACGGCAGAGCAGAGCAGGGGAGAATCACTGCGCACAGCCAGTCAGTCAGGGTGCATTCAAGTAGATTCCACCAGCCAGGGCTTCCTCTGCAGAAAAAGGCAGGCTGCAGCCCCAGTCAGAGAGAGAGAGAAAGAGAGAGAGAGAGAGCGAGAGGATGGACAGAAAGAGTGCTGATGCAGTAGCCCCGGTGACTTATGGCTGCTGGATCGGACAGTCTTCCTGCATAGCAGAGCCCCAGTTTCTTCTTCCCTTTGCCTGCTAGCCTGCCCCTCTGGTTCTCTCTCAACTTTTCCCTGCTCTCTCTCTCTTGGCTCAGTGCCTTCCTGCCCTTCTCCCCCCCCTTCCTTCTCCTCCTCTTAACCCCCCTCCCTCCCTGTCTGTCTCCTTCTGTCTCCCCCTCCCCTCTCTTGACTCAGGGTGTGAATGCAGACGCAGGCAATTTTGTCAGAGTGCTTATGGAGATCAGAGAGTTCTGCAGGTTGGAGGGGGTGCTGTAATACAGACCAGGGACAGGCTCACCACTACGCTCTACCCTGTATTTATAAACACCCTGGATGTAGAAATAGATATAACAGAATCCAACATTAATATATAGGTAACTGCCAAAATAAAGGAAACACTTGAGTAAATGAGGGATACAAAGTATATTGAAA